>NC_065894.1:12960004-13286567 GCF_905147045.1 Nymphalis io
AGGATCTTAAATAATGAAATTTATTAATATCATTCATGTCATCATTTGAATGTATTAAACTCACAAAAGTGTCTTGAAACTCTAGCCAGTTTGTGTAGGATCCGTTGAATTTTGGTAATTGAATCGTTGGTAACTTTACAAATTTATGATTGATTCTTGATCCTTTTTCTTATGATTTGCAAGTATTTCTTGAGCTCGAGATATAAACTTATAATAAAAGGACTCAAACTCGCTACGTTCTGACAATTGACTATCCATATTGTCAGTATTGCATTCTAATGACACCTGCACTTCATCGTATTGTTCATACATAGCCTCGAGCTTACTCAAACGCAACTGTAACTCACTAACCTCAGAGGTGCTCAAAGTTGAAGGATCCAATGAATTTAAATAGTTAGAAAAGAAAGTTAACCTTCCTTTGTAACTCGCACGTTTCCTAGTAAGCTCCTTATCCTCAGGCATTGCGTAGGCTGGTGTAACAATCTGGAATTTATACAAATCAACAATTTATACTAGTTATAGACTGTAATAATAAGCAATACGACAATATTTTAAAGATTTAACAGTACAACAAATAAAATTTAAATAACTACAGGTTACAAGTTAGCACGTGCTCTAAGAACTTAACAAAATTACCTTAACTTCAATATTAATAAAGCTAAATAAACTGAAATCTTAATAAATTATAACCGTAAAGTGATGTTGCAATTAATCTTTATGACCTAACAAAGCGTTTATCATAATGCAGTTATTTTATACTCTTTGATAACTACTCTTTGATAGATCTTTACAACATAATTAATAAAATAATTTAACTAGTCTTGATTAAGTTAAATTAACTTTATTATAATAATATTCGTAGAATTTTATTCACGTTACAGTATTAACAAAGATATACTAACCTTAAGCAAATTATTTTACGTTAAATACTACCTTAGAGTGTTGGGAATTAATAATCATCAAGATCTTTATGAGTTTACCACTGGGTACTCTGCTATCCTGACCACAGAATCTTCTTATTATATCAGCGTCCAAGTTATCCTCTGGATGACGCAACAAAATCATGCAGTGATTCCCAGCTGCGTATATAATATTTCTTGATGTCCAACAATATGTGTCCATATACTAAATTGCTTCACAGTTTTAACAGGCGCTTGCGCCAACAATGATTTCTTTTTTTAATTTTTTAAAACATATTTTACATGCAGCACCGTCGGTCTGTTCTGTCATCCTTATGTCAAAACTCAAATGCCAAAATAAATATAGAATTTGAGGTTATGTTATGAAAAAAAATCACGTACTTATTGGAATTTTATAAATAAAAGTACTAAATAATATTAAAATAGTGCAAAGGTAATTGAAAATAATTGTTTCCGTGTTCATACTAATAATTTAGTAGTGCACAAGTGTGTATGCAAACACAGGTGCACTCTCTATTCTCTAACTCTCATAATCCAATGGGACGGCAATCCAACACAACCGGAAAGAGTTCTGTCGCAGGACCAATGGCTTTACGTGCTTTCCGAGGCACTGGAGTGTACACTTCTCTAACTTCCAAACTCCAGGCTGCTACTGAGAATTTTCTGACAGAAAAACTCAATAACTTTTTATTGTCCCGACCTGGGAATTGAACCCAAGACCTCCGGGTCTGCGGCCTTACATTAAGCCAACAGACCAACGAGGCAGTCATGACCTATATGGAAATTATATAGATAATAAATGATATTACTTTAAACTGGTGGTAGGGCTTTGTGCAAGCTCGTCTGGGTAGGTACCACCCACTCATCAGATATTCTACCGCAAAACAGCAATACTTGATATTGTTGTGTTCCGGTTTGAAGGGTGAGTGAGCCAGTGTAATTACAGGCACAAGGGACATAAAATCTTAGTTCCCAAGGTTGGTGGCGCATTGGATATGTAAGCGATGGTTGACATTTCTTACAATGCCAATGTCTAAGAGCGTTGGTGACCACTTACCATCAGGTGGCCCATATGCTCGTCCGCCTTCCTTTTCTATAAAAAAAAAAAAAAAAAAATTGCAACTAACATTTAAAAAGTATTTATAAAAAAAAATAATTTGTTTTTCTCATTTAGATGTAAGGTATAAAAAAGCAAACAGTTATATAGGCTTCGTCCTTCCTTGGGGCTCAAGCTTGCTGCCTACTAAATTGCATCAAAATCGGTTCGGCTAAGTTAGCCATGAAACAGAGAGATAAACATTTATAATATTAGTGAATATAAATTCAATTAAATAAAACCAATAAATAGAATATGATAATAATTATTATTGGCTCTAATGTTGAAAAGGACTTAACCTTTTTTAAGTGATTAATGCCAGTTAGTGATAAATTGTGTTAGTGGACTATTGATACTTTTCACTGGTGGTAAGGCTTTGTGCAAGCTCGTCTGGGTAGGTACCACCCACTCATCAGATATTCTACCGCAAAACAACAGTACTTGGTATTGTTGTGTTCCAGTTTGAAGGTTGAGTGAGTCAGTGTAATTACAGACACAAGGGACATAACATCTTAGTTCCCAAAGTTGGTGGTACATTGGTGATGCAATTGTTAAAATTTCTTACAATGCCAATGTCTATGGGCGTTGATGATTACTTACCATCAGGTGGCCCATATGCTCGTCCGCCTATCTATACTATAAAAAAAAGACTTTCCCTTAAGACACGAAGTTACCGAAAGTTCACATAAAATTACTTATTAATGTTTTAGACCAGATCGTAATACAGGTGTGATCTAGATTAATGGGGACTTTAATAGAAAAAAATTAATAACACTAAGAAGCAACTGAAAGCAATTCTTCAACAATATTGATCTCAATGTAACTTATACAACAGTTTTTTATAGAATAATTTTTAGATTAAGAAAAATCTTTAGAGTAATAATCACCTATCGTCCCTGACAGAGAGACACGTCTCCGCAGCGTATGCTGTCAGAAATTGTATAATCATTTTATTCAAAGACAAAAAATACAGATTAAAAAATTTATGTATGTAATATTTTTTTTTTATAAATACATATTGTTACGCATTTCAAATCCCCAATGTAAGCCCCTTATAAATAACATCGTACGTAAACAAATCCGATAGTAAATAGGAAATCGTATATAACTGTCAATTTAGCGGACATGTAATTTCGATACGCGAAATCGACATCCGCATTAATTTTGGCAGCTGCCTAGATTTTGTGGGGAAAATGCTTTTCTATGCCATAAAGAATAGGAGTTGTTTTGGTATGGTTATCAATCGTAGTTTGGGGATTGCGATCGCGTCTGTCTTTTGCGTGGAACCCTTCCGCGTGGACCCGGATTATGTCCACTGGGACATGTACGGATAGCAAAGCAATGTCTACAAATAAGCCATTATTATTGTTTGTCATATAGTTCCATCTAGTTCCTGAATCACTGATTAAACTTATTTTATAATAATATATGTATAATAAAAATAATTTGTCGATAGGCGACGAATGAGCGTAAAGTATTTAGTCAGATTGCTCATCAAAAAACATATATACATAATAATAATAAATCACTGAACTGATTTTGATGAAATTTTGTATGAAGCAACCTTGAAACTTATGGGCTTTTTATACCTAACACTGCCCCTTACCCCTACCGCGACTGGCAGACAGGGCCCCTTGTTATTTCGTATTTATAATATTAGTATAAATAAATTAGCAATTGAAATGATCTTGTGGAAATTTGATTTTTTTTTTAATTTGATCAAGTACAAGGATTAAATAGTAGCTGGCTATAGTTTTTTTTTCAATATTAGTAAAGTCTAAGCATCGAAGCGAAGCGTCCAAGCAGAGAAATAATGTATTATGCTAACGCCACACGATTCGAAGTAAGGGTGAAGTAAGGGTGGATGGGGTCGCACCCTTGCTCATCATGCGCCGCCCATGAACCCTCGCCTGCGCAAGTTAATAAGAGTGGGGTGAATGTATATTGAGACGGTAAAGATGTGGCTGTGGACTTTAATATATATAAATAGACATACTTTCTGATATAATCTTTTTCTACGTGAAAACTTGAGGTTATATGATATTTATAGGAAGACATGCAGGAAAAAACACCACCTGATGATAAGTGGTCACCACCATAGAAACTGGCACTGCAACCAACCACGTATCTAAGATTTAAGTTTCTTGTGCGTGCAATTCCACTGGCTCACTCACCTATCAAAACAAAAAGCAATACAAATTATTGCTGCCTGTTGCTATTTTAGCAATTGATGTGTGGGTATGTACCAAGACAGGTTTGTTCAATGCCATCAAGAAATATCCCAAAAAAAATTCTAAGATATCAATAACACAACAAAGAACATATATATTTTTTAATACTTATTGCACAACATAAATTCACATAAGAGTATAAAAACATATTTTCTTTTTTAAAAATTTCTATTAATGTTGCTACATTTTTTTTTGTAAGTTATTAAATAGATTACTTAAATATTTAAGTTAATGAAAATAATAATTAACTTAGTAATCGAAATAAAAAAGTATATTTACTAAGAAAATTATATGCCAACATGTATACTTAATGCCGAAATAGAACTGTACCTATATATACCTATTCCTGATACAAAAGCTACATATAAAATGACTTTTTCGACTTTTCCTCAGGTGCTTTCCCGTATCATCTTTCATTGAAATTTTACTTATTTCGATAATAAGACGTTTTATAATATATACAGCTAAATTACCAATACATAATTAACTAAAAGTTTGGTTATTATTTTTACTATGAACCAAGAATGCAAGAACCGCGATGAAGTTGAAGTTTAAGGACTCAATTCCAGACAAGCACCTCTAAGTTTTCATCTGCATAATTTGTGGTTTTATATCTTATAGGAAAATCAACCTCCAAACGACATTAGAGTAGCGTGGTGGAATAAGCCTCAATTGTTTTCATTGGGAGAGGAGTAATTTGCCCAGCGCCACGACATTTCTGGGCTCTTACTTTTATATACAAGTATTGAAAAGCATATCGGATCCTAAACAAGCTGCAGATTAAACAATCCTTCCTCCCCGCGTCACATATACTTGATCTATGGTAACTTTTTTTTATTTCGCGTACGCGCACGACAAGCTGCTACCGCAATCAAAACAATCTCCACGTGACAATCTCGACGTGTTTATTTTGACTCACCGGTAGCGACGTGTGCACGCGTCTTATATTATTTTAGGTTTAATTTTAAACGTTTATAAGTTGAGCATTGAGATTGATTAAATTTTGAATCATTTGATAATATATACATCTAATAGGCAAATTCAATCTTAGATGGTATTCTCTTAATCGATTTAAGCCATGCTTAAAAATGAATCGCCGTCTGCTGCTAACCTCCAGACTCCGGACTGAGAACTTCTCGAAAGGAAACCCGATTTTTTTTTATTCACCCTAACCGATTTGTGTTGGAGCCTCGGAACTCAAGGTCAGCGAGCTAAATAAAATAAAAATAAAGTCGTTAGCGAAAATATTTTTAAACAAACAAGTCAACATACTAATGAAGACGCCACGCGTTATCGTAGTCCTATGATAATAAAAGTAATCGTTTTTAATTTATACTAAAGTAATTAACTAATGAGGACAAACATTAATTCCTTGTGACTACGTGCGTGAACTCGTATATTCCATTTTATCCCGTAAATTGGGTATATATCGGTTAAGTACAAACTTATGTATTGCTTCCAGACTATTTCTGTGTCAAATTACATTATCATCGGACAAATTTCGTATTTATATTATGAGTTTGACTAGCACTACAGATCATGACTTCGCACTCGAAAAGTTAAATATACCTCACCTATTAGTGTGTTTTATAATCCTATAAATACATAGCTAAGACCATATTTAGGTACTTGTCTTGCAGTGTTAAGGATTGATAGTTTGAATGGGTCAAGTGTATCAAATTGATTGCCGGATTTTAGGACCCACAATAATCTACTTCAGATTTAAAATCAGCACTACCATTCTATAGAGAGTGACGTTACGTGCATATATATATATATCGGCGAGATTATATATATATATATATATATATCGGCGATATATAGATATATCGGCGAGATTCTATATATTTATATCGATTCAAAATAAAGCGCAAGAAGGAAGTAATATTACTTTCATTTTTGTCACATGTACTAAATAGGAAGTAATATTTTTTATATATCGTGAACGTTTTCCTCCCGCATTTGAGGGGAGGGGCATTGTTAGATACGCTCCCTTACTGTACCGCTTACAACGGGTATGCAATTTCACGACGATCGATTATGTAATTAAGAAATGAAATCGTAAAAAACAATAAACTTTGCTTTTATAATATCAGTTAGGTTATTAAAACTTAAGATGGCAACAAAACATACCTACGCCTACTATTGTGTAGGCGCGGCTTGCGCTCACGCACGCTATAATTCAGCGACCAATGAAAACGAGCGATCAATTGATGTATTTTAATCTGTAACTACACACGACCGCGGCTCGTGTCATTCGATATGATGACGTAGTTTATTGAATAACGTCTGAGAATCATGAATTAATACAAATACTTTTATATAATTATGTCTGTCTAGTGATTAATGACAATTGAACGGATGACATCCGATTGATATGTGCATAGACAGACAGATTATATCACTTGAAAATAATGCTTTTGAGTCTACTAGTTTTTTTTGAATCGATATGGCCCAGTGGTTAGAACTAATCTTAACCGGTAATCTGCTCTATGTGCACCCACCAACGAGCATCGAAGCAACGTGGTGGAACAAGTCTTTTTTTAGGCGGGTAACTCTTTAATAAAACAATTAGAACCAATTTAATATAATACTTATACATATACATTGATTAAAAAAACCGCGTAATTTATTTATATATTATTATATATATGTATCAAACTTTCACATAAAAAATCAAAAATCAAACCTTCTCAACTAAATTTCGGTGATAAAAGTATGTGTGAGAAGTGAACTATAAGAAGGTAACATAAATGTTATATTTTTAAATACATAATTAGATAAGCATCTTTCAACCCGTCTGTGTTAGACAGTAACTTTCTGTCAAACACAGGACTTAAGTACCTAACTTAACAATCGCTAGGTAAAGACTCGACTTAAATAATTAATTAAGGAGAGAAGGTTTGGAACTCACTTAAACATTACATACAGAAACTTATACTATATTGAAATTTAATTCATATCGCATCCAAAGAAGCTTTACTTAAAGAACCATATAACAATAAATGTATTATTATTAGGTCCTTACATATGAAATTGGCGTTTTGTACGGGAGGAATATAAAGTTTTTTTTTTTTTTTGTAAAATATATTTAATTAATCAAAATACCGTTGCTATCCATACACTTTTGCCATCTCATAGATCCTTTTACTAAAAAACACCATGGGGGCGAGAATCAATAAACTCTTTGAAGGTGGTTTGGACCTCCGCATCGGAGTTGAATTTTTTTCCTTGTAAGAAGTTGTCCAAATTCCAGAAAAAATGGTAATCTGTTGGAGACAGGCCCGGGGGGTACGGTGGATGTCGTAGACATTCTAATTGTAGCATTTAACTTAGTGATTGTTAATTGTACAGTGTGTGTCTTGCGTTGTCGTGAAGCAGCAGTGGCCTAGAGCGATTGACCAATCTCGGTTGTTTAGCTGCTAGTTCTTCCTTCATGGTTTGCAGTTGCTGACAATGGATATGCCGTAATAGTTTGGCCAGATTTTAAAAAGCTGTAGTGAACGACACCGGCGCTAGTCCACCAAACACTCACAAGTAACTTTTTCTGAGTCAATTTTCGTTTAGGGTAGGATTTGGCTGGGTTTCCAGGGTTCAGCCATAGCGACGAGCGCTTCCGATTATCGTACAGTATCTACTTTTCATCATAAGTAATGATTCGATTTAAAATCCCTTCATTATTGTGTCGGTTGAGCAAAGTAACACAGCAGTCTACGCGTGTTTGCAAGTTCGATTCACTCAATTCATGAGGTACCCATCGTTCAAGTTTTTTTACTTTCCCGATTTGCTTGAAATGAATTAATACAGTTTTATCACTTACCCCGAAGACTGCAGCTATCTCTGAAGTGCTTTGTGATGGATCCGCTTCCACAATAGCCTTTAATTCTTCATTTTCAACTTTTGTCTCCGACCGTCCACGGGGTTAGTTCTGAAGGTCGAAATTTCGTTATCGGTTATTGAAAATTTGAAAAAATGCATATCGGAAGCTAAAGTTCAATAAATGACAATATTTAAAGTAATGCATCAACCCAAACAACTGGTTTTTCATGTTTTTGAATAATCTTTTGACCAATTGTAGATGCGTCTCACTTGAAACGTTTAAGGTATTATAACCCTTTCCT
The DNA here is from genome assembly GCF_905147045.1 of Nymphalis io. Classification (NCBI taxonomy): domain Eukaryota; kingdom Metazoa; phylum Arthropoda; class Insecta; order Lepidoptera; family Nymphalidae; genus Nymphalis; species Nymphalis io. The sequence goes on from NC_065894.1 coordinate 12,968,373, forward strand.
GTCACGGGATCAATGTAGGACCACCGTCGGTTTTTATTTATATAATTGCAAAATTTTGACCGGAAGTTACGAGAAAGACGCATCAGTTGGTCCCCTGATGACGCTTCGATGCGTTGGTACAATGCGCTGTGCATCCGCTCTCGTGTATGCCTTTCTACAGGACTTGGAATTTTTATTATAGTTTGCTTTCAGTGAGTCAATGTTAGATGCCCCGCTAATACAGCCGTTGATCCACTTGCGATATGCCGCCTGCTTAGATGATACAGCATCGGCACATTCACGAGTGAACCAACGGTTACGCGTACTCCTACTGACGAGATCTGAGCTAGGAATGTAGTATTCCATTCCCAGCATGATCTCGCCAGCAACAGCAGCGGCACTAGCTGTCGGGTCATTCCCACTGAAGCAACGTTCCTTCCATGGGACCGACGCATAGTTATCGCGCATACCGTCCCAATCCGCCGACTTATAGTGCCAAACGCGACGTTTGCATACCGCTAGTGGCGGCAGCTTGGCCTGTGGCACTCTGGTAGAAATAAGGCTGTGATCCGAAGAGCCAAGAGGAGCCTGAACCACAACCTGATATTCCACCGGGTGAGAAGTCAGCAGAAGGTCCAGTAGAGAAGGTGTTTGCCCATCAATATCTGGGATCCTGGTGGGCTGATCAACCAGTTGGGTCAAGTCATGTGTGAGAGCAAAAGCATGAGCAGTCCTTCCAGCATGGTCAGTTTTGAGGGATTTCAACCAGGATTCGTGGTGGGCATTAAAATCCCCCAAAAACACCAATTCCGCGTTAGGAAATTACTCTTGCGCAGCATCTGCCACCCGACTAAGATGGTCAAATAATCGGCTTGTCTCCAAGTCACCATTGTGGGATCTGTAGAGGCACACGTAGACACGGCTCTGACGAACCAGGTCCACACGTACCACCAACATGGAGAAGGAGGGGTCCTCCAAGCAGCGTAGTCGGTGACAGCAAACATCCGTCCTGACGAACAAGCATACTCCGGCTTTCGCTTTGAAGGATTCTTCAAGCGTGTAGCCGGGATAATTAAGGTAGCTGGTATCGGCAGGACGGAGTATTTGTGTCTCCGTGAGAAACAACATTGCTGGCCGTGCTGTCTCGAGATGGTGGTGGACAGCGTTGAGGTTAGTGTGGAGTCCTCGGATGTTAGAGAACTCGACCTCAAACAGCGAGGGTATGGTGGGGGTGTGCACCGCTGTACGACCGTTATTTCTTTTTTGTTGCGCCATTTCGGAAAAATGAAATGGAAAAGAGACGTGAAGCGAGCGATGTATTGCCACGATAGGGATGGGCAAAGTGTGGAGGCGTGTTTCCCCAAGTGGTTGCCAAAAGGAAAAATACACTGACCCGCCGGACGGAAGGGCCCCCGAACCCCCCCGGAAGTGGCCGCCGGGACCTACCGGTCACCAACCGGCACGACGGTCCACCCCGAGATTATGCGTGGCCTGGTGGGGCAGCCTCACGAGCTGGTTAGGCACGCTCGGGCCCCTGTACTATGCCACGGGCGGCCAGCGGAACAGCCGTTTCTTCGGGTCTCCCTGACCGGCAGGTCAATACAGTTTCCCCCGGCATTTGTTCAACAGCCGTCTCCAACTGGACCAACACCCATCGCGGCAATACTCGCTCGGGCTCTGGCTGTACGCTGGCTGACCTCGAAACGCGGCTGCAAGCCACTTCACGAGTTTTTCACCATGCGTACGGTGGTAACAAGCCAGGCGGATGTTAGCATCCTACCACCAGATGAGCAGATGGTCGCTCAGATATCCCTTAGTCGCCTCTTACGACACCCATGGGAAAGAGAGGGGCAGTGAAATGTATTCTTTCTCCGTCACTGCACGGATAGAACAAAAACAGTTTTAAACTCTTCTCCTCTTAAACAGTTTTAAACTCTTAAAAGCTTTAAAGTGTTATACTGATTTAATTATATGGCAACTTTAGTTTTTGTTTAAGTTTCTATATAAATTTTTTTTAATATATTTATGAAAATATATACATATTAATTTTAATAAATATTTTATCTTAACAAAATTCGTCAGTACCCTCAATAATAAAAATAATATTTTGACTTGCGAAGCAAACATTCGCTGTACGGTATATTTCCGTTCCTGCCTGAAAGTATAAGCCTAACATTAGCATTTATATTAGGTAGGGATTTTGGCATGAATTATCAAAAAAAAAAAAATATTAGAACAAATAACAAAAAATGACATCTATCGTTGAATAGCGGTAAGCTAACTTGCTTAAAGGTAAAAGTGACATCTATCGAGAATTTTACGACAGTGTCACTTTTATATTAATGTATTATTATATTATTTAAAAGGCACTATTAAAATATTTATGTACCTAAAATTATTTTAATAAAAATATTATTAATGATTTCTTTTTTTAATTTTTTAAAACATATTATAAATGCAGCACCGTCGGTCTGTTCTGTCATCCTTATGTCAAAACTCAATTGCCAAAATAAATATAGAATTTGAGGTTATGTTATGAAAAAAAATCACGTACTTATTGGAATTTTATAAATAAAAGTACTAAATAATATTAAAATAGTGCAAAGGTAATTGAAAATGATTGTTTCCGTGTTCATACTAATAAATTGTTCTGCCTATAAATTTAGGCTTTAATTATACCTAATTGTAAAAAAGCTACTAGGTGGTCGGGCTTTGTGCAAGCCTATCTGGGTAGGTACCACCCACTCATCAGATATTCTACCGCAAAACAACAGTACTTGGTATTGTTGTGTTCCAGTTTGAAGGGTGAGTGAGTCAGTGTAATTACAGGCACAAGGGACATAACATCTTAGTTCCCAAAGTTGGTGGCGCATTGGTGATACAATTGTTAAAATTTCTTACAATGCCAATGTCTATGGGCGTTGATGATTACTTACCATCAGGTGGCCCATATGCTCGTCCGCCTACCTATACTATAAAAAAAGACTGTCCATTAAGACACAAAGTTACCGAAAGTTCACATAAAATTACTTATTAGTGTTTTAGACCAGATCGTAATACAGCTGTGATCTAGATTAATGGGGACTTTAATAGAAAAAAATTAATAACACTAAGAAGCAACTGAAAGCAATTCTTCAACAATATTGATCTCAATGTAACTTATACAACAGTTTTTTATAGAATAATTTTTAGATTAAGAAAAATCTTTAGAGTAATAATCACCTATCGTCCCTGACAGAGAGACACGTCTCTGCAGCGTATGCTGTCAGAAATTGTATAATCATTTTATTTAAAGACAAAAAATACAGATTAAAAAATGTATGTATGTAATATTTTTTTTTATAAATAAATATTGTTACGCATTTCAAATCCCCAATGTAAGCCCCTTATAAATAACATCGTACGTAAACAAATCCGATAGTAAATAGGAAACCGTATATAACTGTCAATTTAGCGGACATGTAATTTCGATACGCGAAATCGACATCTGCATTAATTTTGGCAGCTGCCTAGATTTTGTGGGGAAAATGCTTTTCTATGCCATAAAGAATAGGGGTTGTTTTGGTATGGTTATCAATCGTAGTTTGGGGATTGCGATCGCGCCTGTCTTTTGCGTGGAACCCTTCCGCGTGGACCCGGATTATGTCCACTGTGACATGTACGGATAGCAAAGCAATGTCTACAAATAAGCCATTATTATTGTTTGTGGCTCGGAGTGTGCGGTAGCAATCGCGCGCATTCACAGTCATAGTTATGGCTGCGAACGGGTCGGCGGCCGCGGAACCGCGGCTCTGCCACGTGCAGAAGGTGCCTAATTTCGATGGGTATGGATTCAATTTACACGCCGAGAAAGGCAAGCCTGGACAGTACATCGGCAAAGTTGACGACGGTTCCCCGGCGGAGGCAGCCGGCTTGCGTCGCGGTGATCGCATTTTAGAAGTCAACGGGCAGAGCATCAGCGGAGAAACTCATAAGCAAGTAGTGGCGCGTATCAAGCAACGACCTGATGATGCGGAATTACTTGTAGTAGCTCCGGCACCAGGTGAGCCCGTTCCTGATCTGGATGCTTCCCGAGCGACCGGCTTCGGCAGGATCAGTATCCGCGCAGTCAGCAAATGCTTCTTCGCCAGCGAGTACAAACGATTCTTCGCCAGTTACTGACCGTAACGAGTCGCCCTCGTCAGAGCCTCCACCACGCCTTAATCTTCAAATGACAGCCGCTGAGATGCGCGCACAGCTTGCTGCGAAAAAAAAAAGATCCAAAGAATTGATCCAAAGAAGGTGCCAATGGATCTAAAGTCGAAGTTTGACATCGTAAAGAAACTATGAGGTGCTAGGAGCGGTAGTGTGCGTACGAGGGTGTAGTGCGTGTCGTAGGCTGCGTATGCGGCGTTGCTACATGTCGTACAGTGCTGAGTGCTGTGTGGCTGTGTGCGTGGGTCACACCGGCGGCGACGGGCGCAGCGCCCCCTTGGCCGCGCGGCAGGTGCGGACGAGGCGGCGCGGGGCGCTCTCCTCTTGCCTCGCCCCGAGTTGTTATCGTTGTACGGTGACATCAGTGCTCGTCGAAATCACGTTTGATTTGCGATCTTATTCACTAGTACAATAATTTTAATAGTTTTAATGCGCCGCTGCTTCACCCGACAGAATGTAACATATCGTGCCTTTCATTTATTGCCATTGAATGTTGTACATAGTACATACTACTGATCGTTGTTAAGGAATTCTATTGAAATTTAATATTATTTTAATTATATTTTAAGAGGAAAATCGATTTTTATGAAATGATTAGCTAAATGTGTAGTTAGATTTAGAAATACTAAGTGCAATTATTGTTGAGTGATCAATAAAGGATGTTTAAAACGATGTCATGTTACCTACCGACGGGAGCGCAAGGCTGCGGCTGCGTGTCCTTCGGTCTGTTCCCGTCTGCTACGCGAACCTCACGCGAACCTCACGCGAATCGTGTACCTGCTCCGACACATTGCTCGTATCTATGTGTATACAATTAAGATTACTGCACGCCTCATGTCCTTCTCTTTCTATCTTTCTCATGCATTCAAATATATTGTTACGTAGCACCTCAGAAACTTAAATTATATTATTTGTCATTTATTAGAGAAGAATAATGTGTTCCAATAAATTGTGATTGGTTTTCAAGTATTAGAAGTAATCTTTCAGTTATCTATAAAGTACAAATCTATATTTTAAAATTTTCTGTTTCTGCTATTCATATGTAAAGTTTTAAACAATCGAATCATTAGCAATCATGTAATATTTGTTTGAATCAGGAAATAACATCAAACCGATCTAGTTTTGATTAAACTCTTTATAATATTTTTATGATTGAAAAACTAATGTAAAATAATAAAATTACTGAAAGCTATGGACAGTAACTAAGGTTACTGCTACTTAGTACACAATCTATTTAAATGTTTAAATATGAAAATAAAATCTGATAAATAAATCTGATTATTGTTTGTCATATAGTTCCATCTAGTTCCTGAATCACTGATTAAACTTATTTTATAATAATATATGTATAATAAAAATAATTTGTCGTTCAATAGGCGACGAATGAGCGTAAAGTATTTAGTCAGATTGCTCATCAAAAAACATATAAACATAATAATAATAAATCACTGAACTGATATTGATGAAATTTTGTATGAAGCAACCTTGAAACTTATGGGCTTTTTATACCTAACACTGCCCCTTACCCCTATCGCGACTGGCAGACAGGGCCCCTTGTTATTTCGTATTTATAATATTAGTATAAATAAATTAGCAATTGAAATGATCTTGTGAAAATTTGTTTTTTTTTTTAATTTGATCAAGTACAAGGATTAAATAGTAGCTGGCTATATATTTTTTTTCAATATTAGTAAAGTCTAAGCATCGAAGCGAAGCGTCCAAGCAGAGAAATAATGTATTATGCTAACGCTACACGATTCGAAGCGTAAATAAGGGTTGTGAGGGTGGCATGAGTCAGCGCTGACCGCTGATGAAGATCTCATTCACACCTCGGCTTTGTGCATATTGTCGCACGTTGCTTGCACATTCGGGATTACTACACCGAACTCCGAACACTGCTTTACCGGACAATGACTCGGCTATTTCATGCAAATTTTTGTATAACTGCTCCTTTGAAATGTTGTCTTGTATTAAAATAGTACAAAAACTTGTGATTGAAAGTCAAACACATTAAACTATAATATCTGTTATTTTAAATGGCATGAAGTAAATAATAAAGCAAAACCATTTCAAAACAAAATAAATTTAACTTCTGAATATGTTTCGGGTTCCTGGAATATTTTTAATTTGCAAAAAATAACATCTATTTTAAAAATAACAAAACAATCTATAATAATCATTTGTTGTTCTGACTAGGTAACTAGGGAAAAAAAATCTTGACTTTATATATGTACATATAATAAAACTGCAACGGCGATATATATACGTTAAATTTATACATTACAATGTCATTAAAACCGAGCCGTTAAATTGCAAGAAATATTAAATACAGTAACAACTTATAAATGCCCCACTGCTGGGTTAAGGCCTCCTCTCCCTTTTTGAGGAGGAGGTTTGGAGCTTAAAAAACTTTAGTATTTTTCAAAACCGATAATTTGTTAGTATTATGAAACTTGTTAAAGCCCGTTATCGATAAAGCGGCAAGTAACATCAACAAATATATTATAACCAGGAAAAGTTTATCAATATCCAAACAAACAACAGTTGATTTAACCGTATCTATAAAAATGTATACAAATCCAAAATAGTTGTTTAACGGACCACACTTGATGTTCCCGCTGCATCGAATCGTACAACACCTTGGACTTGTCAATCATACCTTTCAAGAACCGCTATAAAGTACACAACGCCCCACGAGACCATGTGAACATTTGATCACAGCCCACACAATTGATACAATTGCGAGAACGCCTTCAAAACCTTGATTTTAACAATATATTCGCGGTTAACAGTACACATTTAGCCTTTTCGTCATGCATATTTTCGATATCCTTATGTCTTTGTGTTAGAGTTCAAATTACAGTAAAATATCTAGGCTACATGACGATGGAAGATAATCCGAAACAGAGGGTTTTGCACCTGCTGTTTTATGAGATAAGAATATTGACTACGTGCGAAAAAAATATGAAAAAGATGTCAGCTATGTATTTTAAACAATACTCCTATTTGGATATGCTGTTTATTTATTTTTTAATGTGCAAGTTTTCAATTTATATCAGTTTTATTATATAGCAATAGCTTTTCCCCGTAATTCAGTTCGCATAGCAAATATGTTCCTGTAAATTATATACTTAAGACCTTAACCAAATCTAAGACTACCTCGATTTCTTCGTGACAGAAATAAGCCAACAGACAGAGCTACTTTCGCATTTATAATATTAGTACATATCATGAATCATGGTATTTTATTCTATAAACTTTTATTCAGCTACACCCACACAATCTATAATCCGTCGAGTGGCACCCACAACAGACTTCCTAACCGGCTCTAATCTCCAAGCAACATCAGTGTTGTCGAGAACGATGGCATCCCTCGCGCAGATGCACAAAACGGGTCCACATATCAAAAAGAGAAAATCAAGAAATCCGCTCAATGGAAATCCTTTCGCCAAGGTATGCTGACTATTTTACATACTTCTATTCTTTCATATCCGGTTACTATATTTAAAAAAAAAAAACTATTAGTTTTGCCTTATGCATGAATAAAAAACATTTAAAAAATAACGTTCCGTAAGTATTGAAGTCATATCAATTATCGGTTACAGATGTAAAAAAATAATTCGTTAAATATAGAAACCGGGCTATAACAAACTCACTGGTGTTTTACTAATATTGTCCCTTCAGAAACACTCTCCATACTAAACTAACATTAAACAAAATTGGAAAAAAATAATTCTATAAAATGCGTGTATTAGGTTTTTTTAAATTATTAATTTACAATTTTCAGTTAAATGTCACTATTAATATGGTCAGGCGCGCTTGTGTGAATACCACTCATTAGTTTACCGCCTCATATCAATAATTTGTATCAGGCAAATAGGACATTACATCTTAGATTCCAGTCTGCGATACAAATATAAAATTAAAAAAAAAATTTTGAAACACCACTCTCAACTTTAGAATGTAATTGTAACAAATGAATAAGGGATGCCAAAACTTACTGCTATGAACAGCGCATTAGAAATATGCATAAAAGACAATGTGCACAAATATCTCTTATATTATGAAGGTTTTTATTTACCCATACGGAATATTAAGATATATATTTGTACATAGTCTCCTAACAATGTGTTTTACAAAACCTCGATTATTTAGCTAAATCGAGTAAATCTGTACCAAGCATATAAGCATCACTGAATATTCGTGTGTTTAATTTGTGTTTTTAATACAGTGCTTTACGTTGAAGTAAAATAACGTGAAAAACCTACAAGTGTATGTTTGTGTGTATTCACGAACAGTCGACGGAGCAACGTGATGAATTAAGCTCCAAACCTTCTCATTAAAGCATAACCCAGAACCCCTGTTATGTTTCCCTAAACAGGCTCTTACTTTTAGTTAAATAAGGAACATAATTTCAGGGTGTGATACTAAAAACCTTGATCAGAAAACCCAAGAAGCCGAACTCCGCTAACCGTAAATGCGTGCTCGTGCGTCTCTCCAGCGGGCGAGAGATGATCGCCTACGTGCCGGGCATCGGACACAACCTGCAGGAACACAATATCGTGCTCGTTAGAGTCGGCAGGCGAGTGATATGGTTCATCATGACAAATGGAGCAGTCGCCATAATACTGCAGCACATCTTGACTATAAATATACTTAGCTATAGATCTTTTTACAATTACAAAGGTGAGTGAGCCAGTGTAAATGCAGGCAAAAGATATATATCTCTGTTCCCATTATTGGTGCGTTGACGATGTAAGGAATAGTTAATATTTTCAAAATTCATGGGCGATGGTGACTACTTATCAACCTTGTGATTAGTTTTATAAGCGATCCATTAAACTAACCAAAAACCAAATGGATTAATATTAAAATTAACAAGTATCTGCTGCGTCTGCCACCAATAATGTATGATGAATTTGGGTTTTTTATCAATTTCAGAGTTAAAGATTGTCCCGGTGTGAAGCTGAAATGCGTCCGAGGTAAATTCGACTTGCCGCACGTCATCAAGCAGAAAGTATAGTAGTCTGTTATATCCAGTTGTGTAAGGTTATTTGTAGCGAAATAAATCTAGTTTAAGTACAGGAATTAGTTTTATTTTTAGATTTCTTAACCTAAAAATAACTTCAATTAAGAAGCTAATATAACACTAATGTTCGCGCGGTGGATTATTGAAAATTTGAGTAGTACATATATGAATTTTCAAGTTTTGTACTGTTATTTTTTCACTCTTATTTCTATTTATTTATTGATATCATTCCGTGTGCATCTTAATAGCTAATAAACATAACACAAATCGTTTGATGAACAGAGGCAAAAAATATATTGAACGGTTTCGTATTTGCTTTTAAACATTTTATATTGATTATCTACAAATTAAAAATACACTAAACCCATTTAAAGTAAATATAAAAGTAAATTATGTATATCTATCGATCATCTTTACTGGTGGTAGGGCTTTGTGCAAGCTCGTCTGGGTAGGTACCACCCACTCATCAGATATTCTACCGCAAAACAGCAATACTTGATATTGTTGTGTTCCGGTTTGAAGGGTGAGTGAGCCAGTGTAATTACAGGCACAAGGGACATAAAATCTTAGTTCCCAAGGTTGGTGGCGCATTGGATATGTAAGCGATGGTTGACATTTCTTACAATGCCAATGTCTAAGAGCGTTGGTGACCACTTACCATCAGGTGGCCCATATGCTCGTCCGCCTTCCTATTCTATAAAAAAAAAAAAAAATCTTTGAATACACAATAAACACTCATTCTGAACCCGATTGATCGGAAAGAAGCAAAAAGCGGCGCTTGCGCAAGCCGCACCCATTCTATTGTAACTTAATGGTATGTACTTAACTTTTTATTCAATGGGGACTTGAATGGGGTTAAGCTCGGTAGTCCACCTTATCTTTATGATACAAGATAGAAAAATCTATTGAAGATATTTGACTCGATATAGATATAGATATTGTTAGTGTAAACTTCAAATTGATTATAACTTTCTATGATTTTGTAACAAAACTAAAAGGTTTTAAATAATTAAAAGGTCAATTTATGTTTGGTCATTTATTAAATTTATTTCAACTTACAATTCTTTAGAGAATAATATTCTGCAAGTATAATATTTATAAGATTGCACAAACATCATTGCACAAACACCTTAGAGTTTAGAACTTATAGTTCAAAATAAAAAAAATTAAACACTATTATAATTCTAAATCTCTAAAGGAACGTCTGGTCACACACTATACACCTATTCGAAGACAGCAGACGTATGATCTTAGACAGGTCTTTTTTCAAATAAGTGACCTTGAGTGAATTGTGGATCTCTCGTAGTTTTCTCCTGTCACGGCTCTGCTTTGCAGCAAAATTATTCCTCTCTCTCTGTTTTCTATAAAAATCGTCGGCGTTCTGATTAGTTTGCACGGCACGACGCATTCTCGGATTATTACCGAGCAACGACCCTCCTTTCTTTTCGGCCATTGCTCTGAGGGCTTCCCTCTCGAACGCAAGGTAGTCCGGATCGTCTGACCGAGCGTCTACATCTATCATATAACTTGGACGCTTTTTTGTTTTTGTCTGATACCGGAGACTTGGGTGGCGAAAATACGCACGTACTCCTTGAGACACTCATCGATTGCGACATATTTGTACTCGAAGACGCAGGCGCTGGTTCAACAACGGGCACGTACATGGGCTGGACATACCCGATGTATGGGTACGGTTCAACACTGTGTTGCACTGTGCTTATACACGGATACGGTGGAAGCTCCGTTGGACGCTTTTTTTTTTGTCTGATCCCGGAGACTTGGGTGGCGATATCAAGCACGTACTTATATAATTATTAGTCGATTGCTGCAACCCGGAACTCGAAGGCCCAGGCGATGGTTCAACAACGGGCACGTACATGGGCTGGACATACCCGATGTATGGGTACGGTTCAACACTGTATTGCACTGTGCTTATACACGGATGCGGTGGAAGCTCCGTATTTGTTTGCGATGTCGTTTCACGTGTACTATTTACAGATAGATCTAATGGTGAGTCCTCAGCGTATGGTGTCCAGAGAGCCATGATTACTTTAGTTAGTACGGTTAGTAGTTACGGTTGACTGCGAGTAACTAATGATGTTGTTGGTCGCCCCGGTCTTTTATTCTCGGGGGTGTGGTCTAATTGTGCAGGGCACCCCCACCCCGCTGCACGGGTTACTTCCGCTACCTGAACCAACGGGATACATCGGAAGAACAATGGGGTGACTTTCGGTCTATTATGAAGAGTTGCGTAGATTTTGCGTTTGCTATTAATTTGCTACTCAAGCTTGCTTGTTTTTGACACAATAGATAGAAAAATGTGAAGGTCGATTACAATGATATCATGATGTCACAATTTTCTGATACAATATCGCGAAATGTTTTCAAATAATTTCTTCATTTTATTGTATGTACGATGCTCTACGTGTTCTTTGGTTTCATACTGATATTAATTTAAGTAATTTATTATAACCATTGCAGAAAAAATTGTTGGAGAATATGATTTTAGTTGCAACATTCGGTCAAATAGAAGTTAAACCATTCGTGAATAATGAAAGATAATTCGAACGATTCATAAATGTTATTCATGCAAGAACAGGAAGCAAATGACACCGTATGGCTCCTCTCCGGATGTAACTGTATTTAATTTTATATATATTAAGTTTTAGCCGACAACGCAGTCACGGAAAATTATGTACAACCTTGTAATACTCCAAGTATACTATTTATAAGATTGCACAAACATCATTGCACAAACACCTTAGAGTTTAGAACTTATAGTTCAAAATAAAAAAAATTAAACACTATTATAATTCTAAATCTCTAAAGGAACGTCTGGTCACACACTATACACCTATTCGAAGACAGCAGACGTATGATCTTAGACAGGTCTTTTTTCAAATAAGTGACCTTGAGTGAATTGTGGATCTCTCGTAGTTTTCTCCTGTCACGGCTCTGCTTTGCAGCAAAATTATTCCTCTCTCTCTGTTTTCTATAAAAATCGTCGGCGTTCTGATTAGTTTGCACGGCACGACGCATTCTCGGATTATTACCGAGCAACGACCCTCCGTTCTTTTCGGCCATTGCTCTGAGGGCTTCCCTCTCGAACGCAAGGTAGTCCGGATCGTCTGATAGAGCGTCTACATCTATCATATAACTTGGACGCTTTTTTTTTTCGTCTGATACCGGAGACTTGGGTGGCGAAAATACGCACGTACTCCTTGAGACACTCATCGATTGCGACATATTTGTACTCGAAGACGCAGGCGCTGGTTCAACAACGGGCACGTACATGGGCTGGATATACCCGATGTATGGGTACGGTTCAACACTGTGTTGCACTGTGCTTATACACGGATACGGTGGAAGCTCCGTTGGACGCTTTTTTTTTTTTGTCTGATCCCGGAGACTTGGGTGGCGATATCAAGCACGTACTTATATAATTATTAGTCGATTGCTGCAACCCGGAACTCGAAGGCCCAGGCGATGGTTCAACAACGGGCACGTACATGGGCTGGATATACCCGATGTATGGGTACGGTTCAACACTGTGTTGCACTGTGCTTATACACGGATACGGTGGAAGCTCCGTTGGACGCTTTTTTTTTTTTGTCTGATCCCGGAGACTTGGGTGGCGATATCAAGCACGTACTTATATAATTATTAGTCGATTGCTGCAACCCGGAACTCGAAGGCCCAGGCGATGGTTCAACAACGGGCACGTACATGGGCTGGATATACCCGATGTATGGGTACGGTTCAACACTGTGTTGCACTGTGCTTATACACGGATGCGGTGGAAGCTCCGTATTTGTTTGCGATGTTGACAAGGTTGACATACTCGTTCTCTGAGCTTGGGCCTTAATTTCGCAATTCTTTTCTTTAGATATGTCACTTGAAACGCGTGACGAACTTCTCTTAACTTACGTCTGTCTCTGCTCTGTTTCGCCGCGTAATTGTTTTTTTCTCTCTGCTTCCTGTACGAGTCGTCAGCGTCTCGATTCCTCTGGACCGCTCGCCTCATTCTCGGATTATTTCCAAGTAAGCTGCCTCCATTCTTCTCGGCCATAGCTCGAAATGCATCCTGCTTGAAAATGCTTGATACTCGGCATCATCAGACAGCGAGTCGACATCTAAGTCCTCTGATTGCGATGTTGAAGGTGCGTTTCTGTAGTTCCAACTCTCGACCGGAGATATTTGGGACGGCGGGATGTTGCACTCATAACAATTGTAAGATCTATTTTCATGTTCTAAACTCGGTGGCTCTGATGAATATCTATAGTCAGGAACCTTGAAACCAGGTGTTGAGGTACTGTCTGGTGAGACTTCCTGTTTAACATTTGTAGTTAAGTCCAAAGGTTCCTCCGCGTAGGGGGTCCACAAAGCCATTTTTTAACATGTGTTGTTTTCTGAACAAATAGTCAGTAAACACTGAATGCAATTTTCTAACGCGTCTGTCTCATTTGTGGGCGTAAAAGGGTGTTGTGGAAAGGGTAATCCTCTACCTGCGGGACTCGTAACGGGACTGTAGGCGACATAAATATTAAATTTCCCCTTAAACAATAGGATTCTATTACTATTTTGCTCGGAGTAAGTCAAATATTACAGTTAGGAATGTCCAATGGAATAAAATAAGCAAAGAAATATAATTAGTAATTATTTAAATCAGTTACAGTCTCTTAATGTCATATATTTATAGCGGGATCAAAAAAATGTCCTTATGAATTGTTAGCGTTAACAAAGTCGCGTGCGACATGTTTACTTAGTATAAATTACAGCAGCTTTTGAACTACAGCCGAGAACTTGAGTACATTTTGTTTTTTGAGAACCTTTATTTGCCTTTTATACAATTTTATCTTAATTCGAAACCTTTGTTCTTTGCTCTTGTATAGACTGAGCGAGTTGTGTTCAATTTATCGCAATGCGGTCGCTGTAAACATTAGTGACATCATCCGAGTTTTCTGCTTAACACGAAACTGACGCAAAAGCTATCAGTAAATAAATCTTAAACATCACTCCAAGAACAAATTAAACGTTGATATTTGTGAATTGAGTTTATTTTATTTATTTACTGAAATAATTACACCGTTAAGTTATCACTAAGCACTTAAAATTAACAATTAAAAAATATGTACTTACGAATTTATACGTCTTTTAAAATCAAAGTTTCACATAAAAAATCAAAAATCAAACCTTCTCAACTAAATTTCGGTGATAAAAGTATGCGTGAGAAGTGAGCTATAAGAACGTAACATAAATGTTATATTTTTAAATACATAATTAGATAAGCATTTTTCAACCCGTCTGTGTTAGACAGTAACTTTCTGTCAAACACAGGACTTAAGTACCTAACTTAACAATCACTAGGTAAAGACTCGACTTAAATAATTAATTAAGGAGAGAAGGTTTGGAACTCAATTAAACATTACATACAGAAACGTTGCTCTTATACTATATTGAAATTTAATTCATATCGCATCCAAAGAAGCTTTACTTAAAGAACCATATAACAATAAATGTATTATTATTAGGTCCTTACATATGAAATTGGCGTTTTGTACGGGAGGAATATAAAGTTTTTTTTTTTTTTTGTAAAATATATTTAATTAATCAAAATACCGTTGCTATTCATACACTTTTGCCATCTCATAGATCCTTTTACTAAAAAACACCATGGGGGCGAGAATCAATAAACTCTTTGAAGGCGGTTTGGACCTCCGCATCGGAGTTGAATTTTGTTCCTTGTAAGAAGTTGTCCAAATTCCGGAAAAAATGGTAATCTGTTGGAGACAGGCCCGGGGGGTACGGAGGATGTCGTAGACATTCTAATTGTAGCATTTAACTTAGTGGTTGTTAATTGTACAGTGTGTGTCTTGCGTTGTCGTGAAGCAGCAGTGGCCTAGAGCGATTGACCAGTCTCGGTTGTTTAGTTGCTAGTTCTTCCTTCATGGTTTGCAGTTGCTGACAATAGATATGCCGTAATAGTTTGGCCAGATTTTAAAAAGCTGTAGTGAACGACACCGGCGCTAGTCCACCAAACACTCACAAGTAACTTTTTGTGAGTCAATTTTCGTTTAGGGTAGGATTTGGCTGGGTTTCCAGGGTTCAGCCATAGCGACGAGCGCTTCCGATTATCGTACAGTATCTACTTTTCATCACAAGTAATGATTCGATTTAAAATCCCTTCATTATTGTGTCGGTTGAGCAAAGTAACACAGCAGTCTACGCGTGTTTGCAAGTTCGATTCACTCAATTCATGAGGTACCCATCGTTCAAGTTTTTTTACTTTCCCGATTTGCTTGAAATGAATTAATACAGTTTTATCACTTACCCCGAAGACTGCAGCTATCTCTGAAGTGCTTTGTGATGGATCCGCTTCCACAATAGCCTTTAATTCTTCATTTTCAACTTTTGTCTCCGACCGTCCACGGGGTTAGTTCTGAAGGTCGAAATTTCGTTATCGGTTATTGAAAATTTGAAAAAATACATATCGGAAGCTAAAGTTCAATAAATGACAATATTTAAAGTAAAGCATCAACCCAAACAACTGGTTTTTCATGTTTTTGAATAATCTTTTGACCAATTGTAGATGCGTCTCACTTGAAACGTTTAAGGTATTATAACCCTTTCCTGTCACGGGATCAATGTAGGACCACCGTCGGTTTTTATTTATATAATTGCAAAATTTCGACCGGAAGTTACGAGAAAGACGCATCAGTTGGTCCCCTGATGACGCTTCGATGACTTTTATCAAAGCACGCGCTGGACATCATTATCTGTTATGGGAACTCACCATTAGGGCCTTTAAAAAAATTAAATAAGTTTAATTTGAAAGGGACTATTAAGCTTTATGCTTCCGAAAAAGAAAATTTAAATATAGAATAATATACTTTTTGAAATGATTACTATTCATTTAATTGCAGTAATTAAACCAAATTATAAAAAAAATATTTTTAAATACTCATTACTAATTTTTTTTGTTAATTTTCACGAAGTAACACATTTAAATATACAAAAGTCATTTATAGAAAGTTCGTGACAAAACCGTATTCAGTGTATCTCTTCGAAGTTATTTCAAATTGAAATTCATGAAATTTAAATCGTCTGCCGTCCAAAAAAACACTAACGGAAAATAAAATAGATATCAAACACACATTATTGTGAAACAGTTATACCATCCATCTTGAAATATGTCAACAATACAAAATGGTCGAACCGACCACTAAGTTTTGTAATGAGTTAACACAAATGGCAGGCGCGTGGGCATTCACACGTAACCTGTGCCATTATAATTCATTCTTTAACACAATATAATAAAACTTATATTATCTTAAATGTAATTCTAGCAAAGCATACGCGGCACAATCAATTTTTAACTCTATATAGAGTTCATACAATAGAGTTCATTTTGGATAATGTGTTCCGAAATAACAGATGCATCTTATTTCCGCGTTGCAACTGTATCAATCACACAATGCGGTAGTTATCGATTACTACATTTACTATACAATGAAGTAATAAGCAGTACGTGCAGGATACATCTTTATACATGTATTTATTATTACCAGTGCCCAACGGTTTAAGCCGCGTTAAGTTTATATTGCACATTGAGCAATAACCTAAAGCCCAAGTCCTAAAGCCTAAAAATATTAACGGAAGAAAAATAACGCTTTTTATCACATTTCGAAAGAGTTGCAATGATTTCCTGAAAATATTTTTTGTAATTATACTTATCTACCTATATAGGTATACAACGGATTTGGATGATAATTTTAAAGACAAAGAGTACATCAGAATATTCTCTATAATAATTTTTTTTTCTTTTTGGCGATTAGACCCGGCAAACTGAGAGACAGACACTACATTTTTATTTATTTTAGAAATTTTAAAAGAAAAGTTATAATAACTTTTAATAAATTTTAAAAATTCTAAATGCAACTTTATTATTAATAATAACTAAATCGATGCATTTGTTTTAGGGGATGATGAATAAGCTAAATAATACTGTGTCCACGCCTTTTTATCAACTATGTAGGTACATAGTTTTGATCGTTATAATTACATATTACATTATTTATTATTATTTATATTGAAGACTTAAATCAATATTAGAAGTATTGTATATAAAGCAAAATTGAAAGTAATTACACTATAAATCATCACCGCGTGGACAAGTTTTATTTATCTTTATAATAAAACATTTTTATTATATTCCACGTCGGGACCGTGATACATGTCCCACGTGGTGAAGGCCCAGATGAGATATTAGGTCTGATCCTGGATGGAAGATGGAGCTTCGGGCAATACTTTGTGCAACTGGGCACGTAGCTCATCAATGCCGCTGCCGTCTTGAGCCGCCTCCTACCTAACGTGGGAGGGCCGGAATCACCATGCCGGCACATATAAGCCGGTGTGGTGTGTTCCATGGCACTGTATGGAGCACCCATATGGGTGGACGATCTCACTACTAGGAATCTAAGCTACAGCCGGCAAACAAAAAAGTATTTAAAATTTCTGCGATCAGTGACATACTATTTACTCAAAGATATACACAGGTAAGTTATATATATAGAGATATAATTACATTTTATGTGTTCTAATAAACATGTGTCATAGCATTACGTCACATATATATTGTCTACGAGCTATAGACTATAAGTATATACCTTTCTCAATAAATTAACCATATATTACTTTTTTACTCGAATCGGAGTTTTAGATAATTTTCGATATTTTTACATCAAATCACGTTGACTATTGCTTATTATTAGGGTAAAATCATAAATTATAAGCTTAAGTTGCCAACTACATCAATTATGTTTTGTTTCGGCTCCCTTCAATGCTTCTTAGATTCTCGGAGAATGTAAACAATGATGTCGTAAATTGCTAATGGCCAGCCTATATTTTATTCAAAAAAGAAGTGCGTCGGCGAATTTTATTACTACTTGTTTGCCTACTTCAATTTCCAGGTACTAGCGGTAAAAGAGTTATAGCTTCGAGAAGGCTTCTGCTGCCCGTTTTACATGTTGGTTCTTCAAAATAAATCTTTCATTACCTAATATTTTGAACATACGTCTGGACGGGCAGCTCCTATATATAAAGGTATGCGATGTCTAGAAAAGATAAGCTAAACTTATCCAATTAATTTTAAGCCGTGAATAGCTAAACTAAAAGGAATCGAATTTGATTACCTACTCGTATTTATTGTTATTTCGTAATGCTATTTTTGTATTGATCTATATTAATCATCGATAATAAAATTTCACACGTGAATCTCGCTTAGAAACACATTGGCACGAGTCGTTTGCAAATATTATTTTAAGTTTCGGTCAAATGATTGCCACAGAAAGACACGCAACATTTTCAAAGCGATTACATAAAATAGCACTTTAAATATACAAAATCAAATCCAAATACAGACAATTATATTGTACAGTATATTTATAATTATTCCTAATTAAACAAATTTCGGATTATATTATTTTTGAAATATATAAGTATATTATGTAGAGGTCTTTACTTTTATTAATATAATCTAAATTATACATTATTCAAATTACTAAAATACCTTCTGTAGGTAGTGTATGTATAGATGGCGGTAATAAAATCTGTCAGTTTCCTGAATCGCGCTGTCTAGATTCGCTACTGAATATATATAATGTAAAGGTGATTTTGTTAAAATAATCAGACAAAATAAATTATAGTGTGAACAGTGGAAAGCTCTTCCTTAGTTTCATTTACCGTTTGATCCTCGATATTAGTTCGGCGTAAACAGGTAGGTATATTGTAATTTAAGTCGTGTAAGCTAGTCTCTACGCTAATTTAGTGTTTCCGTAGCAAATTAATTTATTATTATTTTTATGTAAACACCATTTTAAAAACAAATAAAATTTAAAAAGAGAAAACATTTTAAAATAAGGACTTTTAAAATAATGTCGAGCGTTTGGTGAAATTGCGAAATTACGAACCAGTTGAAACGTTCATGCGAATTGTATCATTTGCATTGTAATATTCGCAATGACACAAAGGGTGCAACCGTTCTCCCGTCGGGACGTTTTCTCTGAAACAGCTCTACTTTCTCTGAGAACAATAGCTGCGTTATCTTCTTCGCCTGCAATAAACCAAAAACTCGGCGGGAGACGAACAAAACGCTTTGCCGATTTGTTAGACATTTTGTTTATAACAAAAAGACATTTTAATAACCACTTATTGTTTTACGATACAATTATGTAAAATGTAGTTTGTACTTGCAAGTCTAAGACAAATAAGGTCGAAGCCGATGCCTTCTATTGTGTTTTGGTTGGGGCTTATTTGATATGAGACATGAACGAAATTGTTATACCCATAGATATGATGAAATATGATATTGTTAACTCTTTTTTTATGGTTTTGTACCTTAATTTTTTTTGTCTTTGTTTCTTTTTTAGTGAATAAAGTTATAATAGTAATATAATAGTCTTAGATTATAAATCTAAATAAACCTACATAAAAACGTACTTTTGTAAACGTTTCTTCATAGCTATATCTATATCTATATATTCACTTGCCGGTAGAGCTTTTGGGTGAGCAAGCCCTTCTGGGTAGATACCACACAGTCATCATATATGTAAGTACATATTCTTTGTAATTGAAATTTCCAGAAAGAAAACGTTAAAACCAAAAACGCGCAGTGCTTTCTTTTGCGATACCAGCGCCGTACACATCATTAATCCTTCGAGCTGTTTCTGCAGCGCTGGTGCCGCGGTAGAACTCGTACTCGTTAATATACCCATATTTCATGTTTTCCATTGTGCGGTAATAAGTGACGCCGCGTACGTAAAAATAATGAGGAAAAAACAAATGAATGACTGTTTTCAAAACTCAAATGTACCAGCTAAATGAATTTATAAATTTGAATTTGGATTCCTTAACCAAAGAGGAAATATGTGAGGAAATCGATGCTCATGCAAATAGACATGAGTCCAGAGATCTCTACCATAAAATTCGATCCATCACAAAGACACTTCCTTCCAAGACCTGGGTCATTGAAGATAGTGATAGTAGAGAAGTCAATGAGCTAAAGCATATAACTGACATTTTCAAGAGATATTGCCAGTCCTTGTTCCAGGACAACCAGTCAAAAAACTTTCTTGATACAGAGCCCGGAAATGAAAACCTAGTGCCAGACATTCTTCGATCGGAAGTAAAAGCCGTCATTATGCATCTAAAGAAGGGGAAAGCCACAGGAAGAGACGCTATGCCGATCGAAACTATAAGAGCCTTAGGCGACATAGGTGTCAATATCTTCCACAACATATGCAACAAGATATGGCATTCAGGAACATGGCCAACAGAATGGTCTCACACGGCTTACGTTCCTTTGCACAAGAAGGGTTCAACTAAGAAGTGTAGCAACTACCGCCTTATAGCCCTCATATCTCATGCTAGTAAAATCCTGCTACACATAATCAATGAACGACTGAAGAACTTTCTGTCCAAGGAAATTGCACCAGAACAAGCCGGTTTTGTAAAAGGAAGGGGTACACGTGAGCAGATCCTCATTGTTCGCCAGATAATAGAGAAGCCTACTTATTACTATATTTGCTTTGTTGACTTCTCAAAGGCATTTGACTCAGTAAAATGGCCCAAACTATGGAGGGTGTTACTGGACATGGGTACACCGAAACACTTAGTTCATCTTCTTAGGCGTCTTTACGAAGATGGGACTGCATCCGTGCGGACGGATGATGTTTTATTTGAAGACTTTCATCCCAGCGCTGGAGTCCGCCAAGGATGCATAATATCACCGCTCTTGTTCAATGCTTACACAGAACTGGTAATGCGCACTGCGCTTGAGGACTGGAGTGACGGTGTTGCAGTTGGTGGGCGCAAGATTACAAATTTGCGCTATGCCGTCGACACGATCCTGTTTGCGTCTGACGCAGTTCATATGGAAGAATTGCTTCTTAAAATGGAGCGCATATGCCAAGAATTCGGATTAAAGCTTAACCGCAGTAAAACGAAGATGATGATTGTAGACCGGGCAAAAAAAACTCGCCTGAGATCACTCAGATTGCGAACTGTGAGGTCGTCCGATCCTATATATATCTGGGAGCTTTAATATCGAATAATGGCGGATGCGTAGATGAGGTCAAGCGATGTATGGCAATTACGAGAAATGCAATGGAGAAGCTGAAGAAAATATGGAGGAACAGAAACATTGCCAAAGCAACCAAGATCCGGCTCGTACAAACGCTTGTTTTCCCCATATTTCTATACGCTGCGGAGACGTGGACTTTGCGGCAGGTCGAAAAAAAGAAGATCGATACTACTCCATAGTATGTGGTGCTGGAGACGAATGCTAAGAGTTTCGTGGACCGAATTTCGCACCAATATCTCCATTCTTCAAGAACTCGGCATCAAACAGCGTCTTTCGGCGCTGGTTCGAAAGCGCATACTAACTTTTTTTGGACACGTCTCCCGGCAAGGAAATAACTCCATAGAGTGCCTTGTCATTCAAGGCAAGGTGGATGGCAACAGACCACGTGGAAGGACGCCCATGCGATGGACCGACCAAATAAAAACAACTGTTGGCGGTCCCTTGCATGAATGCACGAGGCTTACCACTAACAGGGACATATGGCGAAGGCTCGTGAGGCGAATAACATCTGCGCCGAATAATTCATGGTACTTCATGGCGACCACGACCGCTCTGACAAGAGTGTCACGACGAAGAAGGAACCAAAACGGAGATATTTCAGATCAAAGTGGTCAGTACGACAAAACGCTAATTTCATATGTAAGGACCTATTATTATTTATTATAGAGGATATTATGGATACCAAGAATAAATTAAAGCTATGTATATTATACTAATAAAATATAACTTTTTGTGCTATTATGTACAGTACACAGTTTTGTCATTACAGTAGCTTTATGATGATAGCCGAAATGACTGAAATATGACGTCAGCTCATTTATCTTTCCGCATTTATTAGCGAATATTTTAAATTTTGCTGATTAATAAATTTAAATCACATGTTAAAAATAGGCATATATTACAATACGAGTTTTTTTTTTATATATATGCGCGGGGATGGCATATGACTACTCCACCTGATGGTAAGTGGTAGTAGAGTCCAAACGCGACGACGGCCAGTACAGTCGGGAAGAATGTTCTGTACTAGCCGTCCCCGCCTTGCCGGCCCGCAAGATGCCTCTTCACGCCTCGTTTGAAGGAACCCGGGTTGTAAGAGGAGGGGAACACGTGAGCTGGTAAGGAATTCCATTTTTTGGTAGTGCGACAAAGAAAGGAGTTGCCAAATTTCTTTGTGCGCGATGGAATTGATGTCACAGTTAGGCGGTGACATCGAGAACCAGCTCGCGTGGACTTAAGAAGGAAGGGGGAAGCAGGAATTAGAGAGAATAATTCCTCAGAGCACTCGCCGTGATACAGACGATAGAAAGCGCTCAGTGCTGCTATCTCGCGACGCAATTGTAAAGGTTCAAGGGTGTTTGTGACCTTTACGTCGCCAATAATGCGTACTGCACGTCGCTGCAACCGGTCTAAGGCCTCCAGTAGGTACTTAGCGGAGCCATCCCAAAGGTGCGAGCAATATTCAACGCAAGACCGTACCTGTGTTTTGTATAACAGGCACAGTTGTTGTGGCGTGAAAAAACGCCGCACCTCGTTCAGAACTCCGAGTTTCCGTGAAGCAGTTTTTATAATAGCCTCGATGTAATCCCTTGGACTAAGGTCGCAGCGAACGTCCATCACCAGCATGGCGATTTTGCTTTTTATCATCAGCGGTGTGCCACAGAGGAAGGGAAGAGGGGAAAATGGTGACTTTTTCGCTGTGAGAGCGCATACCTGTGTTTTCTTGGCATTAAACTCAACAAGATTATCAGAACCCCATTTGGCGATGAGCTCTAATGTCCTATCGAGTTCAATGACAAGATTCTTCCGCCTCTCCTCAGTTTCCGTCCGCCCAGCCACTGCGCGTCCGTGGTATCCACCATGCACTGTACTATCGTCTGCATAGCAATGTATGTTCCCAAGAGAGAGCATATCATTGATATGCAAAAGAAAGAGTGTGGGAGATAGCACAGATTCCTGGGGGACCCCAGCATTCACTACATAGAATTGTGAAGCGCAACCATCTACTAAACACGAAGGCCACGCTTGTGTAGGAAGCTGGCAATCCTGGTGCATAGCTGAGCAGGCAGACCATATGCCGGTAGCTTGGAGAGAAGACTTCTGTGCCAGACCCTGTCGAAAGCCTTGGAGATATCGAGGCTGACAGCCAACGATTCTCCATGCTTGTCGATAGCTTCACCCTAGAGGTGATAGCTATTGGTCGATAATTTGCCGAGTCAGACCGATCCCCTTTTTTGGGAACCGCTTGCACATTAGCTCTTCTCCAAGCCTCCGGCACACATCCCGAAGAGAGAGAAAGTTGGAACAGGCTCGTTAACACAGAAGACAGCTCCGCCGCGCACTTCTTCAGCACTATAGCTGGTATTCCATCGGGACCGCTAGCTTTCCGTATATCGAGTGATTGCAGCTCCGCACGCACATCACGTTGCCTGATTTTGATGTCAGGCATCGTGTGGCCACATGAAGGTATTGTTGGTGGCAGCGCACTACAATCATCGATCACGGAGTTGTCGGCAAAGAGTTTAGCCAGGAGATCGGCTTTCTCCTGCGGACTGTGAGCTAGCGATCCGTCCGGATTTCTGAGCGGTGGAAATCGTTTTGCAATGCGAGGAATCCTAGGATGCGAAATAAGGTCATGACCAATCTGTACAATGCGCTGTGCATCCGCTCTCGTGTATGCCTTCCTACAGGACTTTGAATTTTCATTGTAGTTTGCTTTCAGTGAGTCAATGTTAGATGCCCCGCTAACGCAGCCGTTGATCCACGCGCGATATGCCGCCTGCTTAGATGATACAGCGTCGGCACATTCACGAGTTAACCAACGGTTACGCGTACCCCTACTGATGAGATCTGAGCTAGGAATGTAGTATTCCATTCCTAACATGATCTCATCAGCAACAGCAGCGGCACTAGCTGTCGGGTCATTCCCACTGAAGCAACGTTCCTTCCATGGGACTGACGCATAGTAATCGCGCATGCCGTCCCAATCTGCTGACTTATAGTGCCAAACGCGACGTTTGCATACCGCTGATGGCGGCAGCTTGGCCTGTGGCACTTTGGTAGATATAAGGCCGTGATCCGAAGAACCAAGTGGAGCTTGAACCACAACCACAACAAGTTAATATTTGTTTATTTACAAGCAGGATAGGTACAAATTTAATTGTTTTTTATTAACTTTACCATGTAACCAACTTAATAAATGAAAACCTTCCTGGGACATTAACAACAAATAATATTCCACAGTTCGGTAATTCTTATAATAATAAATGAACACTTCTTGTAAAAAAAACGTACAGCGCGGAAATGCAGTCTGCATTATGGGCAGCTTTGCGTCGGGTGGGAATTGGGTGGTACTATTTTAAATTTGACTTAAACAATAAAAAAAAATTTACATTGTTATATTTCTGTGTTAACGTGTAAAACATGTTAACTTAGATATAATATTTATGTTTCAATGTAATATTAAATAAATTTAGTTGATGTAATGAAATAAACAAAGTCTGTAGAAAAAAAAATGTACTTGACCTATTAATAAATTTAAATCGCATGTCAAAAACTAATTTATAAAGAAAAAATATTTACTTAATAAAAGACTATATCGATTATAAAGAAAACATTAGTATCCGTTGATTTTCATACCGGATAACTAATAAATTTAATTGTATTTAATTCATATTCCATCGATTTCCTTACAATAAAGTTAAAAGTAAATTTGCACAGCAACAATATAACAGTCTCGTACCTAGATTTTATAAAAAATACTCAATTTTCAAGAATAAAGGACATTAATAACTACCAATTAAAAGGCAAAACTAAAACATGGTTGAAACAACTTAATTATGAAGACGTTGAGAAACTATTAACTACCTCACAACACATTACAACACAACACATTTATGCAGTCACGCGCACACGGTTTGGATTAACTTACAATAATTAGTAATAAGACCCTTTGTAATACTTTTTAATAATTGAATGGGATGGAACTGACTTCTGACGCACGGGTAACGCCAGTTCAGGAGTCAGGGCTACTTTTTATAATATGTATGTATTGGATAACAATAAAGTTTTATTATTAATATACCTAAATAAAAAAAAACTAACTTGGTGGAAAAGAGTACTTAACTATTGAGTTTGTTGTCAGTTCTTCTCGTTAGAATCTATATTCAAAAATATTATTTCGGATAAAGATGCTGTATGTATAAGAAGGCATAATGCATGTCATTTTTTGTAGAGTATGGTCAGTGCCCACACTTAAAGGATTAATATTCGCAACACAGGCAGGTGTTACCGTTGACTGATGTTGCCTCATAATTTTAATATCTAATGTAAATATCACACCGCGTCTTATATAATATAATTTTGTGACAGCTGTCGCTATGTTATCTAATACTGGAAGGCTTTTAACGTGTAGTTACTGAAATTCCGTAGGAGCTAAAGAATAAAACATTGCAATCAAATAACCAATTAGAATATCCGATTGGCCAAGATATATATCTACGAATTAATTACATACATTCAGGTACACGAGTATGCTCACAAAAAGGTTTGAACTAATAAAGAGTTCTTAATAATTAGCATTAAGATTTTATTGTACGATAGCGTTGTAAACGATAATGAATATTTTATTATTCATTTAATTAATGTGACAAAAGCTTCATGTTTCACATAAGTAAGGAGGAAAGTTTAAATATTAGTATATGTAGTAGGTAGCTTAATAACTAACGTTTTAAAAATACCTATTAATCATAAAAGATTGAAGATGGCCCAGTCGTTACAACACCTGAACCTCAGCCGAGCATTGGGACGTTTTACAGGCTGTTACTTCGTTATCACTTATTTAATTAGAAAAGTGTATTTCTATTGAATATTTTTGAATAATAAAAGACGAGAATGAATTCTACCTTGTAAGAGAAGTAAACGAATTAGCATTTGGTCGAATGAGCGAGACCACCGTCACTGTATTGTAAAGGATTTTTTTTAATCTGTCGCTATTGTGCAAGTATTAAGAACAGATAACGTGGCTAATACTTTTGTCAACCAAGATACACTAAGCAATTGTGCCAGTTACCATTGTATTTTTATCTACTGCATTTTGTCAGTTTTTTGTATTAATACTTTTAAGCCTAGTTATTTAAATTGTAGGGACTTACTTGAAGTTGCATAAATACCCACAGGATCACAATAATTTCTAAAACTATATTTTTAAATGAATAATTCATTGGTAATGATACGCAAATATAATAAATGGAGAATAGAAAAAGATAAAAAATAAGATCATTATGGTTATAATATTCAGATTTAAATTTTTATCCAGAATTTAGCGTATACAAGTTATAACTTACTTTCTTTATCAATATGAAGAAAAGCTAAAAAATAAATAATTTTATTAACCAAAATTTGAAGATGTTGATGTCCTCCTAATAGATTTCAGGCACGGCAGCCAATCTCAACAAATTAGCCAACGGCGCAGGACATATTATAGTGCACAAGTGCGTGCGCAAACACAGGTGCATTCTCTATTCTCATAATCCGACACGACCGGAAAGAGTTCAGGCGCAGGACCAACAGTTTTACGTGCTCTTTGAGGCACGGGAGTGTACACACTTCTAACTTCCAGACTCCGGGAAGCTACTGAGAATCTTTGACTGAAAAACTCACTAACTTTTTATCGGCCCTACCTGGAATTTGAACCCAGGATCTCGGGTTCTGCGGCCTTATATCTAGCCACTAGACCAACGAGGCAGTCTATATTACTATCACTACACACTCGTACTTACCATCATTATACATTTTCATAAGTATTTAATCTGAACCACTGGTCATTATTCATTCCGGTATCTCAACAGAGATTAATAACTGATAAACAAACGGTGTCTAACGCTCCCTAAAGTATTGAAAAAACATAACGAGCGTACAAATGTGTATTCTTTGCATTTAAGAAAACCTTACAAATACCTATTTAATTTTTTTATGTTTCAAAATAAATAATAAGAGTATTTGAAATTGTTGTCCCTCTAATACATATTGGTCACATCGAATCTTTATCAACTTTGTCTGTATCCACAATTCATTTTATTTATAAAATTAAAAATAGTTTATTTATTGAGTTAATATGAATATTTCCGAGTTGTCAAAACGAAAACAAGCATTATTTGTTCGTTCGTTCGTTCATTATTGATAACAATTAAATTCAAATGTTAATAATTTAGTTAATATAGGCAAGAATAAGGCACACATTAGTTTTTATTTCAACAAAATCGGTTGTATCTATCAAAAGTTATAATAACTTAAAGATTACGTACATATATACGTAAAAACAATTTAACGTGGATAAAATAGCGAGTCGCAGCTATTTAGAACATAAATCAGTAATGCAAGTGACGACCCTTCTTATTCCATTCTTAGAAATATTACATAAAAACAGGAATTAAAATTATATTTCATAATAATACTATAAATAAAAAATGTATGTTGTTTGATAGGTATGTCAGGAGAATAATAAGTATTATTATTCTATTTTATGGTTTCGTTGGTGTCATATGTATATGTCCGATAGTATGTGTATATACGATATATGATTCAAAATATCGCTCCGACGCTTTCCAAGTGTCAAATATTCTGACAAAACTATAACTGATTCTGAGAAAACTTTGTATGATAGATTTGTAGAACTCCATACAGTAAAATGACAATAAAATTACTATAAATTTAGATCAATTAATGTGTCACGCAGTATTAATTCTTATGAAAAGAAATAACATTTTATTACGTACTAATTTTTATTTAATTTTATGTTTATATATAAATTATATATAAATACATTTAATACAGTTACACTTAACAGAATCTCCATTTAACCTGTACAAAACCGACACGAGCAATACTATCTAAAAGAACTAGTAACAATCGAAAAATATAGATACAGTAATGAAATGCAAATCATTAAAATAAAAACCACGAAGCAAAATAATATTAAATTCATACATAACATTAAATAAAATCTCTCCAACGGAGATTATGTTAAAGCCGCCATATAAATGGTAAAGTCGTATTCGAGCTCATAAAACTTGAAGAGATTTTAACTGAAATTTTAATTCAATCTTACTATATCAAGCACTCATCTTCTTATGAAGTCCTGTCGTTCCAGGTAACGTTTCCTCTTTTTTTTTTTTTTATATTCGCCGGGAGGGCAAATGACTCTACTCCACCTGATGGTTAGTGGTAGTAGAGTCCAAACGCGACGACGGCCAGTACAGACGGGAAAAACATTCTGCACTAGCCGCCTTCGCCTTGCCGGCCCGCAAGATGCCTCTTCACGCCTCGTTTGAAGGAACCCGGGTTGTAAGAGGTTAGGAGGTCCTAAGGGGTTAGGAGGTCCTTACCAGGTCACGTGTTCCCCACACGTGAGCTGGTAAGGAATTCCATTTTTTGGAAGTGCGACAAAGAAAGGAGTTGCCAAATTTCTTTGTTCGCGATGGAATTGATGTCACAGTTAGGCGGTGACATCGAGAACCAGCTCGCGTGGACTTAAGAAGGAAGGGGGAAGCAGGAATTAGAGAGAATAATTCCTCAGAGCACTCGCCGTGATACAGTCGATAGAAAGCGCTCAGTGCTGCTATCTCACGACGCAATTGTAAAGGTTCAAGGGTGTTTGTGACCTTTACGTCGCCAATAATGCGTACGGCACGTCGCTGCAACCGGTCCAAGGCCTCAAGTAGGTACTTAGCGGAGCCATCCCAAAGGTGCGAGCAATATTCCACGCAAGACCGTACCTGTGTTTTGTACAGCAGGCACAGTTGTTGTGGCGTGAAAAAGCGCCGCACCTTGTTCAGAACTCCGAGTTTCCGTGAAGCTGTTTTTATAACAGCCTCGATGTAATCCCTTGGACTAAGGTCGCAGCGAACGTCAATTACCAGCATGGCGATTTTGCTTTGCATCACCAGCGGAGTACCACAGAGGGAGGGAAGAGGGGAAAATGTTGACTTTTTCGCCGTGAGAGCGCATACCTGTGTTTTCTTGGCATTAAACTCAACAAGATTATCAGAGCCCCATTTGGCGATGAGCTCTAACGTCCTATCGAGTTCAATGACAAGATTCTCCCGCCTCTCCTCAGTTTCCGCCCGCCCAGCCACTGCGCGTCCGTGGTATCCACCATGCACTGTACTATCATCTGCATAGCAATGTATGTTCTCAAGGGAGAGCATATCATTGATATGCAAAAGAAAGAGTGTGGGAGATAGCACAGATCCCTGGGGGACCCCAGCATTCACTACATAGAATTGTGAAGCGCAACCATCTACTAAAACACGAAGGCTACGCTTGTGTAGGAAGCTGGCAATCCAGGTGCATAGCTGAGCAGGCAGACCATATGCCGGTAGCTTGGAGAGAAGACTTCTGTGCCAGACCCTGTCGAAAGCCTTGGAGATATCGAGGCTGACAGCCAACGATTCTCCATGCTTGTCGATAGCTTCACCCCAGAGGCGTGTTACGTACGCTAGAAGATCACCTGTGGACCGTTTTGGTCGAAACCCGTACTGACGATCATTAATTAGACAGTGATCTGCTAGGTAATGGATCAGTTGGTTGTTTAAAATCCGTTCCATCACCTTACAAAGTACTGAGGTGATAGCTATTGGCCGA
Organism: Nymphalis io; assembly: GCF_905147045.1. Classification (NCBI taxonomy): domain Eukaryota; kingdom Metazoa; phylum Arthropoda; class Insecta; order Lepidoptera; family Nymphalidae; genus Nymphalis; species Nymphalis io. Next base: position 12,998,354 of record NC_065894.1, read on the forward strand.
TAATTTGCCGGGTCAGACCGATCCCCTTTTTTGGGAACCGCTTGCACATTAGCTCTTCTCCAAGCCTCCGGCACACTTCCCGAAGAGAGAGAAAGTTGGAACAGGCGCGTTAACACAGGAGACAGCTCCGCTGCGCACTTCTTCAGCACTATGGCTGGTATTCCATCGGGACCGCTAGCTTTCCGTACATCAAGTGATTGCAGCTCCGCACGCACATCACGTTGCCTGATTTTAATGTCAGGCATCGTATGGCCACATGCAGGTATTGTAGGTGGCAGTGCACTACAATCATCGATGACGGAATTGTCGGCAAAGAGTTTAGCCAGGAGATCAGCTTGCTCTTGCGGACTGTGAGCTAGCGATCCGTCCGGATTTCTGAGCGGTGGCAGCAAAGGTTGGCAGAAATTGTTTTGCACAGACTTGGTCAGACGCCAGAAGCTACGGGAGCCCCTAGGATGCGAAACAAGGCCATGACCAATCTGTACAATGCGCTGTGCATCCGCTCTCGTGTATGCCTTTCTACAGGACTTGGAATTTTTATTATAGTTTGCTTTCAGTGAGTCAATGTTAGATGCCCCGCTAATACAGCCGTTGATCCACTTGCGATATGCCGCCTGCTTAGATGATACAGCATCGGCACATTCACGAGTGAACCAACGGTTACGCGTACTCCTACTGACGAGATCTGAGCTAGGAATGTAGTATTCCATTCCCAGCATGATCTCGCCAGCAACAGCAGCGGCACTAGCTGTCGGGTCATTCCCACTGAAGCAACGTTCCTTCCAAGGGACCGACGCATAGTAATCGCGCATACCGTCCCAATCAACAGAAGAGAACAGAAGATCAACAATCGTATATGTATGCTTGAAAAAAGTTCCCGTAACCATAACATCGAGATACAAGCCGTGCCGGAGTCGCGTAATGAAAACGTCATGGATCTGTTTAAAAGATTATGTGAAATCATTAATGTACCCCTCGATCCCATACAAATTCACGCATGCCGCCGTGTCGCCAAATTAAATCCATCCTCAGCTCGACCGCGTAATATTCTGGTTACCTTAAGCTCTCCTTACATAAGAGACACCATTCTATCAGCTGTACACAGATACAATAAAAGCCATCCAAAAGAAACATTAAACTCGAGCCTTATAGGAGTTACTGGCGAGTCAAGAAAAATCTATGTAACGGAACACCTATCCCCAGAATGTAAAATGATTCACGCTTCCGCACGGAAAGTCTCTAAAGAGAAACAATATAGATATGTCTGGGTCAAGTATGGAAACGTCTATATGCGCAAAAATGAATCGTCGTCTGCCATCCTTATCAAAAACGAAGAATGCTTAAAAAACTTAAAATAACTAATTTATAGTATTATCTTTCGCTCTATTCTAAATTTTACATGTTAAAACTAAAATTGTTTATTATTATGTTAATATATTACCAGAATGTTAATAGAATTAGATCAAAAACTGTTGATGTATCCCTTAACATTTTAAATAGCAATTATGACGTAATTTGCTTAACTGAAACCAATTTCAATGACGAAATATTCGACCATGAAGTCTTTGACTCACGCTACAATGTTTTTCGTAGAGACCGCTATACTACAAGTATTAACAAAAAAGATGGCGGTGGGGTAGTTATGGCGGTTAAGAAAAGCTTTAATGTCTTAAGACAAACTTCCTGGGACAGTGATCTCGAAGATTTATGGTTGAGTATATCTACTCATGATAATGTCTATACTCTTCATCTCTGTCTTTGCTATCTGCCTCCAGATCTTGCTGTCGACAGCATCGAATCTTTCTATGCTTCTTGCATAAAAATTGTAACAAACAAAAATGAGACAAACAATTTCTTAATTATTGGAGATTTTAATACACCGAACTTAACATGGCACAATACGCCCACATCTAATGATCTTATACCTAGCTCTTGTCAAGATCACAAGTCACGTTTATTACTAGATATGATGAACTTTTGCAATCTCAGTCAATTTAATTGTATTCGAAATCATAATGATAGACTTTTAGATCTCGTCTTATCGAATCTGTCGATAATCAAAGTTAACAGCGCGGTAGACTCAACTTTAAGTCGTATTGATAAACATCATCCACCTATTACCATTAGTTTTAATCTTAAATCACAGGGTACAATTAAACAAAATAAGCGCATGAAACTCAATTACTTTAAATGTAATTACCAAAATGTTCGATCGGTATTGGAAACCATTAATTGGACTAAAACTCTGTCATTTGAAGATATGGACACCAATGTAGAAGAATTCTACAAGATCTTAAACAAAGTAATCAAGGAAAACACACCTCTGGTACGAGACGAATCGTTTCGTTACCCAGTTTGGTTCAGCCATGGACTTAAGCGTTGTCTCACTGAAAAGCATAAATATCATAAAAAGTTTAAAAAATTTAATAATCCGCGAGACTATGACACTTTTTCTTTGCTGCGTAAAAGGAGTAAGAACCTTATAGACAAATGCTATAACGATTTCGTGTGTTCGGTGGAAGACTCAATACACAGTAATTCAAAAATTTTCTACCGATTCATAAATGATAAAAAAGGCTCTAAAATTAACTCAATACCGGAAGTTGTTAAATATGCGAATAAAACTTCTAAAAACGCCCAGGACGCTTGCGAATTATTTTCAAATTATTTTAGTTCAGTATTTAGTTCCTCCAATCTAAAAGGCTCACATAATTTTCATGCGGTCGATTACAATAATAATACACTAAGTAACTTTACTATCTCTAAAAATGAAATATACAAAAAAAATAGGAATCTAGATCAAAATAAGGGTGCAGGCCCTGACGGGATTCCACCTTCTTTCATAAAATTATGTGCTCAAGAACTTAGCACTCCACTGTCTATTCTGTTCAACATGTCCCTGAACAATGGTATCTTCCCTAAATACTGGAAAACTGCCTATATTATACCAATTTATAAATCTGGAGACCTGAACGGTCTCCAGATTTATTTGCATTGCGATATTCTACCAACCCGCATTGGAGCAGCGTGGTGGAATAAGCTCCAAACCTTCTCCTCAAAAGGGAGAGGAGGCCTTAGCCCAGCAGTGGGACATTAACAGGCTGTTACTGTACTGTATATTACATTGCGAAAATTATCGTCCTATCAGTATTTTGTCATGTTTCTCCAAAATCTTAGAATCTATCGTATACGATAAAATTTATCATCACGTATATCCGGCACTGTGTAACAAACAGCATGGCTTTGTAAAAAATCGTTCCACTACATCAAATTTGGTAGAATACAAGAACTATATTTGCAACACTTTTGCGAAATGTGGACAAACGGATTCGATATATACTGACTTCTCAAAAGCGTTTGACAAGGTAAACCACATTTTGCTCTGTCGCAAACTAAAAGCATACGGAATCCATGGCTCCTTATTAAGATGGGTAGAATCATACCTAGACAGGAGAACACAATTAGTTGCAATCAAAGGGTACACTTCCTCCCCCGCAACAATTACATCTGGGGTACCACAGGGGTCGAACCTTGGACCTTTATTTTTCATAATATTTATTAATGACCTAGCTAAAGAGTTGTCGTGTCAATTTTTACTATACGCCGATGATCTTAAAATGTATTCTTCGATTAATAACGTCAATGATGCTATATCTCTTCAAAAGGACTTAGATACTCTTTCCAGATGGTGCACTAATAATCATATGACGCTAAATATAGAAAAGTGCTTTGTAATAAGTTTTACACTGAAAAGATCGAAAAAAGTACTTTTTGATTACACTATAAACGAAAACATACTTTCACGCAAATCCACCGCAAAAGACCTGGGAGTAATATTTGACGAAAAACTCTCTTTTAGGGATCATTACGAGTACATAATTAACAAGAGTAACAGATTGTGTGGATTCATAAGCAGGTGCACTAAAAGTTTTAAAAGGCCTAAAACTACTATACATCTTTACTGTTCCATAGTTCGCAGTATTTTAGAATACAACTCGGTTATATGGTCACCTAACTATGCCACTCACTGTGAAAAGATAGAAGCCGTACAGAAAAGGTTTTTACGATTGCTCAGTTTTCGCTATCAGTACGGACGTAAACTCGAATGCTACAATGACAGGCTTAGTCATTTTAAATTGCAAACAATAGAAATGCGTCGTGACTGCAATAACTTAGTATATTTGCATAAAATAATACACGGTGTTATTGATTCACCCTTGCTTTTAAGATCCATCAACATAAACACTAAATTTAAATACCGACACCCTAGAATATTTACCCTGGACGCATACAATAACAACATATCATATCATAATCCTATCGGTCGTATGTGTCGCGCATATAACAAATTTTTTCTCGAAAAAGACGCGAATGATGGTATTGACATTTTCAACAATAACCTAAATCTATTTAGAAAACAATTGGTTTCAATATTTTCAATTAACAACTAATAATAGTGATTAAATCTATTTTCTTATTCATTATTTAGTTCCTCATTTCAACATTTCATAATTTCATTTTATTTTTCATTGTCATAACTTGTTCATATTTTTCTGTATAATTTTTTCTTTTCATCTATTGTAAACGTTTTTTGTAAAGTGTACAATGTATTCTCAAGTGCTGATGTTATTCGATTTTTATAAGTGAAATATTTCGTCTACAATCTGTGTTCACATAGTTGTTGGGTTATAACTTAGCTTGCTTATAATGTTTACTTATATATTAAATGTGTCTTTAGTTATAATCTGTTTTGTGGACCATAAATAAATAAATAAATAAATCCGCCGACTTATAGTGCCAAACGCGACGTTTGCATACCGCTAGTGGCGGCAGCTTCGCCTGTGGCACTCTGGTAGAAATAAGGCTGTGATCCGAAGAGCCAAGAGGAGCCTGAACCACAACCTGATATTCCACCGGGTGAGAAGTCAGCAGAAGGTCCAGTAGAGAAGGTGCTTGCCCATCAATGTCTGGGATCCTGGTGGGCTGATCAACCAGTTGGGTCAAGTCATGTGTGAGAGCAAAAGCATGAGCAGTCCTTCCAGCATGGTCAGTTTTGAGGGATTTCAACCAGGATTCGTGGTGGGCATTAAAATCCCCCAAAAACACCAATTCCGCGTTAGGAAATTGCTCTTGCGCAGCATCTGCCACCCGACTAAGATGGTCAAATAATCGGCTTGTCTCCAAGTCACCACTGTGGGATCTGTAGAGGCACACGTAGACACGGCTCTGACGAACCAGGTCCACACGTACCACCAACATGGAGAAGGAGGGGTCCTCCAAGCAGCGCAGTCGGTGACAGCAAACATCCGTCCTGACGAACAAGCATACTCCGGCTTTCGCTTTGAAGGATTCTTCAAGCGTGTAGCCGGGATAATTAAGGTAGCTGGTATCGGCAGGACGGAGTATTTGTGTCTCCGTGAGAAACAACATTGCTGGCCGTGCTGTCTCGAGATGGTGGTGGACAGCGTTGAGGTTAGTGTGGAGTCCTCGGATGTTAGAGAACTCGACCTCAAACAGCGAGGGTATGTATGTATTCTTTTTTGTTGCGCCATTTCGGAAAAATGAAATGGAAAAGAGACGTGAAGCGAGCGATGTATTGCCACGATAGGGATGGGCAAAGTGTGGAGGCGTGTTTCCCCAAGTGGTTGCCAGAAGGAAAAATACACTGACCCGCCGGACGGAAGGGCCCCCGAACCCCCCCGGAAGTGGCCGCCGGGACCCCACCTACCGGTCACCAACCGGCACGACGGTCCACCCCGAGATTATGCGTGGCCTGGTGGGGCAGCCTCACGAGCTGGTTAGGCACGCTCGGGCCCCTGTACTATGCCACGGGCAGCCAGCGGAACAGTCGTTTCTTCGGGTCTCCCTGACCGGCAGGTCAATACAGTTTCCCCCGGCATTGGTTCAACAGCCGTCTCCAACTGGACCAACACCCATCGCGGAAATACTCGCTCGGGCTCTGGCTGTACGCTGGCTGACCTCGAAACGCGGCTGCAAGCCACTTCACGAGTTTTTCACCATGCGTACGGTGGTAACAAGTATAGAAGGTGGATTACCAGGGTGGCGGCGAAAATGACGATACGTTATATAAGAAAACACTTGTAATGCTCGTTACAACGGTTACAATACCAATGCCCGATATATTTAAACTGGCGGTATTTATACAAAAACATCTTGACCTAATTTAATACTAAATTTACAAACTTAAAAGATAATATTAAACATTGTTTATTTTAATTATTCTAATGATTATTTACGGACAACTATTATTTAATAATACAGGATTATGTAACATTAAATATTAAAGATTAATATATTACACCGGAAGTTGATAAGCAGCAGATAACCTAGCCAGATCAGTAAAATAAGATTCTAGTAGCTTAATCCTTACATTATACATAATAAAACAAAATTATTATAGCGTTGATTAATCGACATAATTTGAGAAAATATAAATAAACAATAAGCACTATTTATTAATTGCGCCGGAAGCTGACAAGCAGAAGGCGCCATTAATAAATAGAATAATATATAATAAAATGTTCCAAGTATAAACAAATATGAATCAACTATTTATTTGATTATGAAATTACTAATTAAATTGTTAAACAGAAGTTTTAATCTATACTTATAAATAATCATCAAGATGTACCCGAACTAGCCGTATATGCAGGACCGGAAGTATTAATTGATAACATTCGGCCATCCTGTGTATGCCGTGTCCCACGGCGATCAGCGCTGCTATTGGCGCCAGGTTTGTCGCTGCTGTACGGCACCTGAAGTTGAGATGTCTAAGCCGTAATTAAATCTTGTATTATCTAATTTAAGTATACAACTTTTATTTATCCTAGATAACACAACTTTTATTGGTCCTCCTTCACACAGTTTTTATTTATCCTATATCACACAGCTTTTATTTGATCTACATCACACAGCTTCAATTTATCCTACATCACACAGCTTTTATTTGTCCTACATCACACAGCTTTTATTTGTCCTACATCACACAGCTTTTATTTGTCCTACATCACACAGCTTTTATTTGTCCTATATCACACAGCTTTTATTTGTCCTACATCACACAGCTTTTATTTGTCCTACATCACACAGCTTTTATTTGTTCTACATCACACAGCTTCAATTTATCCTATATCTCTTTTTTTTTTTATTACACAGCACCCGGCTTTTATTTAATGTAATTTATACAACCTCTATCCTAAAGTAGTTCGAGTTTTTTTTATCGGATAATTGATAGAAAGAATGGATAAATATTTTGTATAACAGTTTATTTTTCTCAATACAATATTTGTTCTGCACAAGTTTTGTTCTATAAATCTCATAACTTTGTAAACTGTCATGTTTATCAGTAACAATTTCCGCGCGTGCTATTAGTCTATTCGGTTCCCATTCAATAACTTCGTTTCCGATATTAATTATTTTTAAAAAGCTATCTTTCGACCTTACAAGTCCCCCTAAAATTACATAGGACATACAGCCTAACTCAACATATACAGAACTCACAAGATATGTTTCATTACTATTAGTATCGAGATAAACTTGCACCAAAGCAGCACTTTGTTGTGGTATTATACAACTGTGTCTCAAATACACTGGAAATTTTGTTATAAAGTCTGTATCACATAGTTTTATATCACTAAGAGTACTATTAAAAGTATCACTACTACCAATAAATTTAACAGAATTTTGTGATATAATTAAACTGATATTAGGTTGATTTATCATTGATTGTCCGATTATTAAATCTATATCAGCTATATCGTAATTGGTTAATTCTACGAATCCACTTAGAACAACATTGTCTATGTGAACATCCACGTGGGATGTTCCCAAAGAGGTCGAATGTGCACCTCCAAAACCTCTCAATGTAACAACGGACGGCTGAATTTTTAATTTTAGCTTATCAGCATATGCCATAGTGAGAATATTTAATTTGCTGCCCGTATCTATGTATGCGATGAGACTACAACCATTAATTGCTACTACCTTTTTATACAAATCTATGTATATGTTGTATGTTGTAAATAAAACATCACTTACTTTTTGGTGTGAAGAGCTGGCCGCATGCCAGCAGCTGGCAGACGTGTGACCCGGGCGATGGCACACTTCGCAGCGTGGCACCTTGCAGTCCTTTGCTTCATGACCTTCTCTTCGACAGGCGTAACATTTCTTCGGTTGAAAGTCACTCCCTCTTGCAATTGTAGCAACGGCGTCCGCTCTTCGCCACGTGGTAGTCGGTCGCGGATGGCTGGCTTCAATTTGTCTGTAGTTTTCCAATGACGACAAATACCCGTAGTATAGTTGCTGTGGTGTACTGCATTGGAAAGCTTTCGCGTTGGCTCTTATTTCCATGGGTAGACCGCGAATTATGCACGAAATTGCAGACTCGCCAATGATATTGCATTTTTTTTAATAAGGAAACCTTCTCGTGGAAATATTTTGTCATAGTTTCCGTATTCGTTTTCTTTCTAGCAAGCATAGATTCAAGTAGATCCACAAAGTCAGTAGAACGTGGGTACGCGGTCCCTAAAGCGTCCTTCCACTCCATCCATGTGAGGTCATAGTCATCCAGATCGTCATACCGTTCTCGACCCTCGAAGACGTATCTGCATGATGAACTGTCGATCTTTGTTGTCCCATCCGTACACGTCGCCCAATTGGTCGATCTTATGCAACCATCCCTTGACGTTGCTAGATTTTTCATCCGGTCGGAACGTTGGAATAACCTCCGCATCGGTTTGGGTGACACGCCGCTTCTTATATCGCCTGTGTTTCTCCAAGATCTCCTCGTCATCGGATGAAGAAAAAAAAACTTGATGGTTCGTCGCTGTCGAGTACAGCGTTCTCGCAGCGTCTCCGTTTCTTCGTACCAAGTCCGTCGATATATGGGCCAGACATTATCCCACTTCTGAAGTATAGAAGGTGGATTACCAGGGTGGCGGCGAAAATGACGATACGTTATATAAGAAAACACTTGTAATGCTCGTTACAACGGTTACAATACCAATGCCCGATATATTTAAACTGGCGGTATTTATACAAAAACATCTTGACTTAATTTAATACTAAATTTACAAACTTAAAAGATAATATTAAACATTGTTTATCTTAATTATTCTAATGATTATTTACGGACAACTATTATTTAATAATACAGGATTATGTAACATTAAATATTAAAGATTAATATATTACACCGGAAGTTGATAAGCAGCAGATAACCTAGCCAGATCAGTAAAACAAGATTCTAGTAGCTTAATCCTTACATTATACATAATAAAACAAAATTATTATAGCATTGATTAATCGACATAATTTGAGAAAATATAAATAAACAATAAGCACTATTTATTAATTGCGCCGGAAGCTGACAAGCAGAAGGCGCCATTAATAAATAGAATAATATATAATAAAATGTTCCAAGTATAAACAAATATGAATCAACTATTTATTTGATTATGAAATTACTAATTAAATTGTTAAACAGAAGTTTTAATCTATACTTATAAATAATCATCAAGATGTACCCGAACTAGCCGTAAATGCAGGACTGGAAGTATTAATTGATAACACATTATAAATACCGGTGTAAAATTTTGATATCAGCTCGTAAGCGATTTTTAGCTCGTAGAAAATACAGCCATAACAACGTATAACATATATACGTAAACTGAAAATATTTTTGCCGAAAAAACAATCGGATAGTAAAATATTTATACCGAAAATACAATAAAATGCTTATGTAAAATACTTGCATGATACTTCAGGACAACATAATGCATATCAATTGGTATAGTATTTATACTTATATTTTTGTCCATTTTTATATAAGTTTTTTTAAATTTAAATGCTAATTTAAATTCCCTTATTATTAGTTTAGTATTATTACTTTAATTTAACTAAAGCCGGTTGAGTCGTTATATCTGGTATTAGGCTTGCTGGTCCGTTTCAAATATTTAATAGTCTTGTTTTTCCTCTACCAATTTTTTATATTTGTAACCTGAAGTTACCAATAAGTATAGCACACTTTGGGAATGAAACAATCGCCTCCGGGTTATTTCGAAAGAAAAAATATAATTCTGTTATTGTTTATTGTCTGTTTTAAAATGTGAGTTATAAAATATCTCGCAGAGTTTCTTTCGCCGTTTCTTCTTAGGCCTGAGGTGTTTATTTCCGAACCGGTGGTAAATTAATGACAGTCAATAAGTAACGCTTCTATATTGACTAAAGATTTTCAAATTTGGAATGTTTAGATATATATTTAAGATTTGTTATTATTAACCTGTTGATTTTCTAAATAAGTTTATTTGTGATATGAAATTTATTTCGACGAGATAAAAATTCGAAGTGGAATGTGCATTTGGAAAAATTTGCGACGACGAAATTGCGACCAATTTATTTTGTTTTGAAATGGTTTTGCTTTAGTATTTACTTCATGCCATTTAAAATAACAGATATTATAGTTTACTGTGTTTGACTTTCAATCACAAGTTTTTGTACTATTTTAATACAAGACAACATTTCAAAGGAGCAGTTATACAAAAATTTGCATGAAATAGCCGAGTCATTGTCCGGTAAAGCAGTGTTCGGAGTTCGGTGTAGTAATCCCGAATGTGCAAGCAACGTGCGACAATATGCACAAAGCCGAGGTGTGAATGAGATCTTCATCAGCGGTCAGCGCTGACTCATGCCATCCTCACAACCCTTATTTAAGCTTCGAATCGTGTAGCGTTAGCATAATACGTTATTTCTCTGCTTGGACGCTTCGCTTCGATGCTTAGAATTTACTAATATTGAAAAAAAAACTATAGCCAGCTACTATTTAATTCTTGTACTTGATCAAATTAAAAAAAAAAAACAAATTTCCACAAGATCATTTCAATTGCTAATTTATTTATACTAATATTATAAATACGAAATAACAAGGGGCCCTGTCTGCCAGTCGCGGTAGGGGTAAGGGGCAGTGTTAGGTATAAAAAGCCCATAAGTTTCAAGGTTGCTTCATACAAAATTTCATCAAAATCAGTTCAGTGATTTATTATTATTATGTATATATGTTTTTTGATGAGCAATCTGACTAAATACTTTACGCTCATTCGTCGCCTATTGAACGACAAATTATTTTTATTATACATATATTATTATAAAATAAGTTTAATCAGTGATTCAGGAACTAGATGGAACTATATGACAAACAATAATAATGGCTTATTTGTAGACATTGCTTTGCTATCCGTACATGTCCCAGTGGACATAATCCGAGTCCACGCGGAAGGGTTCCATGCAAAAGACAGACGCGATCGCAATCCCCAAACTACGATTGATAACCATACCAAAACAACCCCTATTCTTTATGGCATAGAACAGCATTTTCCCCACAAAATCTAGGCAGCTGCCAAAATTAATGCGGATGTCGATTTCGCGTATCGAAATTACATGTCCGCCAAATTGACAGTTATATACGGTTTCCTATTTACTATCGGATTTGTTTACGTACGATGTTATTTATAAGGGGCTTACATTGGGGATTTGAAATGCGTAACAATATGTATTTATAAAAAAAAATATTACATACATAAATTTTTTAATCTGTATTTTTTGTCTTTAAATAAAATGATTATACAATTTCTGACAGCACACGCTGCGGAGACGTGTCTCTCTGTCAGGGACGATAGGTGATTATTACTCTAAAGATTTTTCGTAATCTAAAAATTATTCTATAAAAAACTGTTGTATAAGTTACATTGAGATCAATATTGTTGAAGAATTGCTTTCAGTTGCTTCTTAGTGTTATTAATTTTTTTCTATTAAAGTCCCCATTAATCTAGATCTCAGCTGTATTACGATCTGGTCTAAAACATTAATAAGTAATTTTATGTGAACTTTCGGTAACTTCGTGTCTTAAGGGAAAGTCTTTTTTTTATAGTATAGATAGGCGGACGAGCATATGGGCCACCTGATGGTAAGTAATCATCAACGCCCATAGACATTGGCATTGTAAGAAATTTTAACAATTGCATCACCAATGCGCCACCAACTTTGGGAACTAAGATGTTATGTCCCTTGTGCCTGTAATTACACTGACTCACTCACCCTTCAAACTGGAACACAACAATACCAAGTACTGTTGTTTTGCGGTAGAATATCTGATGAGTGGGTGGTACCTACCCAGACGAGCTTGCACAAAGCCTTACCACCAGTGAAAAGTATCAATAGTCCACTAACACAATTTATCACTAACTGGCATTAATCACTTAAAAAAGGTTAAGTCCTTTTCAACATTAGAGCCAATAATAATTATTATCATATTCTATTTATTGGTTTTATTTAATTGAATTTATATTCACTAATATTATAAATGTTTATCTCTCTGTTTCATGGCTAACTTAGCCGAACCGATTTTGATGCAATTTAGTAGGCAGCAAGCTTGAGCCCCAAGGAAGGACGAAGCCTATATAACTGTTTGCTTTTTTATACCTTACATCTAAATGAGAAAAACAAATTATTTTTTTTATAAATACTTTTTAAATGTTAGTTGCAATTTAAAGTAATATAATTTATTATCTATATAATTTCCATATAGGTCATGACTGCCTCGTTGGTCTGTTGGCTTAATGTAAGGCCGCAGACCCGGAGGTCTTGGGTTCAATTCCCAGGTCGGGACAATAAAAAGTTATTGAGTTTTTCTGTCAGAAATTTCTCAGTAGCAGCCTGGAGTTTGGAAGTTAGAAATGTACACTCCAGTGCCTCGGAAAGCACGTAAAGCCATTGGTCCTGCGACAGAACTCTTTCCGGTTGTGTTGGATTGCCGTCCCATTGGATTATGAGAGTTAGAGAATAGAGAGTGCACCTGTGTTTGCATACACACTTGTGCACTACTAAATTATTAGTATGAACACGGAAACAATTATTTTCAATTACCTTTGCACTATTTTAATATTATTTAGTACTTTTAAGTCGATATGGCCCAGTGGTAAGAACGCGGGAATCTTAACCGATGAACGTGGGTTCAAACCCGGGCAAGCACCTCTGAATTTTCATGTGCTTAATTTCTGTTTATAATTCATCTCGTGCTTTTCGGTGAAGGAAAACATCGTGAGGAAACCTGCATGTGTCTAATTTCATCGAAATTCTGCCACATGTGTATTCCACCAACCCGCATTGGAGCAGCGTGGTGGAATAAGCTCCAAACCTTCTCCTCAAAAAAAAGGAGAGGAGGCCTTAGCCCAGCAGTGGGACATTTACAGGCTGTTACTACTTACTACTAACTAGTACTTTTATTTATAAAATTCCAATAAGTACGTGATTTTTTTTCATAACATAACCTCAAATTCTATATTTATTTTGGCATTTGAGTTTTAACATAAGGATGACAGAACAGACCGACGGTGCTGCATGTATAATATGTTTTAAAAAAATAAAAAAAGAAATCATTGTTGGCGCAAGCGCCTGTTAAAACTGTGAAGCAATTTAGTATATGGACGTTACGGAACGATTTAGATATAAGGAACTTTGTTTATTGTAATTTTTTACCTACCCTGTCATAAAAATATGTAACACAATAAAATTTTCATTGCAACTAAACTACGCCTTTTTTAATATCTCCTCGTTAAATACTATCAAAATCCGCAACATGGTCCGTTTCGAGCCTGGATGTGAAAAAACCAGTTCAAATTAAAGAAAATTTATCAAGGATTTATTAAATTGTTGGACATCAAGAAATATTATATACGCAGCTGGGAATCACTGCATGATTTTGTTGCGTCATCCAGAGGATAACTTGGACGCTGATATAATAAGAAGATTCTGTGGTCAGGATAGCAGAGTACCCAGTGGTAAACTCATAAAGATCTTGATGATTATTAATTCCCAACACTCTAAGGTAGTATTTAACGTAAAATAATTTGCTTAAGGTTAGTATATCTTTGTTAATACTGTAACGTGAATAAAATTCTACGAATATTATTATAATAAAGTTAATTTAACTTAATCAAGCCTAGTTAAATTATTTTATTAATTATGTTGTAAAGATCTATCAAAGAGTAGTTATCAAAGACTATAAAATAACTGCATTATGATAAACGCTTTGTTAGGTCATAAAGATTAATTGCAACATCTCTTTACGGTTATAATTTATTAAGATTTCAGTTTATTTAGCTTTATTAATATTGAAGTTAAGGTAATTTTGTTAAGTTCTTAGAGCACGTGCTAACTTGTAACCTGTAGTTATTTAAATTTTATTTGTTGTACTGTTAAATCTTTAAAATATTGTCGTATTGCTTATTATTACAGTCTGTAACTAGTATAAATTGTTGATTTGTATAAATTCTCACTTTGATTTGTATAAATTCCAGATTGTTACAACAGCCTACGCAATGCCTGAGGATAAGGAGCTTACTAGGAAACGTGCGAGTTACAAAGGAAGGTTAACTTTCTTTTCTAACTATTTAAATTCATTGGATCCTTCAACTTTGAGCACCTCTGAGGTTAGTGAGTTACAGTTGCGTTTGAGTAAGCTCGAGGCTATGTATGAACAATACGATGAAGTGCAGGTGTCATTAGAATGCAATACTGACAATATGGATAGTCAATTGTCAGAACGTAGCGAGTTTGAATCCTTTTATTATAAGTCTATATCTCGAGCTCAAGAAATACTTGCAAATCATAAGAAAAAGGATCAAGAAAATAGTGACGCGACATTAATTTCTAGCAATCATAAATTTGTAAAGTTACCAACGATTCAATTACCAAAATTCAACGGATCCTACACAAACTGGCTAGAGTTTCATGACACTTTTGTGAGCCGCTGTCAAGAAGAGCACGAGCGGTGTAAACTATATTGTTTCCCCCCATCACATTTACTAATGCGGTCGAAAGTAAAACACTGTGTTCAATTTTTGCCGTTAACGATAAGTTTGCGCTTTGATTTGATTGAGCGGACATAGTTGCATTATTACCAGTATCATTACCATTAACAGTTTTGTGAACAGAGGGAGTATTTTTAAATTTTGAATGTTCAGAAACGTGTACAAGAGTGTGGTGTTTGCGACGACATATTTTACAGCCTGCCTTCTTACAGTTGTTGGCATAATGGCCCACAGACAAACAATTAAAGCATACCTTATAGCTAGGTAAAATTTGCAAACGTGCTTCACATGACAGTGCCAAAAATTCAGGACAAAGCGGTTATCATAATGCAGTTATTTTATACTCTTTGATAACTACTCTTTGATAGATCTTTACAACATAATTAATAAAATAATTTAACTAGGCTTGATTAAGTTAAATTAACTTTATTATAATAATATTCGTAGAATTTTATTCACGTTACAGTATTAACAAAGATATACTAACCTTAAGCAAATTATTTTACGTTAAATACTACCTTAGAGTGTTGGGAATTAATAATCATCAAGATCTTTATGAGTTTACCACTGGGTACTCTGCTATCCTGACCACAGAATCTTCTTATTATATCAGCGTCCAAGTTATCCTCTGGATGACGCAACAAAATCATGCAGTGATTCCCAGCTGCGTATATAATATTTCTTGATGTCCAACAATTTAATAAATCCTTGATAAATTTTCTTTAATTTGAACTGGTTTTTTCACATCCAGGCTCGAAACGGACCATGTTGCGGATTTTGATAGTATTTAACGAGGAGATATTAAAAAAGGCGTAGTTTAGTTGCAATGAAAATTTTATTGTGTTACATATTTTTATGACAGGGTAGGTAAAAAATTACAATAAACAAAGTGCCTTATGAGAATTTTCTGACAGAAAAACTCAATAACTATTTATTGTCCCGACCTGGGAATTGAACCCAAGACCTCCGGGTCTGCGGCCTTACATTAAGCCAACAGACCAACGAGGCAGTCATGACCTATATGGAAATTATATAGATAATAAATTATATCACTTTAAATTGCAACTAACATTTAAAAAGTATTTATAAAAAAATTAATTTGTTTTTCTCATTTAGATGTAAGGTATAAAAAAGCAAACAGTTATATAGGCTTCGTCCTTCCTTGGGGCTCAAACTTGCTGCCTACTAAATTGCATCAAAATCGGTTCGGCTAAGTTAGCCATGAAACAGAGAGATAAACATTTATAATATTAGTGAATATAAATTTAATTAAATAAAACCAATAATTAGAATATGATAATAATTATTATTGGCTCTAATGTTGAAAAGGACTTAACCTTTTTTAAGTGATTAATGCCAGTTAGTGGCTTTGTGCAAGCTCGTCTGGGTAGGTACCACCCACTCATCAGATATTCTACCGCAAAACAACAGTACTTGGTATTGTTGTGTTCCAGTTTCAAGGGTGAGTGAGTCAGTGTAATTACAGGCACAAGGGACATAACATCTTAGTTCCCAAAGTTGGTGGCGCATTGGTGATGCAATTGTTAAAATTTCTTACAATGCCAATGTCTATGGGCGTTGATGATTACTTACCATCAGGTGGCCCATATGCTCGTCCGCCTATCTATACTATAAAAAAAGACTTTCCCTTAAGACACGAAGTTACCGAAAGTTCACATAAAATTACTTATTAATGTTTTAGACCAGATCGTAATACAGCTGTGATCTAGATTAATGGGGACTTTAATAGAAAAAAACTAATAACACTAAGAAGCAACTGAAAGCAATTCTTCAACAATATTGATCTCAATGTAACTTATACAACAGTTTTTTATAGAATAATTTTTAGATTAAGAAAAATCTTTAGAGTAATAATCACCTATCGTCCCTGACAGAAAATCTTTGTGGGGAAAATGCTTTTCTATGCCATAAAGAATAGGAGTTGTTTTGGTATGGTTATCAATCGTAGTTTGGGGATTGCGATCGCGTCTGTCTTTTGCGTGGAACCCTTCCGCGTGGACCCGGATTATGTCCACTGGGACATGTACGGATAGCAAAGCAATGTCTACAAATAAGATATTATTATTGTTTGTCATATAGTTCCATCTAGTTCCTGAATCACTGATTAAACTTATTTTATAATAATATATGTATAATAAAAATAATTTGTCGTTCAATAGGCGACGAATGAGCGTAAAGTATTTAGTCAGATTGCTCATCAAAAAACATATATACATAATAATAATAAATCACTGAACTGATTTTGATGAAATTTTGTATGAAGCAACCTTGAAACTTATGGGCTTTTTATACCTAACACTGCCCCTTACCCCTATCGCGACTGGCAGACAGGGCCCCTTGTTATTTCGTATTTATAATATTAGTATAAATAAATTAGCAATTGAAATGATCTTGTGGAAATTTGTTTTTTTTTTTAATTTGATCAAGTACAAGGATTAAATAGTAGCTGGCTATAGTTTTTTTTCAATATTAGTAAAGTCTAAGCATCGAAGCGAAGCGTCCAAGCAGAGAAATAATGTATTATGCTAACGCTACACGATTCGAAGCTTAAATAAGGGTTGTGAGGATGGCATGAGTCAGCGCTGACCGCTGATGAAGATCTCATTCACACCTCGGCTTTGTGCATATTGTCGCACGTTGCTTGCACATTCGGGATTACTACACGGAACTCCGAACACTGCTTTACCGGACAATGACTCGGCTATTTCGTGCAAATTTTTGTATAACTGCTCCTTTGAAATGTTGTCTTGTATTAAAATAGTACAAAAACTTGTGATTGAAAGTCAAACACAGTAAACTATAATATCTGTTATTTTAAATGGCATGAAGTAAATACTAAAGCAAAACCATTTCAAAACAAAATAAATTGGTCGCAATTTCGTCGTCGCAAATTTTTCCAAATGCACATTCCACTTCGAATTTTTATCTCGTCGAAATAAATTTCATATCACAAATAAACTTATTTAGAAAATCAACAGGTTAATAATAACAAATCTTAAATATTTATCTAAACATTCCAAATTTGAAAATCTTTAGTCAATATAGAAGCGTTATTTATTGACTGTCATTAATTTTCCACCGGTTCGGAAATAAACACCTCAGGCCTAAGAAGAAACGGCGAAAGAAACTCTGCGAGATATTTTATAACTCACATTTTAAAATAGACAATAAACAATAACAGAATTATATTTTTTCTTTCGAAATAACCCGGAGGCGATTGTTTCATTCCCAAAGTGTGCTATACTTATTGGTAACTTCAGGTTACAAATATAAAAAATTGGTAGAGGAAAAACAAGACTATTAAATATTTGAAACGGACCAGCAAGCCTAATACCAGATATAACGACTCAACCGGCTTTAGTTAAATTAAAGTAATAATACTAAACTAATAATAAGGGAATTTAAATTAGCACTTAAATTTAAAAAAACTTATATAAAAATGGACAAAAATATAAGTATAAATACTATACCAATTGATGTGCATTATGTTGTCCTGAAGTATCATGCAAGTATTTTACATAAGCATTTTATTGTATTTTCGGTATAAATATTTTACTATCCGATTGTTTTTTCGGCAAAAATATTTTCGGTTTACGTATATATGTTATACGTTGTTATGGCTGTATTTTCTACGAGCTAAAAATCGCTTACGAGCTGATATCAAAATTTTACACCGGCATTTATAATGTTTTACAAATTCTTGTGCAAAGATAGGTTTTATGTCTTTTTTATATATGTACTTGTAGTAAAAACAGTTTTCATGCTTTACAAATTAATTGATTATTTGTAAATTTACATATTTTAATAATGTGATAAATCCTTAAACATTACTAATTATATTTTTGATATATTTATCGCATGATACTAAAAGTAATGATTGTTGACCGGACGCTACGTGGGATCTTCCCATATTAAACTTTCTCATAGAAAATACGAGTAGCAATGAATCAATTGTGTCTGTTTTGATTGCTCCGCCGCAGATCCTTTAGCGTTAAAGACGCGGAAATTTTGCTCATGCTTAAAATTCGAATCTTTGAGAAGAAGTAAAACTTTCTAGCACTTTTTCTTTATAGGTATAGAATTCTTTGATCTAAGATTTCACTTGCTCGATGTGTGTTTATAATAACACTTCTCAAACGTGATGATGAAGGATAAAAATTGTATAGGAACGCTTGTGTTAGTTATAATTCTATTTATAATAACTATACCTAACCAATCCATGGTAGACCAGCGTATTTTTTTATATAGGTATGACGAGTATATGGGCCACCTGATGGTAAGTGGTCACCAACGCCCATAGATATTGGCATTGTAAGAAATGTTAATCATCGCTTACATTGCCAATGCGCTACCAACGTTGAGAACTGAGATGTTATGTCCCTTGTGCCTGTAATTACTGACTCACCCTTCAAACCAGAACACAATACCAAGTACTGCTGATTTGCGATAGAATATCTGATGAGTGGGTGGTACCCACACAGACGAGCTTGCACAAACCCTACCACCAGTAAATACATGAAATATTGAAGTATACTCCACCTGGCGTGGTGAAGTATACTCCATACCTTCTCCATAATTGGCAGTGAGACATTTAAGATCTGTTACTTCCTTTTTATATATAATACATATTTAAACAATATAGATTATGAATATTTAACATTATACTATCAATTCGTTAATGTTACGAAAATATATCATAAGTTTTCTTCTAGAAGTCTTAAGAATCCTTCCAAGAATTATTATTATTGTTGATAACAATGTGCAGTTATTTGCAATAACCGAACGCATAGTATGAGATGTTGAATTGACAATTGCGATAAAGTTGTACCATTTGTGAGTAGTATTAAAGTTATTCTTACTCAAATATGATTTACAGCGTTTCTGGGACAGACAATGCTCCCGTAGCGCAACTCTTCCCTATTGTCGCCTGTGGACTTTTTTTTCTAAATAATTTCGAAGCAACGTTGTCAGAAAGGATAATTTCAAATCTATGTGTCCGTCGTGTGCGGACAATGCCCACTATTAGCGCATTATAATCCGCAAAAAGAGCAGGTACTGTTTCAGACACAGTCCAAGTTTAGTGTATACGCGTTTTGTAAATGACGCTCTGTATAAATATTTTTGATGAAAAAAAATGACTTCAATTCTTTAATTTTTTACGACCGATTTTTTGATCGCCAGTTCACTTTTCAAAATAACATAGTCCCATCGATAAATTAGCCCCAAATCAACAAATTCAGGATAAAATAGGTACGTTACTAATTCTTCTATTCTACTCAAATCAAATCTTATACCTACAAATGTATTTGTACTATTGTCAACTGTCGCTTTGATTTAATTGCATATGAAATCAACAAATCTTAAAACACGTCCAACAAGTGTTCAGCTCGTAACTTGTATCGATATTATAATATTTGCTTGCGCTAGAGAGATGCAAGCCTCTCTCCCGGGAGACACTTGGCGACGATTTTCTCAAACAATAACATTCAGCCGGACACTACGTGATATTGCCTTCGACTCTACTATACGTTTGTTATTTTAGTTGTTGCTCAAATAATTTTAACTTCTGAATATGTTTCGGGTTCCTGGAATATTTTTAATTTGCAAAAAATAACATCTATTTTAAAAATAACAAAACAATCTATAATAATCATTTGTTGTTCTGACTAGGTAACTAGGGAAAAAAAATCTTGACTTTATATATGTACATATAATAAAACTGTAACGGCGATATATATACGTTAAATTTATACCATACAATGTCATTAAAACCGAGCCGTTAAATTGCAAGAAATGAAATCGATTCACAATCTACCGTTTAATTATAATATCACTAGTGAAATTATACCTGCGATATATATATATATATAACATGTCTAGGGCCGTCATCGATAAAGTAAAAGTGTCGTCGCCGTGCTTAGACGAAGTCTTTTCATTCTATTGCTTATTTTCCATCATTGATCATATGAAATATTAAATACAGTAACAACTTATAAATGCCCCACTGCTGGGCTAAGGCCTCCTCTCCCTTTTTGAGGAGGAGGTTTGGAGCTTACACATATCAAAAAGAGAAAATCAAGAAATCCGCTCAATGGAAATCCTTTCGCCAAGATATGCTGACTATTTTACATATATCTATTCTTTCATATCCGGTTGCTATATTTAAAAAAAAATTCTTTTTGCCTTATGCATGAATAAAAAACATTTAAAAAATTACGTTCCGTAAGTATTGAAGTCATATCAAAATTATCGGTTACAGATGTAAAAAAATAATTCGTTAAATATACAAACTCACTGGTGTTTTACTAATATTGTCCCTTCAGAAACACTCTCCATACTAAACTAACATTAAACAAAATTGGAAGAAAATAATTCTATAAAAATACCTAATACACGCAGTATTAGGTATTTTTTAAATTATTAATTTACAATTTTCAGTTAAATGTCACTATTAATATGGTCAGGCGCGCTTGTGTGAATACCACTCATTAGTTTACCGCCTCATATCAATAATTTGTATCGTTCTGTGTGTCGTATATCGTTTGTTTTGTAGAGTTAAGAAGCTAGGTAAGGAACAGGCAAATAGGACATTACATCTTAGATTCCAGTCTGCGATACAAATATAAAATTAAAAAAAAAATTTTGAAACACCACTCTCAACTTTAGGATGTAATTGTAACATATGAACAAGGGATGCCAAAACTTACTGCTATGAACAGCGCATTAGAAATATGCATAAAAGACAATGTGCACAAATATCTCTTATATTATGAAGGTTTTTATTTACCCATACGGAATATTAAGATATATATTTTTACATAGTCTCCTAACAATGTGTTTTACAAAACCTCGATTATTTAGCTAAATCGAGTAAATCTGTACCAAGCATATAAGCATCACTGAATATTCGTGTGTTCAATTTGTGTTTTTAATACAGTGCTTTACTTTGAAGTAAAATAACGTGAAAAACCTACAAGTGTATGTGTGTGTGTATTCACGAACAGTCGACGGAGCAACTTGATGAATTAAGCTCCAAACCTTCTCATTAAAGCATAACCCAGAACCCCTGTTATGTTTCCCTAAGCAGGCTCTTACTTTTAGTTAAATAAGAACCATAATTTCAGGGTGTGATACTAAAAACCTTGATCAGAAAACCCAAGAAGCCGAACTCCGCTAACCGTAAATGCGTGCTCGTGCGTCTCTCCAGCGGGCGAGAGATGATCGCCTACGTGCCGGGCATCGGACACAACCTGCAGGAACACAATATCGTGCTCGTTAGAGTCGGCAGGTGAGTGATGTGGTTCATCATGACAAATGGAGCAGTCGCCATAATACTGCAGCACATCTTGACTATAAATATACTTAGCTATAGATCTTTTTACAATTACAAAGGTGAGTGAGCCAGTGTAAATGCAGGCAAAAGATATATATCTCTGTTCCCATTATTGGTGCGTTGACGATGTAAGGAATAGTTAATATTTTCAAAATTCATGGGCGATGGTGACTACTTATCAACCTTGTGATTAGCTTTATAAGCGATCCATTAAACTAACCAAAAACCAAATGGATTAATATTAAACTTAACAAGTATCTGCTGCGTCTGCCACCAATAATGTATGATGAATTTGGGTTTTTTATCAATTTCAGAGTTAAAGATTGTCCCGGTGTGAAAATGAAATGCGTCCGAGGTAAATTCGACTTGCCGCACGTCATCAAGCAGAAAGTATAGTAGTCTGTTATATCCAGTTGTGTAAGGTTATTTGTAGCGAAATAAATCTAGTTTAAGTACAGGAATTAGTTTTATTTTTAGATTTCTTAACCTAAAAATAACTTCAATTAAGAAGCTAATATAACACTAATGTTCGCGCGGTGGATTATTGAAAATTTGAGTAGTACATATATGAATTTGCAAGTTTCGTACTGTTATTTTTTCACTCTTATTTCCATTTATTTATTGATATCATTCCGTGTGCATCTTAATAGCTAATAAACATAACACAAATCGTTTGATGAACAGAGGCAAAAAAAATATTGAACGGTTTCGTATTTGCTTTTAAACATTTTATATTGATTATCTACAAATTAAAAATACACTAAACCCATTTAAAGTAAATATAAAAGTAAATTATGTATATCTATCGATCATCTTTGAATACACAATAAACACTCATTCGTGAACCCGATTGGTCGGAAAGAAGCAAAAAGCGGCGCTTGCGCAAGCCGCACCCATTCTATTGTAACTTAATGGTATGTACTTAACTTTTTATTCAATGGGGACTTGAATGGGGTTAAGCTCGGTAGTCCACCTTATCTTTATGATACAAGATAGAAAAATCTATTGAAGATATTTGACTCGATATAGATATAGATATTGTTAGTGTAAACTTCAAATTGATTATAACTTTCTATGATTTTGTAACAAAACTAAAAGGTTTTAAATAATTAAAAGGTCAATTTATGTTTGGTCATTTATTAAATTTATT
This sequence comes from Nymphalis io, assembly GCF_905147045.1. NCBI lineage: Eukaryota > Metazoa > Arthropoda > Insecta > Lepidoptera > Nymphalidae > Nymphalis > Nymphalis io. The sequence continues at coordinate 13,021,743 of NC_065894.1, forward strand.
TCAACTTACAATTCTTTAGAGAATAATATTCTGCAAGTATACTATTTATAAGATTGCACAAACATCATTGCACAAACACCTTAGAGTTTAGAACTTGTAGTTCAAAATAAATAAAAAATAAACACTATTATAATTCTACACCTCTAAAGGAACGTCTGGTCACACACTATACACCTATTCGAAGACAGCAGACGTATGATCTTAGACAGGTCTTTTTTCAAATAGGTGACCTTGAGTGAATTTTGGATCTCTCGTAGTTTTCTCCTGTCACGGCTCTGCTTTGCAGCAAAATTATTCCTCTCTCTCTGTTTTCTATAAAAATCGTCGGCGTTCTGATTAGTTTGCACGGCACGACGCATTTTCGGATTATTACCGAGCAACGACCCTCCGTTCTTTTCGGCCATTGCTCTGAGGGCTTCCCTCTCGAACGCAAGGTAGTCCGGATCGTCTGATAGAGCGTCTACATCTATCATATAACTTGGACGCTTTTTTTTTTTAGCTGATACCGGAGACTTGGGTGGCGAAAATACGCACGTACTCCTTGAGACACTCATCGATTGCGACATATTTGTACTCGAAGACGCAGGCGCTGGTTCAACAACGGGCACGTACATGGGCTGGACATACCCGATGTATGGGTACGGTTCAACACTGTATTGCACTGTGCTTATACACGGATGCGGTGGAAGCTCCGTATTTGTTTGCGATGTCGTTTCACGTGTACTATTTACAGATAGATCTAATGGTGAGTCCTCAGCGTATGGTGTCCAGAGAGCCATGATTACTTTAGTTAGTACGGTTAGTAGTTACGGTTGACTGCGAATAACTAATGATGTTGTTGGTCGCCCCGGTCTTTTATTCTCGGGGGTGTGGTCTAATTGTGCAGGGCACCCCCACCCCGCTGCACGGGTTACTTCCGCTAACCAACCAACCAACCAACGGGACACATCGGAAGAACAATGGGGTGACTTTCGGTCTATTATGAAGAGTTGCGTAGATTTTGCGTTTGCTATTAATTTGCTACTCAAGCTTCCTTGTTTTTGACACAATAGATAGAAAAATGTGAAGGTTGATTACAATGATATCAAGATGTCACAATTTTCTGATACAATATCGCGAAATGTTTTCAAATAATTTCTTCATTTTATTGTATGTACGATGCTCTACGTGTTCTTTGGTTTCATACTGATATTAATTTAAGTATGCCTCGTATTAGTTTATGATTAAAACATAATATCGTGTGTGAAAACTGTATTATATACAGAAGAGCATAAAAACGGATTATTTACTTTAATAAATTACTTTAATCTCTATTGCCGTGTTCAAGGAAAGTAGAGTAACTTTTAAAGTATTTATTAACACACGAATGTTTGTAATTAATAATTAGTATTATTTGGACATCATATGCTCTTAACGTAATGGTATTTTTTTTAATATTCTACGTCGCAGACGTTGTTAGGTAGCCTGCAAGTACGGGGAGAACCTCAAAGACAAACAAGTATACATATTTCCAGTAATCCCCAATAAAGCGTCGTGGCGAATTAAAGTATTCCCTTTCATTATAAGGGGAAGGCTAAGCCCAGCAATGAGATTATCAGACTACGAGAAAAATACCTCCCTACCTACCTGTAGTTGTCTGCTGTGCAACTATGCAATAAAATTCCACAGTTTCATTTTAGAAATTTTAATTAACCAAAATATTATATCTTAAAAAACAACTAAATGTGATATATAATATAAAAATTAGATGTTTATTTGACACATCACGCGTTACAGGCGAAATATTAAATATAAAGAAAATTACAATAATGAATTAAAAGTTAGTAATTAATATTATACAGTATTATAAATATTAGTAAGTACATGTAGTATTGATGTACTACTATTTCCTAAATACATACAACGTAATGTACATATACCTATAGTGGATAGGTATAAAAAAGTTAGTGCAAACGGAGTCATACTCTTAGCGATATATAATAATAATATTATTATCATTATAATGATATAATGATTAAAGCTCTCTCGAACTAATTACCTATCGTTACGATTGCAAAATATTTGACAAAGACAATCATTAGTTCGTAATCAGCTTCGTCTCGTAAACAAGTTGTTAACATAACTCGTAATTATTTGTTGATATAATCCGTCAAAACAAATTAAAACAAAAATTGCATTCCTGTAACACATCTATGTATTGATAAATAATCGAAGTTAGCTAAAATGAAAATGGTAAACAATATTAAAATATGAAATAGGTACCCATTACAAATGTCGCAGTGGTTCTTTTGCCTGATCTCAGGTCGATCATACTAAGTAGGTAGGTACTGCGATTTGGCGGTAGAATATGTGATGAGTGGGTGGTACCTACCCAGACAGACTTGCATAAAGCCCTATCACCAAGTAAAACCACCGGTTTGTAAAGTAATTTTTACTTTGACTGTTAGTAAGTCAATGTAGGTACCTAATTCTTTAGTAATTCAATTTATCAATGTTTATCAATCGGAATTCATAGATTTTAATACTTCATAAAATGCCAGGAAATTTCAAGTATTTAAGACATAAATTAAACTAAAATATAGGTACTTCAATCAAGCAGGCTCTTACTAGCCCGTGTGATTAATCGTTTCACAGGGTAAATTCAATTATTAATCTGGCGCCGGTAATGTATATTAAACTGAAAAAAACTGGCAAAAACTCGTTTTAGAAACATAACTTTTGGCTGGTAATAATAAATAATGTCACTTTTTATAATATTAAGTACATCCATATATCTTAGCAGCTGCTTGGTTTTGTTTCTAATAACATAATAATTCGTAAATTAAGTGTTATCATTTATGGTATAGATGTCATCGTGGTTCACTTTTTCTAAGTGAGCCTTAAACAGATATTGCGTGTTCAAAGTTTCAAACTATTGGACTTTGGTGTGCTTAATTTTTGTTTAAAGCCATCCAGTCTCAGTTGTGAAAGATACAATCATGAAGAAACCTGCATGTGTTGGATAAAAATCTTCTCTGTTACTAGATACACATGTGGCACGAACAAGTTCCAAACATCTTCAAAACGAGATAGGTACCACTAACAGCAGTGAGACATTTGCAAAATGCAACCATTTTTTTATTATTATTATTATAACCATTGCAGAAAAAATTGTTGGAGAATATGATTTTAGTTGCAACATTCGGTCAAATAGAAGTTAAACCATTCGTGAATAATGAAAGATAATTCGAACGATTCATAAATGTTATTCATGCAAGAATAGGAAGCAAATGACACCGTATGGCTCCTCTCCGGATGTAACTGTATTTAATTTTATATATATTAAGTTTTAGCCGACAACGCAGTCACGGAAAATTATGTACAACCTTGTAATACTCAAATAAGTGTTCGGCAGGCCGGCATACATATATAGGTATACAGGAAAAGAAATGCATGGATATAATTATTGCTATAACTTGTGTAGCTGTTATTTTTTACTAAGCCGACTGGCTACTGATTTTATTGCCTATTCTTAGCCATAAAGTCTACGTACCCAACCGGTGGCGTTTGATCTTGGCGTTTCAAAAATTAGTAACAGCCTGTAAATGTCCCACTGCTGGGCTAAGGCCCCCTCTCCCTATTTGAGGAGAAGGTTTGGAGCTTATTCCACCACGCTGCTCCAATGCGGGTTGGTGGAATACACATGTGGCAGAATTTCGATGAAATTAGACACATGCAGGTTTCCTCACGATGTTTTCCTTCACCGAAAAGCATTCAAAAATTAGGTACCTGTTAAAATATATTTAAGTAAAAATAAAATAGAATTCGTTGAACTGTTGTACTAATTATTCCATCCGTACCGAATTTTACTAGCTGAATTTTTTAAAAGCACTACCACAAGTAATTTATTGGATATTTCATATTTAAGCCTAATATACAAAATTTAATAATTTTCTTGCGTAAGAATATTATTATAATAACAGGTCGCTGGAATTCTGCGAGATATTACTATTGTATTTGTGTTTAATTTTTTTTAAATATGACATATAACAAAATAATGTGCGCTCCTTTTCAAGCAAGCTTTCTTATAGTTTGAAAAGTATAAATCCCTTAAATTCATGTTACGCTCATGTAATCATATAATCATAGTCATGTAAGCTATACTTCTATAGTAACTTATACAAATATGTAGATAGTTATAATAGGTATGTCGTAATAATATTTAGGTTAGGTTAGGTTACCTTTTTATTCGAATCACCAACATTGCCAAAAACTTTTACAGATATTCAAACAAGAGTTTCTATTCATCATATATATCGCGTTGTATTGATATTCTTAAACGAAACAAAACTTTTTAAGCCCTGTACCTAAATTACAGTTCTCACAAAGGATGTCTCCGTCCAAGGGATTACGTTGATTTAAGTGTACTCATTGTTTTATAACATTTAAAAATATTTATGTTTGTCAAAGACTCAGCGAAGGGTTATATTATGCACAAAAAGAACTGACCTACTTGCAGTCTAAACATTAATCAAGATTATTTTACTTTCATTAATATTATATATCTATCATTTTCATGATTATTTTTTTTACTACACTCTCCCTCGGCTTCGTCTTTGTGAAACTCACAGTTTGTGACTATAAGAGTACATACATACCTATATACTGAAATATTATTATTATTCAAATAAAACATAGCCTATGCTACTTCTGGATAAAGTAAATTTCTAGTAACAGACTGTGAATGTCCTGCGCTGGCCTAAGGGCTCCTCTCCTTTTTCGAGGAGAAGGTTTGGAGCCTTTTCCACCAAGCTCCAGTATGGGTTGGTGGAATACACATGTAGCAGAATTTCCGTGAAATTAGACACATACAGGTTTCCTCGCAATGATGTCCTTCGCCGTCAAGCACGAGATGAATTATAAACGCAAATTAAGCACATGAAAATTCAGTGTTGCTTGCCCGGGTTTGAATGAACCCACGATCATCGGTTAAGATTCAAGCGTTCAAACCACTGAGCCATCTCGGCTTGTATTTCTAACGGTGAAGGAATTATTAGAAACGATTCAATAGTTTCAGAGTTTAGGTATCGATTACAAACAAACAAATCTTTCCTATTTACGTCATTAGTATAAATTAATACAACATGTATTAAAAAAACATTTTTTATTTGTATATAATTTGAGCTATAACTATATTGTCAGTTCAATTTAGGATTTAGAGTCAGCTCTGGAAAATAATACTTATTGGCATTATGTCGTATAAATTAAAAATGTCCGCCATTCTATACTATCTATCCACAAAATACTTCTTATATTATGATAGAACGAGACTGAAACTCGAAATTCAAAGTACAACAGATGTACACAAAAAAACTGGATGAATATTATAAAAATATGCGTGAAATTCATCGTCATCTACAGACCTAACTCTTTACTTGGGGTTTTTAAACAATAGTAAATCGAAAAAGTATTAAACGAAGAACGTGCAAATACCCAAAACGAAATACTAAAACATTCACAATACACCCGGAGCTTAAGATAAAGACAAAGACAGGCAAATATTTTCGTAGAACCGTCTAACGGTCACTTTTGTTTGGACCAAATCTCTAAGGAATTACATAAGTTGAAAAATCAAACATGTTGCAAATGCTTCAAAAGTGTCATTTTTAATACCGTAAATTGAATTACAAGTTTCGTACCTGTTCACTTCTCTTTCTAACAATACAATCTTTCTGTATTTAACAAAGCCATTTATGTTCAGCTGATTTCAAGAAAAGAGGTAAATATTGATGATCACGTGGTATTTCGGACGCAGACTCGATGACGCCGTGACTAATTCATAGATTACTCCAATTCTCGAATGAAATTACACATGCCCGTTTTTTATATTCAGAAAACGGTTTGTTTTGCTTACGGATAGTAAGTGACTCGTTGAAACATTCGTGTCATATTCGTACATTGAACATATCATCCGTTAGGTATCCGTAGCCTTCTTTCTGATCAAGGCGAGGAAATTGTAGCTTTTGAATGATTGATGTTGTAGACGAGACTACAACTCTCCTAAAGGCAATTGGAGACTAACATTGCCTAATCGTCTGCAGGGTCAGAACCCTGAATGAAATATTCCGCCTTATTGAAATTTTTTTTTGGATATACAGAATATTTTAAAAGTCAATTCTTATATTGTAATCTAGGCGCCGTTATTCTCTATTCGCAATCACACATATAACAGTTATCCTTGCAGCAAGGGAGAGATCGATATTACATAACAACGTAAGGGTGGATGGGGTCGCACCCTCGCTCATTATGCGCCGCCCATGAACCCTCGCATGCGCAAGTTAATAAGGGTGGGGTGAATGTATATTGAGACGGTAAAGATGTGGCTGTGGACTTTAATATATATAAATAGACATACTTTCTGATATAATCTTTTTCTACGCGAAAACTTGAGGTTATATGATATTTATAGGAAGACATGCAGGAAAAAACACCACCTGATGATAAGTGGTTACCACCATAGAAACTGGCACTGCAACCAACCACGTATCTAAGATTTAAGTTTCTTGTGCGAGCAATTCCACTGGCTCACTCACCTATCAAAACAATAAGCAATACAAATTATTGCTGCCTGTTGCTATTTTAGCAATTGATGTGTGGGTATGTACCAAGACAGGTTTGTTCAATGCCATCAAGAAATATCCCAAAAAAATTTCTAAGATATCAATAACGCAACAAAGAACATATATATTTTTTAATACTTATTGCACAACACAAATTCACATAAGAGTATAAAAACATATTTTCTTTTTTATAAATTTCTATTAATGTTGCTAGATTTTTTTCGTAAGTTATTAAATAGATTACTTAAATATTTAAGTTAATGAAAATAATAATTAACTTAGTAATCGAAATAAAAAAGTATATTTACTAAGAAAATTATATGCCAACATGTATACTTAATGCCGAAATAGAACTGTACCTATATATACCTATTCCTGATACAAAAGCTACATATAAAATGACTTTTTCGACTTTTCCTCAGGTGCTTTCCCGTATCATCTTTCATTGAAATTTTACTTATTTCGATAATAAGACGTTTTATAATATATACAGCTAAATTACCAATACATAATTAACTAAAAGTTTGGTTATTATTTTTACTATGAACTAAGAATGCAAGAACCGCGATGAAGTTGAAGTTTAAGGACTCAATTCCAGACAAGCACCTCTAAGTTTTCATCTGCATAATTTGTGGTTTTATATCTTATAGGAAAATCAACCTCCAAACGACATTAGAGTAGCGTGGTGGAATAAGCCTCAATTGTTTTCATTGGGAGAGGAGTAATTTGCCCAGCGCCACGACATTTATGGGCTCTTACTTTTATATACAAGTATTGAAAAGCATATCGGATCCTAAACAAGCTGCAGATTAAACAATCCTTCCTCCCCGCGTCACAAATACTTGATCTATGGTAACTTTTTTTTATTTCGCGCACGCGCACGACAAGCTGCGACCGCAATCTAAACAATCTCCACGTGACAATCTCGACGTGTTTATCTTGACTGACCGGTAGCCACATGTGCACGCGCCTTATATTATTTTAGGTTTAATTTTAAACGTTTATAAGTTGAGCATTGAGATTGATTAAATTTCGAATCATTTGATAATATATACCTAAAAACCTAATAGGCAAATTCAATCTTAGATGGTATTCTCTTAATCGATTTAAGCCATGCTTAAAAATGAATCGCCGTCTGCTGCTAACCTCCAGACTCCGGGCTGAGAACTTCTCGAAAGGAAACCCGATTTTTTTTTATTCACCCTAACCGATTTGTGTTGGAGCCCCGGAACTCAAGGTCAGCGAGCTAAATAAAATAAAAATAAAGCCGTTAGCGAAAATATTTTTAAACAAACAAGTCAACATACTAATGAAGACGCCACGCGTTATCGTAGTCCTATGATAATAAAAGTAATCGTTTTTAATTTATACTAAAGTAATTAACTAATGAGGACAAACATTAATTCCTTGTGACTACGTGCGTGAACTCGTATATTCCATTTTATCCCGTAAATTGGGTATATATCGGTTAAGTACAAACTTATGTATTGCTTCCAGACTATTTCTGTGTCAAATTACATTATCATCGGACAAATTTCGTATTTATATTATGAGTTTGACTAGCACTACAGATCATGACTTCGCACTCGAAAAGTTAAATATACCTCACCTATTAGTGTGTTTTATAATCCTATAAATACATAGCTAAGACCATATTTAGGTACTTGTCTTGCAGTGTTAAGGATTGATAGTTTGAATGGGTCAAGTGTATCAAATTGATTGCCGGATTTTAGGACCCACAATAATCTACTTCAGATTTAAAATCAGCACTACCATTCTATAGAGAGTGACGTTACGTGCATATATATATATATATATATATGCAATTTCATTTATATATATATATATATATCGGTGAGATTCTATATATTTATATCGATTCAAAATAAAGCGCAAGAAGGAAGTAATATTACTTTCATTTTTGTCACATGTACTAATAGGAAGTAATATTTTTTATATATCGTGAACGTTTTCCTCCCGCATTTGAGGGGAGGGGCATTGTTAGATACGCTCCCTTACTGTACCGCTTACAACGTGTATGCAATTTCACGACGATCGATTATGTAATTAAGAAATGAAATCGTAAAAAACAATAAACTTTGCTTTTATAATATCAGTTAGGTTATTAAAACTTAAGATGGCAACAAAACATACCCACGCTATAATTCAGCGACCAATGAAAACGAGCGATCAATTGATGTATTTTAATCTGTAACGACACACGACCGCGGCTCGTGTCATTCGATATGATGACGTAGTTTATTGAATAACGTCTGAGAATCATGAATTAATACAAATACTTTTATATAATTATGTCTGTCTAGTGATTAATGACAATTGAACGGATGACATCCGATTGATATGTGCATAGACAGACAGATTATATCACTTGAAAATAATGCTTTTGAGTCTACTAGTTTTTTTTTGAATCGATATGGCCCAGTGGTTAGAACTAATCTTAACCGGTAATCTGCTCTATGTGCACCCACCAACGAGCATCGAAGCAACGTGGTGGAACAAGTCTTTTTTTTAGGCGGGTAACTCTTTAATAAAACAATTAGAACCAATTTAATATAATACTTATACATATATATTTGATTAAAAAAACCGCGTAATTTATTTAATATACGTAATAGAAATTAATAATGACTTATTTATAATTGACGTGAGATTGTATGCTTAAAAATAAAACAACGTTAGTTTAATTAAGACGATATATTTTAAACATAAAAATTAATCGAACTCTATCACATTACAATTTAAAATAAGCCTTTAGATACTAGGAAGCTGCAAAAACATATTTACTATTATTTATATTACAATTATTTATACAATCGTAATTCAACAGCACTTTTCACAATCAAATTGCCTTTCAATCATTTAAAACCGACCCTGCTGTTGACAAGGTTGACATACTCGTTCTCTGAGCTTGGGCCTTAATTTCGCAATTCTTTTCTTTAGATATGTCACTTGAAACGCGTGACGAACTTCTCTTAACTTTCGTCTGTCTCTGCTCTGTTTCGCCGCGTAATTGTTTTTTTCTCTCTGCTTCCTGTACGAGTCGTCAGCGTCTCGATTCCTCTGGACCGCTCGCCTCATTCTCGGATTATTTCCAAGTAAGCTGCCTCCATTCTTCTCGGCCATAGCTCGAAATGCATCCTGCTCAAAGGCTTGATACTCGGCATCATCAGACAGCGAGTCGACATCTAAGTCCTCTGATTGCGATGTTGAAGGTGCGTTTCTGTAGTTCCAACTCTCGACCGGAGATATTTGGGACGGCGGGATGTTGCACTGATAACAATTGTAAGATCTATTTTCATGTTCTAAACTCGGTGGCTCTGATGAATATCTATAGTCAGGAACCTTGGAACCAGGTGTTGAGGTACTGTCTGGTGAGACTTTCTGTTTAACATTTGTAGTTAAGTCCAAAGGTTCCTCCGCGTAGGGGGTCCACAAAGCCATTTTTTTAGCATGTGTTCTTTTCTGAACAAATAGTCAGTAAACACTGAATGCAATTTTCTAACGCGTCTGTCTCATTTGTGGGCGTAAAAGGGTGTTGTGGAAGGGGTAATCGTCTACCTGCGGGACTCGTAACGGGACTGGGCGACATAAATATTAAATTTCCCCTTAAACAATAGGATTCTATTACTATTTTGCTGGGAGTAAGTCAAATATTACAGCTAGGAATGTCCAATGGAATAAAATAAGCAAAGAAATATAATTAGTAATTATTTAAATCAGTTACAGTCTCTTAATGTCATATATTTATAGCGGGATCAAAAAAATGTCCTTATGAATTGTTAGCGTTAACAAAGTCGCGTGCGACATGTTTACTTAGTATAAATTACAGCAGCTTTTGAACTACAGCCGAGAACTTGAGTACATTTTGTTATTTGAGAACCTTTATTTGCCTTTTATACAATTTTATCTTAATTCGAAACCTTTGTTCTTTGCTCTTGTATAGACTGAGCGAGTTGTGTTCAATTTATCGCAATGCGGTCGCTGTAAACAATAGTGACATCGTCCGAGTTTTCTGCTTAACACGAAACTAACGCAAAAGCTATCATTAAATAAATCTTAAACATCACTCCAAGACCAAATTAAACGTTAATATTTGTGAATTCAGTTTATTTTATTTATTTACTGAAATAATTACACCGTCAAGTTATCACTAAGCACTTAAAATTAACAATTAAAAAATATATACTTACGAATTTATACGTCTTTAAAAATCAAACATTCACATAAAAAATCAAAAATCAAACCTTCTCAACTAAATTTCGGTGATAAAAGTATGTGTGAGAAGTGAGCTATAAGAACGTAACATAAATGTTATATTTTTAAATACATAATTAGATAAGCATTTTTCAACCCGTCTGTGTTAGACAGTAACTTTCTGTCAAACACAGGACTTAAGTACCTAACTTAACAACCGCTAGGTAAAGACTCGACTTAAATAATTAATTAAGGAGAGAAGGTTTGGAACTCACTTAAACATTACATACAGAAACGTTGCTCTTATACTATATTGAAATTTAATTCATATCGCATCCAAAGAAGCTTTACTTAAAGAACCATATAACAATAAATGTATTATTATTAGGTCCTTACATACGAAATTGGCGTTTTGTACGGGAGGAATATAAAGTTATTTTTTTTTTGTAAAATATATTTAATTAATCAAAATACCGTTGCTATTTATACACTTTTGCCATCTCATAGATCCTTTTACTAAAAACACCATGGGGGCGAGAATCAATAAACTCTTTGAAGGCGGTTTGGACCTCCGCATCGGAGTTGAATTTTTTTCCTTGTAAGAAGTTGTCCAAATTCCGGAAAAAATGGTAATCTGTTGGAGACAGGCCCGGGGGGTACGGTGGATGTCGTAGACATTCTAATTGTAGCATTTAACTTAGTGGTTGTTAATTGTACAGTGTGTGTCTTGCGTTGTCGTGAAGCAGCAGTGGCCTAGAGCGATTGACCAATCTCGGTTGTTTAGTTGCTAGTTCTTCCTTCATGGTTTGCAGTTGCTGACAATAGATATGCCGTAATAGTTTAGCCAGATTTTAAAAAGCTATAGTGAACGACACCGGCGCTAGTCCACCAAACACTCACAAGTAACTTTTTCTGAGTCAATTTTCGTTTAGGGTAGGATTTGGCTGGGTTTCCAGGGTTCAGCCATAGCGACGAGCGCTTCCGATTATCGTACAGTATCTACTTTTCATCACAAGTAATGATTCGATTTAAAATCCCTTCATTATTGTGTCGGTTGAGCAAAGTAACACAGCAGTCTACGCGTGTTTGCAAGTTCGATTCACTCAATTCATGAGGTACCCATCGTTCAAGTTTTTTTACTTTCCCGATTTGCTTGAAATGAATTAATACAGTTTTATCACTTACCCCGAAGACTGCAGCTATCTCTGAAGTGCTTTGTGATGGAACCGCTTCCACAATAGCCTTTAATTCTTCATTTTCAACTTTTGTCTCCGACCGTCCACGGGGTTAGTTCTGAAGGTCTTAATTTCGTTATCGGTTATTGAAAATTTGAAAAAATGCATATCGGAAGCTAAAGTTCAATAAATGACAATATTTAAAGTAATGCATCAACCCAAACCACTGGTTTTTCATGTTTTTGAATAATCTTTTGACCAATTGTAGATGCGTCTCACTTGAAACGTTTAAGGTATTATAACCCTTTCCTGTCACGGGATTAATGTAGGACCACCGTCGGTTTTTATTTATATAATTGCAAAATTTCGACCGGAAGTTACGAGAAAGACGCGACAGTTGGTCCCCTGATGACGCTTCGATGACTTTTATCACAGCACGCGCTGGAAATCATTATCTGTTATGGGAACTCACCATTAGGGCCTTTAAAAAAATTAAATAAGTTTAATTTGAAAGGGACTATTAAGCTTTATGCTTCCGAAAAAGAAAATTTAAATATAGAATAATATACTTTTTGAAATGATTACTATTCATTTAATTGCAGTAATTAAACCAAATTATAAAAAAAAAATATTTTTAAATACTCATTACTAATTTATTTTTATTAATTTTCACGAAGTAACACATTTAAATATACAAAAGTCATTTATAGAAAGTTCGTGACAAAACCGTATTCAGTGTATCTCTTCGAAGTTATTTCAAATTGAAATTCATGGAATTTAAATCGTCTGCCGTCCAAACAAACACTAACGGAAAATAAAATAGATATCAAACACACATTATTGTGAAACAGTTATACCATCCATCTTGAAATATGTCAACAATACAAAATGGTCGAACCGACCACTAAGTTTTGTAAAGGGTTAACACAAATGGCAGGCGCGTGGGCATTCACACGTAACCTGTGCCATTATAATTCATTCTTTAACACAATATAATAAAACTTATATTACCTTAAATGTAATTCTAGCAAAGCATACGCGGCACAATCAATTTTTAACTCTATATAGAATTCATACAATAGAGTTCATTTTGGATAATGTGTTCCGAAATAACAGATGCATCTTATTTCCGCGTTGCAACTGTATCAATCACACAATGCGGTAGTTATCGATTACTACATTTACTATACAATGAAGTAATAAGCAGTACGTGCAGGATACATCTTTATACATGTATTTATTATTACCAGTGCCCAACGGTTTAAGCCGCGTTAAGTTTATATTACACATTGAGCAATAACCTAAAGCCCAAGTCCTAAAGCCTAAAAATATTAACGGAAGAAAAATAACGCTTTTTATCACATTTCGAAAGAGTTGCAATGATTTCCTGAAAATATTTTTTGTAATTATACTTATCTACCTATATAGGTATACAACGGATTTGGATGATAATTTTAAAGACAAAGAGTACATCAGAATATTCTCTTTAATAATTTTTTTTTCTTTTTGGCGATTAGACCCGGCAAACTGAGAGACAGACACTACATTTTTATTTATTTTAGAAATTTTAAAAGAAAAGTTATAATAACTTTTAATAAATTTTAAAAATTCTAAATGCAACTTTATTATTAATAATAACTAAATCGATGCATTTGTTTTAGGGGATGATGAATAAGCTAAATAATACTGTGTCCACGCCTTTTTATCAACTATGTAGGTACATAGTTTTGATCGTTATAATTACATATTACATTATTTATTATTATTTATATTGAAGACTTAAATCAATATTAGAAGTATTGTATATAAAGCAAAATTGAAAGTAATTACACTATAAATCATCACCGCGTGGACAAGTTTTATTTATCTTTATAATAAAACATTTTTATTATATTCCACGTCTGGACCGTGATACATGTCCCACGTGGTGAAGGCCCAGATGAGATATTAGGTCTGATCCTGGATGGAAGATGGAGCTTCGGGCAATACTTTGTGCAACTGGGCACGTAGCTCATCAATGCCGCTGCCGTCTTGAGCCACCTCCTACCTAACGTGGGAGGGCCGGAATCACCATGCCGGCACATATACGCCGGAGTGGTGTGTTCCATGGCACTGTATGGAGCACCCATATGGGTGGACGATCTCACTACTAGGAATCTAAGCTACAGCCGGCAAACAAAAAAGTATTTAAAATTTCTGCAATCAGTGACATACTATTTACTCAAAGATATACACAGGTAAGTTATATATATAGAGATATAATTACATTTTATGTGTTCTAATAAACATGTGTCATAGCATTACGTCACATATATATTGTCTACGAGCTATAGACTATAAGTATATACCTTTCTCAATAAATTAACCATATATTACTTTTTTTTTAGGAGTTTTAGATAATTTTCGATATTTTTACATCAAATCACGTTAACTATTGCTTATTATTAGGGTAAAATCATAAATTATAAGCTTACGTTGCTAACTACATCAATTATGTTTTGTTTCGGTTCCCTTCAATGCTTCTTAGATTCTCGGAGAATGTAAACAATGATGTCGTAAATTGCTAATGGCCAGCCTATATTTTATTCAAAAAAGAAGTGCGTCGGCGAATTTTATTACTACTTGTTTGCCTACTTCAATTTCCAGGTACTAGCGGTAAAAGAGTTATAGCTTCGAGAAGGCTTCTGCTGCCCGTTTTACATGTTGGTTCTTCAAAATAAATCTTTCATTACCTAATATTTTGAACATACGTCTGGACGGGCAGCTCCTATATATAAAGGTATGCGATGTCTAGAAAAGATAAGCTAAACTTATCCAATTAATTTTAAGCCGTGAATAGCTAAACTAAAAGGAATCGAATTTGATTACCTACTCGTATTTATTGTTATTTCGTAATGCTATTTTTGTATTGATCTATATTAATCATCGATAATAAAATTTCACACGTGAATCTCGCTTAGAAACACATTGGCACGAGTCGTTTGCAAATATTATTTTAAGTTTCGGTCAAATGATTGCCACAGAAAGACACGCAACATTTTCAAAGCGATTACATAAAATAGCACTTTAAATATACAAAATCAAATCCAAATACAGACAATTATATTGTACAGTATATTTATAATTATTCCTAATTAAACAAATTTCGGATTATATTATTTTTGAAATATATAAGTATATTATGTAGAGGTCTTTACTTTTATTAATATAATCTAAATTATACATTATTCAAATTACTAAAATACCTTCTGTAGGTAGTGTATGTATAGATGGCGGTAATAAAATCTGTCAGTTTCCTGAATCGCGCTGTCTAGATTCGCTACTGAATATATATAATGTAAAGGTGATTTTGTTAAAATAATCAGACAAAATAAATTATAGTGTGAACAGTGGAAAGCTCTTCCTTAGTTTCATTTACCGTTTGATCCTCGATATTAGTTCGGCGTAAACAGGTAGGTATATTGTAATTTAAGTCGTGTAAGCTAGTCTCTACGCTAATTTAGTGTTTCCGTAGCAAATTAATTTATTATTATTTTTATGTAAACACCATTTTAAAAACAAATAAAATTTAAAAAGAGAAAACATTTTAAAATAAGGACTTTTAAAATAATGTCGAGCGTTTGGTGAAATTGCGAAATTACGAACCAGTTGAAACGTTCATGCGAATTGTATCATTTGCATTGTAATATTCGCAATGACACAAAGGGTGCCACCGTTCTCCCGTCGGGACGTTTTCTCTGAAACAGCTCTACTTTCTCTGAGAACAATAGCTGCGTTATCTTCTTCGCCTGCAATAAACCAAAAACTCGGCGGGAGACGAACAAAACGCTTTGCCGATTTGTTAGACATTTTGTTTATAACAAAAAGACATTTTAATAACCACTTATTGTTTTACGATACAATTATGTAAAATGTAGTTTGTACTTGCAAGTCTAAGACAAATAAGGTCGAAGCCGATGCCTTCTATTGTGTTTTGGTTGGGGCTTATTTGATATGAGACATGAACGAAATTGTTATACCCATAGATATGATGAAATATGATATTGTTAACTCTTTTTTTATGGTTTTGTACCTTAATTTTTTTTGTCTTTGTTTCTTTTTTAGTGAATAAAGTTATTTATTATTATTATTATTATTATCTAAATCGCTAATTAAATTTCATAATCGTAATAAATAATAGTCTTAGATTATAAATCTAAATAAACCTACATAAAAACGTACTTTTGTAAACGTTTCTTCATAGCTATATCTATATCTATATATTCACTTGCCGGTAGAGCTTTTGGGTGAGCAAGCCCTTCTGGGTAGATACCACACAGTCATCATATATGTAAGTACATATTCTTTGTATTGTTGTGTTCTGGTTTGAAAGGCGAATGAGCCAGTGTACTACAGGCACAAGGTTGGTGGCGCATTTGCGATCTGTAAGCGGTGGAAACCACTTGCCATCCAGGCGGCCCGCTCGCCCACCTGTTACCTTATACAATAAAATATATATTATGTAAGGAACATATGAAATTGGCGTTTTGTACGGGAGGAATATATAGTAATTTTTTTATTGTAAATTATATTTAATTAATCAAAGTATGCACCGTTGTTATCTATGCACTTTTGCCATCTCATAGGTAGTTCATTGATCCCTTTACTAAAAAAACCATGGGGGCGAGAATCAATAAACTCTTTGAAGGCGGTTTGGACCTCCGCATCGGAGTTGAATTTTTTTCCTTGTAAGAAGTTTTCCAAATTCCGGAAAAAATGGTAATCTGTTGGAGACAGGCCCGGGGGGTACGGGGGATGTCGCAGACATTCTAATTGTAGCATTTAACTTAGTGGTTTTTAATTGCACAGCGTGTGTCTTGCGTTGTCGTGAAGCAGCAGTGGCCTAGAGCGATTGACCAATCTCGGTTGTTTAGATGCTAATTCTTCCTTCATGGTTTGCAGTTGCTGACAATAGATATCTGCCGTAATCGTTTGGCCAGATTTTAGAAAGCTGTAGAGAACGACACCGGCGCTAGTCCACCAAATACTCACAAGTAACTTTTTCTGAGTCAATTTTCGTTTAGAGTAGGATTTGGCTGGGTTTCCAGGGTTCAGCCATAGCAACGAGCGCTTTCGATTATCGTACAGTGTCCACTTTTCATCACAAGTAATGATTCGATTTAAAATCCCTTCATTATTTTGTCGGTTGAGCAAAGTAACACAGCAGCCGACGCGTGTTTGCAAGTTCGATTCACTCAATTCATGAGGTACCCATCGTTCAAGTTTTTTTACTTTCCCGATTTGCTTGAAATGAATTAATACAGTTTTATCACTTACCCCGAAGACTGCAGCTATCTCTGAAGTGCTTTGTGATGGATCCGCTTCCACATGTAATTTTTCATTTTCCACTTTGGTCTTCGGCCGTCCACGGGGTTGGTTCTGAAGGTCGAAATTTCCAGAAAGAAAACGTTAAAACCAAAAACGCGCAGTGCTTTCTTTTGCGATACCAGCGCCGTACACATCATTAATCCTTCGAGCTGTTTCTGCAGCGCTGGTGCCGCGGTAGAACTCGTACTCGTTAATATACCCATATTTCATGTTTTCCATTGTGCGGTAATAAGCGACGCCGCGTACGTAAAAATAATGAGGAAAAAACAAATGAATGACTGTTTTCAAAACTCAAATGTACCAGCTAAATGAATTTATAAATTTGAATTTGGATTCCTTAACCAAAGAGGAAATATGTGAGGAAATCGATGCTCATGCAAATAGACATGAGTCCAGAGATCTCTACCATAAAATTCGATCCATCACAAAGACACTTCCTTCCAAGACCTGGGTCATTGAAGATAGTGATAGTAGAGAAGTCAATGAGCTAAAGAATATAACTGACATTTTCAAGAGATATTGCCAGTCCTTGTTCCAGGACAACCAGTCAAAAAACTTTCTTGATACAGAGCCCGGAAATGAAAACCTAGTGCCAGACATTCTTCGATCGGAAGTAAAAGCCGTCATTATGCATCTAAAGAAGGGGAAAGCCACAGGAAGAGACGCTATGCCGATCGAAACTATAAGAGCCTTAGGCGACATAGGTGTCAATATCTTCCACAACATATGCAACAAGATATGGCATTCAGGAACATGGCCAACAGAATGGTCTCACACGGCTTACGTTCCTTTGCACAAGAAGGGTTCAACTAAGAAGTGTAGCAACTACCGCCTTATAGCCCTCATATCTCATGCTAGTAAAATCCTGCTACACATAATCAATGAACGACTGAAGAACTTTCTGTCCAAGGAAATTGCACCAGAACAAGCCGGTTTTGTAAAAGGAAGGGGTACACGTGAGCAGATCCTCATTGTTCGCCAGATAATAGAGAAGCCTACTTATTACTATATTTGCTTTGTTGACTTCTCAAAGGCATTTGACTCAGTAAAATGGCCCAAACTATGGAGGGTGTTACTGGACATGGGTACACCGAAACACTTAGTTCATCTTCTTAGGCGTCTTTACGAAGATGGGACTGCATCCGTGCGGACGGATGATGTTTTATTTGAAGACTTTCATCCCAGCGCTGGAGTCCGCCAAGGATGCATAATATCACCGCTCTTGTTCAATGCTTACACAGAACTGGTAATGCGCACTGCGCTTGAGGACTGGAGTGACGGTGTTGCAGTTGGTGGGCGCAAGATTACAAATTTGCGCTATGCCGTCGACACGATCCTGTTTGCGTCTGACGCAGTTCATATGGAAGAATTGCTTCTTAAAATGGAGCGCATATACCAAGAATTCGGATTAAAGCTTAACCGCAGTAAAACGAAGATGATGATTGTAGACCGGGCAAAAAAAACTCGCCTGAGATCACTCAGATTGCGAACTGTGAGGTCGTCCGATCCTATATATATCTGGGAGCTTTAATATCGAATAATGGCGGATGCGTAGATGAGGTCAAGCGATGTATGGCAATTACGAGAAATGCAATGGGGAAGCTGAAGAAAATATGGAGGAACAGAAACATTACCAAAGCAACCAAGATCCGGCTCGTACAAACGCTTGTTTTCCCCATATTTCTATACGCTGCGGAGACGTGGGCTTTGCGGCAGGTCGAAAAAAAGAAGATCGATACTACTCCATAGTATGTGGTGCTGGAGACGAATGCTAAGAGTTTCGTGGACCGAATTTCGCACCAATATCTCCATTCTTCAAGAACTCGGCATCAAACAGCGTCTTTCGGCGCTGGTTCGAAAGCGCATACTAACTTTTTTTGGACACGTCTCCCGGCAAGGAAATAACTCCATAGAGTGCCTTGTCATTCAAGGCAAGGTGGATGGCAACAGACCACGTGGAAGGACGCCCATGCGATGGACCGACCAAATAAAAACAACTGTTGGCGGTCCCTTGCATGAATGCACGAGGCTTACCACTAACAGGGACATATGGCGAAGGCTCGTGAGGCGAATAACATCTGCGCCGAATAATTCATGGTACTTCATGGCGACCACGACCGCTCTGACAAGAGTGTCACGACGAAGAAGGAACCAAAACGGAGATATTTCAGATCAAAGTGGTCAGTACGACAAAACGCTAATTTCATATGTAAGGACCTATTATTATTTATTATAGAGGATATTATGGATACCAAGAATAAATTAAAGCTATGTATATTATACTAATAAAATATAACTTTTTGTGCTATTATGTACAGTACACAGTTTTGTCATTACAGTAGCTTTATGATGATAGCCGAAATGACTGAAATATGACGTCAGCTCATTTATCTTTCCGCATTTATTAGCGAATATTTTAAATTTTGCTGATTAATAAATTTAAATCACATGTTAAAAATAGGCATATATTACAATACGAGTTTTTTTTTATTATATATGCGCCGGGATAGCAAATGACTCTACTCCACCTGATGGTAAGTGGTAGTAGAGTCCAAACGCGACGACGGCCAGTACAGTCGGGAAGAATGTTCTGTACTAGCCGTCCCCGCCTTGCCGGCCCGCAAGATGCCTCTTCGCGCCTCGTCTGAAGGAACCCTGGTTGTAAGAGGAGGGGAACACGTGAGCTGGTAAGGAATTCCATGTTTTGGTAGTGCGACACAGAAAGGAGTTGCCAAATTTCTTTGTGTGCGATGGAATTGATGTCACAGTTAGGCGGTGACATCGAGAACCAGCTCGCGTGGACTTAAGAAGGAATGGGGAAGCAGGAATTAGAGAGAATAATTCCTCAGAGCACTCGCCGTGATACAGTCTATAGAAAGCGCTCAGTGCTGCTATCTCGCGACGCAATTGTAAAGGTTCAAGGGTGTTTGTGACCTTTACGTCGCCAATAATGCGTACTGCACGTCGCTGCAACCGGTCCAAGGCCTCCAGTAGGTACTTAGCGGAGCCATCCCAAAGGTGCGGGCAATATTTATAACGAAGCAGTTTTTATAATAGCCTCGATGTAATCCCTTGGACTAAGGTCGCAGCGAACGTCCATCCCCAGCATGGCGATTTTGCTTTTTATCATCAGCGGTGTGCCACAGAGGAAGGGAAGAGGGGAAAATGGTGACTTTTTCGCTGTGAGAGCGTAAACCTGTGTTTTCTTGGCATTAAACTCAACAAGATTATCAGAACCCCATTTGGCGATGAGCTCTAATGTCCTATCGAGTTCAATGACAAGATTCTCCCGCCTCTCCTCAGTTTCCGTCCGCCCAGCCACTGCGCGTCCGTGGTATCCACCATGCACTGTACTATCGTCTGCATAGCAATGTATGTTCCCAAGAGAGAGCATATCATTGATATGTAAAAGAGAGAGAGTGTGGGAGACAGCACAGATCCCTGGGGGACCCCAGCATTCATGAAGCGCAACCACGAAAAACACGAAGAATACGCTTGTGTAGGAAGCTGGCAATCCTGGTGCATAGCTGAGCAGGCAGACCATATGCCGGTAGCTTGGAGAGAAGACTTTTGTGACAGACCCTGTCGAAAGCCTTGGAGATATCGAGGCTGACAGCCAACGATTCTCCATGCTTGTCGATAGCTTCACCCCAGAGGTGTGTTACGTACGCTAGAGGAACACCTGTGGACCGTTTTGGTCGAAACCCGTACTGACGATCATTAATTAGACAGCGATCTTCTAGGTAATGGATCAATTGGTTGTTAAGAATCCGTTCCATCACCTTACAAATTACTGAGGTGATAGCTATTGGTCGATAATTTGCCGGGTCAGACCGATCCCCTTTTTTGGGAACCGCTTGCACATTAGCTCTTCTCCAAGCCTCCGGCACACATCCCGAAGAGAGAGAAAGTTGGAACGGGTGTGTTAACACAGAAGACAGCTCCGCCGCGCACTTCTTCAGCACTATGGCTGGTATTCCATCGGGACCGCTAGCTTTCCGTATATCAAGTGATTGCAGCTCCGCACGCACATCACGTTGCCTGATTTTGATGTCAGGCATCGTGTGGCCACATGAAGGTATTGTTGGTGGCAGCGCACTACAATCATCGATCACGGAGTTGTCGGCAAAGAGTTTAGCCAGGAGATCGGCTTTCTCCTGCGGACTGTGAGCTAGCGATCCGTCCGGATTTCTGAGCGGTGGAATTTGTTTTGCAATGCGAGGAATCCTAGGATGCGAAATAAGGTCATGACCAATCTGTACAATGCGCTGTTCATCCGCTCTCGTGTATGCCTTCCTACAGGACTTGGAATTTTTATTGTAGTTTGCTTACAGTGAGTCAATGTTAGATGCCCCGCTAACGCAGCCGTTGATCCACGCGCGATATACCGCCTGCTTAGATGATACAGCGTCGGCACATTTACGAGTTAACCAACGGTTACGCGTACCCCTACTGATGAGATCTGAGCTAGGAATGTAGTATTCCATTCCTAACATGATCTCATCAGCAACAGCAGCGGCACTAGCTGTCGGGTCATTCCCACTGAAGCAACGTTCCTTCCATGGGACTGACGCATAGTAATCGCGCATACCGTCCCAATCTGCCGACTTATAGTGCCAAACGCGACGTTTGCATACCGCTGATGGCGGCAGCTTGGCCTGTGGCACTTTGGTAGATATAAGGCCGTGATCCGAAGAACCAAGTGGAGCTTGAACCACAACCACAACGAGTTAATATTTGTTTATTTACAGGCAGGATAGGTACAAATTTAATTGTTTTTTATTAACATTACCATGTAACCAACTTAATAAATGAAAACCTTCCTGGGACATTAACAACAAATAATATTCCACAGTTCGGTAATTCTTATAATAATAAATGAACACTTCTTGTAAAAAAAACGTACAGCGCGGAAATGCAGCCTGTATTATGGGCAGCTTTGCGTCGGGTGGGAATTGGGTGGTACTATTTTAAATTTGACTTAAACAATAAAAAAAAATTTACATTGTTATATTTCTGTGTTAACGTGTAAAACATGTTAACTTAGATATAATATTTATGTTTCAATGTAATATTAAATAAATTTAGTTGATGTAATGAAATAAACAAAGTCAGTAGAAAAAAAAAAAATTTACTTGACCTATTAATAAATTTAAATCGCATGTCAAAAACTAATTTATAAAGAAAAAATATTTACTTAATAAAAGACTATATCGATTATAAAGAAAACATTAGTATCCGTTGATTTTCATACCGGATAACTAATAAATTTAATTGTATTTAATTCATATTCCATCGATTTCCTTACAATAAAGTTAAAAGTAAATTTGCACAGCAACAATATAATAGTATCCTACCTAGATTTTATAAAAAATACTCAATTTCAAGAATAAAGGACATTAATAACTACCAATTAAAAGGCAAAACTAAAACATGGTTAAAACAACTTAATTATGAAGACGTTGAGAAACTATTAACTACCTCATAAATGAACATTCACATCACACGCTCAATTATAGCACACATACACACATTTATGCAGTCACGCGCACACGGTTTGGATTAACTTACAATAATTAGTAATAAGACCCTTTGTAATACTTTTTAATAATTGAATGGGATGGAACTGACTTCTGACGCACGGGTAACGCCAGTTCAGGAGTCAGGGCTACTTTTTATAATATGTATGTATTGGATAACAATAAAGTATTATTATTAATATACCTAAATAAAAAAAAACTAACTTGGTGGAAAAGAGTACGTAACTATTGAGTTTGTTGTCAGTTCTTCTCGTTAGAATCTATATTCAAAAATATTATTTCGGATAAAGATGCTGTATGTATAAGAAGGCATAATGCATGTCATTTTTTGTAGAGTATGGTCAGTGCCCTCAATTAAAGGATTAATATTCGCAACACAGGCAGGTGTTACCGTTGAATGATGTTGCCTCATAATTTTAATATCTAATGTAAATATCACACCGCGTCTTATATAATATAATTTTGTGACAGCTTTCGCTATGTTATCTAATACTGGAAGGCTTTTAACGTGTAGTTACTGAAATTCCGTAGGAGCTAAAGAATAAAACATTGCAATCAAATAACCAATTAGAATATCCGATTGGCCAAGATATATATCTACGAATTACTTGCATACATTCAGGTACACGAGTATGCTCACAAAAAGGTTTGAACTAATAAAGAGTTCTTAATAATTAGCATTAAGATTTTATTGTACGATAGCGTTGTAAACGACAATGAATATTTTATTATTCATTTAATTAATGTGACAAAAGCTTCATGTTTCACATAAGTAAGGAGGAAAGTTTAAATATTAGTATATGTAGGTAGCTTAATAACTAACGTTTTAAAAATACCTATTAATCATAAAAGATTGAAGATGGCCCAGTCGTTACAACACCTGCACCTGAGCCGAGCATTGGGACGTTTTACAGGCTGTTACTTCGTTATCACTTATTTAATTAGAAAAGTGTATTTCTATTGAACATTTTTGAATAATAAAAGACGAGAGTGAATTCTACCTTGTAAGAGAAGTAAACGAATTAGCATTTGGTCGAATGAGCGAGACCACCGTCACTGTATTGTAAAGGATTTTTTTAATCTGTCGCTATTGTGCAAGTATTAAGAACAGATAACGTGGCTAATACTTTTGTCAACCAAGATACACTAAGCAATTGTGCCAGTTACCATTGTATTTTTATCTACTGTATTTTGTCAGTTTTTTGTATTAATACTTTAAGACTAGTTATTTAAATTGTAGGGACTTACTTGAAGTTGCATAAATACCCACAGGATCACAATAATTTCTAAAACTATATTTTTAAATGAATAATTCATTGGTAATGATACGCAAATATAATAAATGGAGAATAGAAAAAGATAAAAAATAAGATCATTATGGTTATAATATTCAGATTTAAATTTTTATCCAGAATTTAACGTATACAAGTTATAACTTACTTTCTTTATCAATATGAAGAAAAGCTAAAAAATAAATAATTTTAGGAACCAAAATTTGAAGATGTTGATGTCCTCCTAATAGATTTCAGGCACGGCAGCCAATCTCAACAGATTAGTCAACGGCGCAGGACATATTATAGTGCACAAGTGCGTACGCAAACACAGGTGCATTCTCTATTCCCTCACTCTCATAATCCGACACGACCGGAAAGAGTTCAGGCGCAGGAACAACAGTTTTACGTGCTCTTTGAGGCACGGGAGTGTACACACTTCCAACTTCCAGACTCCGGGAAGCTACTGAGAATCTTTGACAGAAAAACTCACTAACTTTTTATCGGCCCGACCTGGAATTTGAACCCAGGATCTCGGGTTCTGCGGCCTTATATCTAGCCACTAGACCAACGAGGCAGGCTATATTACTATCACTACACACTCGTACTTACCATCATTATACATTTTCATAAGTATTTAATCTGAACCACTGGTCATTATTCATTCCGGTATCTCAACAGAGATTAATAACTGATAAACAAACGGTGTCTAACGCTCCTGTCTAAAGTATTGAAAAAACATAACGAGCGTACAAATGTGTATTCTTTGCATTTAAGAAAACCGTACAAATACCTATTTAATTTTTTTATGTTTCAAAATAAATAATAAGAGTATTTGAAATTGTTGTCCCTCTAATACATATTGGTCACATCGAATCTTTATCATCTTTGTCTGTATCCACAATTAATTTTATTTATAAAATTAAAAATAACTTATTTATTGAGTTAATATGAATATTTCCGAGTTGTCAAAACGAAAACAAGCATTATTTGTTCGTTCGTTCGTTCATTATTGATAACAATTAAATTCAAATGTTAGTAATTTAGTTAATATAGGCAAGAATAAGGCACACATTAGTTTTTATTTCAACAAAATCGGTTGTATCTATCAAAAGTTATAATAACTTAAAGATTACGTACATATATACGTAAAAACAATTTAACGTGGATAAAATAGCGAGTCGCAGCTATTTAGAACATAAATCAGTAATGCAAGTGACGACCCTTCTTATTCCATTCTTAGAAATATTACATAAAAACAGGAATTAAAATTATATTTCATAATAATACTATAAATAAAAAATGTATGTTGTTTGATAGGTATGTCAGGAGAATAATAAGTATTATTATTCTATTTTATGGTTTCGTTGGGGTCATATGTATATGTCCGATAGTATGTGTATATACGATATATGATTCAAAATATCGCTCCGACGCTTTCCAAGTGTCAAATATTCTGACAAAACTATAACTGATTCTGAGAAAACTTTGTATGATAGATTTGTAGAACTCCATACAGTACAATGACAATAAAATTACTATAAATTTAGATCAATTAATGAATGAATAAATAAAATCTCTCCTACGGAGATTATGTTAAAGCCGCCATATAAATGGTAAAGTCGTATTCGAGCTCATAAAACTTGAAGAGATTTTAACTGAAGTTTTAATTCAATCTTACTATATCAAGCACTCATCTTCTTATGAAGTCCTGTCGTTCCAGGTAACGTTTCCTCTTAAACAGTTTTAAACTCTTAAAAGCTTTAAAGTGTTATACTGATTTAATTATATGGCAACTTTAGTTTTTGTTTAAGTTTCTATATAATTTTTTTTTAATATATTTATGAAAATATATAAATATTAATTTTAATAAATATTTTATCTTAACAAATATCGTCAGTACCCTCAATAATAAAAATAATATTTTGACTTGCGAAGCAAACATTCGCTGTACGGCATATTTCCGTTCCTGCCTGAAAGTATAAGCCTAACATTAGCATTTATATTAGGTAGGGATTTTGGCATGAATTATCAAAAAATATTAGAACAAATAACAAAAAATGACATCTATCGTTGAATAGCGGTAAGCTTACTTGCTTAAAGGTAAAAGTGACATCTATCGAGAATTTTACGACAGTGTTACTTTTATATTAATGTATTATTATATTATTTAAAAGGCACTATTAAAATATTTATGTACCTAAAATTATTTTAATAAAAATATTATTAATGAGATCTTTTTTTAATTTTTTAAATCATATTATACATGCAGCACCGTCGGTCTGTTCTATCATCCTTATGTCAAAACTCAAATGCCAAAATAAATATAGAATTTGAGGTTACGTTATGAAAAAAAAATCACGTACTTATTGGAATTTTATAAATAAAAGTCAATCAATCAATCAACAGCCAATCGTTGTCCACTGCTGAACATAGGCCTCTCCCAAGGTGCGCCAAAGCTCCCTGTCCTCCGCCTTCCGCATCCAGTTGGTGCCCGCCACCTTCTTAAGGTCGTCGGTCCACCTGGCTGGAGGGCGCCCTACGCTGCGCTTGCCGATTCGCGGTCTCCACTCTAGGACTCGTCTGCTCCAACGGCCATCGGTCCTACGACATACGTGACCAGCCCACTGCCACTTCAGCCTGCTAATTTTGCAAGCTATGTCGGTGACTCCGGTTCTTTTCCGGATAATCTCATTTCTGATCTTATCCTTCAAAGATACTCCGAGCATAGCTCGCTCCATAGCACGCTGAGCGACTTTGAATTTGTGTACTAGTCCCGCAGTTAGTGTCCACGTTTCGGCACCGTATGTCATGGCAGGTAAGACGCATTGGTTGAAGACTTTCGTCTTCAATCATTGCGGTATAGACGACTTGAGGACTTGACGAAGGTTGCCAAATGCTGCCTATCCCAAGCGAATTCTTCGATCGGCTTCCTTCTCGAAGTTGTTCCTACCGACTTGTATTATCTGTCCTAGGTAGGTATATTCACTAACAACTTCGAGAGGTTTCCCCTCGACGTATATCCGAACAGTATGGATGTGGTCCACGGTGCTGTAGCCTGATCGAAAGCCGGCTTGCTCTGGGGGCTGGAACTCGTCAAGTCGTCTGGCGAGACGGTTCGTGACGACTCTTGAGAACAGCTTATACACGTGACTCAGGAGGGAGATTGGTCTGTAGTTTTTCAAGAGGGTTTTATCACCTTTCTTGAAAAACAGTACCACCTCACTCCCGCTCCACGTTTCCGGGGTCTTGCCATGTTGGATGACGGAATTAAAGAGGCTTGCTAGCTCTTTCAGGACCGGAGTCCCGCCTGCCTTAAGCAACTCTGTTGTGATTCCGTCATCTCCCGGAGCTTTGTTGTTTTTAAGCTGTTCTAGAGCCGCACTAATCTCTCCTTGGTCAACGACCGGGAGCTCCTCGGAGTAATGGCGCATAAGAGGGGCGCGCTGGTCATCAATACTGATTCCCACGGGTTTATCCGATCTTGAAGAGAACAACTGCCCATAAAACCTCTCTACTTCTCCGACAATCTCAGGCCTAGAGGTAACGACCCCACCATTTTCAGTTTTAAGTTTTGTCAGACGCGGCCTACCAAACTTGCGAGCGAACACTTTCGATCCCCGATTTTGCTCAATCGCAGCCTTGATGGCACGGGTATTGGAGCGTCGGAGATCGCGTCGCGTCAGCGTTTTTATTGTTCGGTTTAAGGCCTTATCTGACAAAAACGATGGTAGTTCTCGTCGTTTTCTCATGAGCTCGAGTGTCTCAGCAGAGAGTTTTGGTGCGTTGTCTCTTCTCTGTGGCGGAAAACACTTGCGGGATGTGTTTTGCAGTATTTTGACCAGCGTGTCGGTTCTCTCATCAATGCTGCTTATGGTTTCCAACGCGGTGAATTGATTTTGAAGTTCCATTTGGAACTTTTCGGAGCCTTGAGCAGCTTGGAGCATGGTAGGTCGGAGAGTAGACCTCATCATTCTCGATCTTTCGGCTTTTAAGTTGATATTTAGAGTGCCTCGAACCAAGCGGTGATCACTTCCGGTATTAAACCTGTTGATCACTGAAACATCTCTAAATATGTGCCTTTTATTCGAAATGATAAAGTCTATCTCGTTCCTTGTCACGTTATCGGGGCTTCGCCAGGTCCACCTCCTCTGAGGCTTCTTTTGAAAGAAAGAATTCATCAAAAAAAGCCCCTGCGCTTCGAGAAAGTTTACCAGCATTTGCCCCCTGTGATTTCTGTAGTCCAAGCCGTAAGGTCCGACTTTCGATTCACCGCTATCTTGTACTCTCACTTTAGCATTAAAGTCTCCCATAACAACATTGTAGTGGGCCTTCGAGGTGTCGTTGAGGGCCTTTGCGATGTCCTCGTACATCGCTTCGACCACATCATCAGAGTATGTTGAAGTTGGCGCATATACCTGTACGACCTTCAGGGAGTACCTGTCGAAAAGTTTTAGGACAAGGTACGCTACCCGGTTCGACACACTACTGATTTCCACAATGCTGCTAATGAGATCCTTTTTGACTAGAAAACCGACACCACCCTGGGAGAGGTTATCACCTTCGCGGAAGTAGAGTAAGTTACCGGACTCTAGAGTTATCGTGTCCTCCCCCTGTCTTCGGACTTCAGATAACCCCAGTATATGCCAGTTTATATGACATAACTCTACTTCTAATTCGGCGAGGTGATGGTCCAGCCTCATCGAGCGTCCATTATACGTTGCCATGTTCAGTCGTTTTATACGGTAGCCTGCCGTGAACCGGTGATTCTTAGCACCCCCTGCCCTGCCGATACCGCGACCGCTACCTTGGTCGGGCCTAGCGGGCTTGCCGGTAACTGGGGGCCTTTTTTTGGGCGCATCTGCCATTAATGGAGGGGTTTACCCATACTCGCCGCGCTGGGCAGGCGTGTTGGCGAGCGCAGTAGGGGGGTAAGACGTTTATGGGAGGGGGGACGCTGCTGCCCATCCCCCCTTTTCCCCGTCCCTCAGTCGCCTCTTACGACACCCACGGGATGAGATTGGGGGAGTACTATTCTAAGCCGGTACTCCACGGCACCATAAATAAAGGTACTAAATAATATTAAAATAGTGCAAAGGTAATTGAAAATGATTGTTTCCGTGTTCATACTAATAAATTGTTCTGCCTATAAATTTAGGCTTTAATTATACCTAATTGTAAAAAAGCTACTAGGTGGTCGGGCTTTGTGCAAGCCTATCTGGGTAGGTACCACCCACTCATCAGATATTCTACCGCAAAACAACAGTACTTGGTATTGTTGTGTTCCAGTTTGAAGGGTGAGTGAGTCAGTGTAATTACAGGCACAAGGGACATAACATCTTAGTTCCCAAAGTTGGTGGCGCATTTGTATATAAAAATTGCAATTGTTAAAATTTCTTACAATGCCAATGTCTATGGGCGTTGATGATTACTTACCATCAGGTGGCCCATATGCTCGTCCGCCTACCTATACTTTAAAAAAAAGACTGTCCCTTAAGACACAAAGTTACCGAAAGTTCACATAAAATTACTTATTAGTGTTTTAGACCAGATCGTAATACAGCTGTGATCTAGATTAATGGGGACTTTAATAAAAAAAATTAATAACACTAAGAAGCAACTGAAAGCAATTCTTCAACAATATTGATCTCAATGTAACTTATACAACAGTTTTTTATAGAATAATTTTTAGATTAAGAAAAATCTTTAGAGTAATAATCACCTATCGTCCCTGACAGAGAGACACGTCTCTGCAGCGTATGCTGTCAGAAATTGTATAATCATTTTATTTAAAGACAAAAAATACAGATTAAAAAATTTATGTATGTAATATTTTTTTTTATAAATACATATTGTTACGCATTTCAAATCCCCAATGTAAGCCCCTTATAAATAACATCGTACGTAAACAAATCCGATAGTAAATAGGAAACCGTATATAACTGTCAATTTAGCGGACATGTAATTTCGATACGCGAAATCGACATCCGCATTAATTTTGGCAGCTGCCTAGATTTTGTGGGGAAAATGCTTTTCTATGCCATAAAGAATAGGGGTTGTTTTGGTATGGTTATCAATCGTAGTTTGGGGATTGCGATCGCACCTGTCTTTTGCGTGGAACCCTTCCGCGTGGACCCGGATTATGTCCACTGGGATATGTACGGATAGCAAAGCAATGTCTACAAATAAGCCATTATTATTGTTTGTCATATAGTTCCATCTAGTTCCTGAATCACTGATTAAACTTATTTTATAATAATATATGTATAATAAAAATAATTTGTCGTTCAATAGGCGACGAATGAGCGTAAAGTATTTAGTCAGATTGCTCATCAAAAAACATATATACATAATAATAATAAATCACTGAACTGATTTTGATGAAATTTTGTATGAAGCAACCTTGAAACTTATGGGCTTTTTATACCTAACACTGCCCCTTACCCCTACCGCGACTGGCAGACAGGGCCCCTTGTTATTTCGTATTTATAATATTAGTATAAATAAATTAGCAATTGAAATGATCTTGTGGAAATTTGATTTTTTTTTTAATTTGATCAAGTACAAGGATTAAATAGTAGCTGGCTATAGTTTTTTTTTCAATATTAGTAAAGTCTAAGCATCGAAGCGAAGCGTCCAAGCAGAGAAATAATGTATTATGCTAACGCTACACGATTCGAAGCTTAAATAAGGGTTGTGAGGATGGCATGAGTCAGCGCTGACCGCTGATGAAGATCTCATTCACACCTCGGCTTTGTGCATATTGTCGCACGTTGCTTGCACATTCGGGATTACTACACCGAACTCCGAACACTGCTTTACCGGACAATGACTCGGCTATTTCATGCAAATTTTTGTATAACTGCTCCTTTGAAATGTTGTATTGTATTAAAATAGTACAAAAACTTGTGATTGAAAGTCAAACACAGTAAACTATAATATCTGTTATTTTAAATGGCATGAAGTAAATAATAAAGCAAAACCATTTCAAAACAAAATAAATTGGTCGTAATTTCGTCGTCGCAAATTTTTCCAAATGCACATTCCACTTCGAATTTTTATCTCGTCGAAATAAATTTCATATCACAAATAAACTTATTTAGAAAATCAACAGGTTAATAATAACAAATCTTAAATATATATCTAAACATTCCAAATTTGAAAATCTTTAGTCAATATAGAAGCGTTACTTATTGACTATCATTAATTTACCACCGGTTCGGAAATAAACACCTCAGGCCTAAGAAGAAACGGCGAAAGAAACTCTGCGAGATATTTTATAACTCACATTTTAAAATAGACAATAAACAGTAACAAAAATATATATTTTTTCTTTCGAAATAACCCGGAGGCGATTGTTTCATTCCCAAAGTGTGCTATACTTATTGGTAACTTCAGGTTACAAATATAAAAAATTGGTAGAGGAAAAACAAGACTATTAAATATTTGAAACGGACCAGCAAGCCTAATACCAGATATAACGACTCAACCGGCTTTAGTTAAATTAAAGTAATAATACTAAACTAATAATAAGGGAATTTAAATTAGCATTGAAATTAAAAAAAACTTATATAAAAATGGACAAAAATATAAGTATAAATACTATACCAATTGATATGCATTATGTTGTCCTGAAGTATCATGCAAGTATTTTACATAAGCATTTTATTGTATTTTCGGTATAAATATTTTACTATCCGATTGTTTTTTCGGCAAAAATATTTTCAGTTTACGTATATATGTTATACGTTGTTATGGCTGTATTTTTTACGAGCTAAAAATCGCTTACGAGCTGATATCAAAATTTTACACCAGCATTTATAATGTTTTACAAATTCGTGTACAAAGATGGTTTTATGTCTTTTTTTATATATGTACTTGTAGTAAAAACAATTTTCATGCTTTACAAAGTAATTGATTATTTGTAAATTTACATATTTTAATAATGTGATAAATCCTTAAACATTAGTAATTATATTTTTGATATATTTATCGCATGATACTAAAAGTAATGATTGTTGACCGGACGCTACGTGGGATCTTCCCATATTAAACTTTCTCATAGAAAATACGAGTAGCAATGAATCAATTATGTCTGTTTTGATCGCTCCGCCGCAGATCCTTTAGCGTTAAAGACGCGGAAATTTTGCTCATGCTTATAATTCGAATCTTTGAGAAGAAGTAAAACTTTCTAGCACTTTTCCTTTATAGGTATAGAATTCTTTGAGCTAAGATTTCACTTGTTCGATATGTGTTTATAATAACACTTCTCAAACGTGATGATGAAGGATAAAAATTGTATAGGAACGCTTGTGTTAGTTATAATTCTATTTATAATAACTATACCTAACCAATCCATGGTAGACCAGCGTATTTTTTTATATATATCTGACGAGTATATGGGCCACCTGATGGTAAGTGGTCACCAACGCCCATAGATATTGGCATTGTAAGAAATGTTAATCATCGCTTACATTGCCAATGCGCTACCAACGTTGAGAACTGAGATGTTATGTCCCTTGTGCCTGTAATTACTGACTCACCCTTCAAACCAGAACACAATACCAAGTGCTGCTGATTTGCGATAGAATATCTGATGAGTGGGTGGTACCTACACAGACGAGCTTGCACAAAGCCCTACCACCAGTAAATACATGAAATATTGGAGTATACTCCACCTGGCGTGGTGAAGTATACTCCATACCTTCTCCATAATTGGCAGTAAGACATTTAAGATCTGTTACTTCCTTTTTATATATAATACATATTTAAAAAATATAGATTATGAATATTTAACATTATACTATCAATTCGTTAATGTTACGAAAATATATCATAAGTTTTCTTCTAGAAGTCTTAAGAATCCTTCCAAGAATTATTATTATTGTTGATAACAATGTGCAGTTATTTGCAATAACCGAACGCATAGTATGAGATGTTGAATTGACAATTGCGATAATGTTGTACCATTTGTGAGTGGTATTAAAGTTATTCTTACACAAATATGATTTACAGCGTTTCTGGGAACAGACAATGCTCCCGTAGCGCAACTCTTCCCTATTGTCGCCTGTGGACTTTTTTTTCTAAATAATTTCGAAGCAACGTTGTCAGAAAGGATAATTTCAAATCTATGTGTCCGTCGTGTGCGGACAATGCCCACTATTAGCGGATTATAATCCGCAAAAAGAGCAGGTACTGTTTCAGACACAGTCCAAGTTTAGTGTATACCCCTTTTGTAAATGACGCTCTGTATAAATATTTTTGATGAAAAAAAATGACTTCAATTCTTTAATTTTTTACGACCGATTTTTTGATCGCCAGTTCACTTTTCAAAATAACATAGTCCCATCGATAAATCAGCCCCAAATAAACAAATTCAGAATAAAATAAGTACGTTACTAATTCTTCTATTCTAGTCAAATCAAATCTTATACCTACAAATGTATTTGTACTATTGTCAACTGTCGTTTTGATTTAATTGCATATGAAATCAACAAATCTTAAAACACGTCCAACAAGTGTTCAGCTCGTAACTTGTACCGATATTATAATATTTGCTTGCGCTAGACAGATGCGAGCCTCTCTCCCGGGAGACACTTGGCGACGATTTTCTCAAACAATAACATTCAGCCGGACACTACGTGATATTGCCTTCGACTCTACTATACGTTTGTTATTTTAGTTGTTGCTCAAATAATTTTAACTTCTGAATATGTTTCGGGTTCCTGGAATATTTTTAATTTGCAAAAAATAACATCTATTTTAAAAATAACAAAACAATCTATAATAATCATTTGTTGTTCTGACTAGGTAGCTAGGGAAAAAAAATCTTGACTTTATATATGTACATATAATAAAACTGTAACGGCGATATATATACGTTAATTTTATATCATACACTGTCATTAAAACCGAGCCGTTAAATTGCAAGAAATATTAAATACAGTAACAACTTATAAATGCCCCACTGCTGGGCTAAGGCCTCCTCTCCCTTTTTGAGGAGGAGGTTTGGAGCTTACACATATCAAAAAGAGAAAATCAAGAAATCCGCTCAATGGAAATCCTTTCGCCAAGATATGCTGACTATTTTACATACTTCTATTCTTTCATATCCGGTTACTATATTTAAAAAAAAACAATTCGTTTTGCCTTATGCATGAATAAAAAACATTTAAAAAATAACGTTCCGTAAGTATTGAAGTCATATCAAAATTATCGGTTACAGATGTAAAAAAATAATTCGTTAAATATAGAAACCGGGCTATAACAAACTCACTGGTGTTTTACTAATATTGTCCCTTCAGAAACACTCTCCATACTAAACTAACATTAAACAAAATTGGAAGAAAATAATTCTATAAAATGCGTGTATTAGGTATTTTTTAAATTATCAATTTACAATTTTCAGTTAAATGTCACTATTAATATGGTCAGGCGCGCTTGTGTGAATACCACTCATTAGTTTACCGCCTCATATCAATAATTTGTATCGTTGTGTGTGTATATCGTTTATCGTTTGTTTTGTAGAGTTAAGAAGCTAGGTAAGGAACAGGCAAATAGGACATTACATCTTAGATTCCAGTCTGCGATACAAATATAAAATTACATAATAACCATTTAAAGTAAAAATACGAAAACCCATTTAAAGTAAATATAAAAGTAAATTATGTATATCTATCGATCATCTTTGAATACACAATAAACACTCATTCGTGAACCCGATTGGTCGGAAAGAAGCAAAAAGCGGCGCTTGCGCAAGCCGCACCCATTCTATTGTAACTTAATGGTATGTA
The DNA here is from genome assembly GCF_905147045.1 of Nymphalis io. Taxonomy (NCBI): domain Eukaryota; kingdom Metazoa; phylum Arthropoda; class Insecta; order Lepidoptera; family Nymphalidae; genus Nymphalis; species Nymphalis io. The sequence continues at coordinate 13,056,703 of NC_065894.1, forward strand.
CTTAACTTTTTATTCAATGGGGACTTGAATGGGGTTAAGCTCGGTAGTCCACCTTATCTTTATGATACAAGATAGAAAAATCTATTGAAGATATTTGACTCGATATAGATATAGATATTGTTAGTGTAAACTTCAAATTGATTATAACTTTCTATGATTTTGTAACAAAACTAAAAGGTTTTAAATAATTAAAAGGTCAATTTATGTTTGGTCATTTATTAAATTTATTTCAACTTACAATTCTTTAGAGAATAATATTCTGCAAGTATACTATTTATAAGATTGCACAAACATCATTGCACAAACACCTTAGAGTTTAGAACTTGTAGTTCAAAATAAAAAAAAAATAAACACTATTATAATTCTAAATCTCTAAGGGAACGTCTGGTCACACACTATACACCTATTCGAAGACAGCAGACGTATGATCTTAGACAGGTCTTTTTTCAAATAAGTGACCTTGAGTGAATTTTGGATCTCTCGTAGTTTTCTCCTGTCACGGCTCTGCTTTGCAGCAAAATTATTCCTCTCTTTCTGTTTTCTATAAAAATCGTCGGCGTTCTGATTAGTTTGCACGGCACGACGCATTCTCGGATTATTACCGAGCAACGACCCTCCGTTCTTTTCGGCCATTGCTCTGAGGGCTTCCCTCTCGAACGCAAGATAGTCCGGATCGTCTGATAGAGCGTCTACATCTATCATATAACTTGGACGCTTTTTTTTTTGTCTGATATCTGATACTTGGGTGGCGAAAATACGCACGTACTCCTTGAGACACTCATAGATTGCGACATATTTGTACTCGAAGACGCAGGCGCTGGTTCAACAACGGGCACGTACATGGGCTGGACATATCCGATGTATGGGTACGGTTCAACACTGTGTTGCACTGTGCTTATACATGGATGCGGTGGAAGCTCCGTATTTGTTTGCGATGTCGTTTCACGTGTACTATTCACAGATAGATCTAATGGTGAGTCCTCAGCGTATGGTGTCCAGAGAGCCATGATTACTTTAGTTAGTACGGTTAGTAGTTACGGTTGACTGCGAGTAACTAATGATGTTGTTGGCCGCCCAGGTCTTTTATTCTCGGGGGTGTGGTCTAATTGTGCAGGGCACCCCCACCCCGCTGCACGGGTTACTTCCGCTACCTGAACCAACGGGACACATCGGAAGAACAATGGGGTGACTTTCGGTCTATTGTGAAGAGTTGCGTACATTTTGCGTTTGCTATTAATTTGCTACTCAAGCTTGCTTGTTTTTGACACAATAGATAGAAAAATGTGAAGGTTGATTACAATGATATCAAGATGTCACAATTTTCTGATTCAATATCGCGAAATGTTTTCAAATAATTTCTTCATTTAATTGTATGTACGATGCTCTACGTGTTCTTTGGTTTCATACTGATATTAATTTAAGTATGCCTCGTATTAGTTTATGATTAAAACATAATATCGTGTGTGAAAACTGTATTATATACAGAAGAGCATAAAAACGGATTATTTACTTTAATAAATTACTTTAATCTCTATTGCCGTGTTCAAGGAAAGTAGAGTAACTTTTAAAGTATTTATTAACACACGAATGTTTGTAATTAATAATTAGTATTATTTGGACATCATATGCTCTTAACGTAATGGTATTTTTTTTAATATTCTACGTCGCAGACGTTGTTAGGTAGCCTGCAAGTACGGGGAGAACCTCAAAGACAAACAAGTATACATATTTCCAGTAATCCCCAATAAAGCGTCGTGGCGAATTAAAGTATTCCCTTTCATTATAAGGGGAAGGCTAAGCCCAGCAATGAGATTATCAGACTACGAGAAAAATACCTCCCTACCTACCTGTAGTTGTCTGCTGTGCAACTATGCAATAAAATTCCACAGTTTGATTTTAGAAATTTTAATTAACCAAAATATTATATCTTAAAAAACAACTAAATGTGATATATAATATAAAAATTAGATGTTTATTTGACACATCACGCGTTACAGGCGAAATATTAAATATAAAGAAAATTACAATAATGAATTAAAAGTTAGTAATTAATATTATACAGTATTATAAATATTAGTAAGTACATGTAGTATTGATGTACTACTATTTCCTAAATACATACAACGTAATGTACATATACCTATAGTGGATAGGTATAAAAAAGTTAGTGCAAACGGAGTCATACTCTTAGCGATATATAATAATAATATTATTATCATTATAATGATATAATGATTAAAGCTCTCTCGAACTAATTACCTATCGTTATGATTGCAAAATATTTGACAAAGACAATCATTAGTTCGTAATCAGCTTCGTCTCGTAAACAAGTTGTTAACATAACTCGTAATTATTTGTTGATATAATCCGTCAAAACAAATTAAAACAAAAATTGCATTCCTGTAACACATCTATGTATTGATAAATAATCGAAGTTAGCTAAAATGAAAATGGTAAACAATATTAAAATATGAAATAGGTACCCATTACAAATGTCGCAGTGGTTCTTTTGCCTGATCTCAGGTCGATCATACTAAGTAGGTAGGTACTGCGATTTGGCGGTAGAATATGTGATGAGTGGGTGGTACCTACCCAGACAGACTTGCATAAAGCCCTATCACCAAGTAAAACCACCGGTTTGTAAAGTAATTTTTACTTTGACTGTTAGTAAGTCAATGTAGGTACCTAATTCTTTAGTAATTCAATTTATCAATGTTTATCAATTGGAATTCATAGATTTTAATACTTCATAAAATGCCAGGAAATTTCGAGTATTTAAGACATAAATTAAACTAAAATATAGGTACTTCAATCAAGCAGGCTCTTACTAGCCCGTGTGATTAATCGTTTCACAGGGTAAATTCAATTATTAATCTGGCGCCGGTAATGTATATTAAACTGAAAAAAACTGGCAAAAACTCGTTTTAGAAACATAACTTTTGGCTGGTAATAATAAATAATGTCACTTTTTATAATATTAAGTACATCCATATATCTTAGCAGCTGCTTGGTTTTGTTTCTAATAACATAATAATTCGTAAATTAAGTGTTATCATTTATGGTATAGATGTCATCGTGGTTCACTTTTTCTAAGTGAGCCTTAAACAGATATTGCTTGTTCAAAGTTTCAAACTATTGGACTTTGGTGTGCTTAATTTTTGTTTAAAGCCATCCAGTCTCAGTTGTGAAAGATACAATCATGAAGAAACCTGCATGTGTTGGATGAAAATCTTCTCTGTTACTATCTAGTAACATGTGACACGAACAAGTTCCAAACATCTTCAAAACGAGATAGGTACTACTAACAGCAGTGAGACATTTGCAAAATGCAACCATTTTATTATTATTATTATAACCATTGCAGAAAAAATTGTTGGAGAATATGATTTTAGTTGCAACATTCGGTCAAATAGAAGTTAAACCATTCGTGAATAATGAAAGATAATTCGAACGATTCATAAATGTTATTCATGCAAGAACAGGAAGCAAATGACACCGTAAGGCTCCTCTCCGGATGTAACTGTATTTAATTTTATATATATTAAGTTTTAGCCGACAACGCAGTCACGGAAAATAATGTACAACCTTGTAATACTCAAATAAGTGTTCGGCAGGCCGGCATACATATATAGGTATACAGGAAAAGAAATGCATGGATATAATTATTGCTATAACTTGTGTAGCTGTTATTTTTTACTAAGCCGACTGGCTACTGATTTTATTGCCTATTCTTAGCCATAAAGTCTACGTACCCAACCGGTGGCGTTTGATCTTGGCGTTTCAAAAATTAGGTACCTGTTAAAATATATTTAAGTAAAAATAAAATAGAATTCGTTGAACTGTTGTACTAATTATTCCATCCGTACCGAATTTTACTAGCTGAATTTTCTTAAAGCACTACCACAAGTAATTTATTGGATATTTCATATTTAAGCCTAATATACAAAATTTAATAATTTTCTTGCGTAAGAATATTATTATAATAACAGGTCGCTGGAATTCTGCGAGATATTACTATTGTATTTGCGTTTAATTTTTTTTTAAATATGACATATAACAAAATAATCCTCTTCAAGCAAGTTTTCTTATAGTTTTAAAAGTATGATATGTAATGAATGTAGTACAGATGGGATTTTAAGGCTGGATGGATTTATATAGTTATTAGGAACATTCTCAGTTATGGATGTTAACACAAAACAATTTATCTTTACCATATAGTCATTATTTATAGATTTTATTGCCACAAAGCACATTTTATTAATTTGCGACAAGGAATTATTGATGCCCATCACTGAATTACTTACATTGTAACCAGAAAGTCCCAATCGTTTGTACAATGCTTCGGTCATAAGACAGGACGTGCTGCCGCTGTCAAGAAGAGCACGAGCGGTGTAAACTATATTGTTTCCCCCCATCACATTTACTAATGCGGTCGAAAGTAAAACACTGTGTTCAATTTTTGCCGTTAACGATAAGTTTGCGCTTTGATTTGATTGAGCGGACATAGTTGCATTATTACCAGTATCATTACCATTAACAGTTTTGTGAACAGAGGGAGTATTTTTAAATTTTGAATGTTCAGAAACGTGTACAAGAGTGTGGTGTTTGCGACGACATATTTTAAGCCTGCCTTCTTACAGTTGTTGGCATAATGACCCACAGACAAACAATTAAAGCATACCTTATAGCTAGGTAAAATTTGCAAACGTGCTTCACATGACAGTGCCAAAAATTCAGGACACGAACTCAATTTATGGTCACCGCTACACTTTTGACACTTTTTAGGTTTAAATAAAGCAGAACTTAAATTATTTTTATCATCACCAGAGTTACCTTTATTGTTGTAATCTTGTACAATCATTGTCTTGACTTTAACATTTTTTAATGTGTTTGCACTTTTATTAGCTGAGGAATTTGAAAGTTCTAATGTTTCTATTATATCAGCTCGATTCTTAATAAAAGTTAAAAATATGGAAAACGTAATTTTTGAATTCTTTTCGAGATTGCCTTTGTACTCCTCCCATTCACGATACGTTTTACTGTCTAATTTATGTGTAATAATATAGATTAAAAGAGTATCCCACTGATTAACAGGTTCACCTAGTGATTCTAATGCACGCAAATTTTTATTTATCTGATCTATTAAAATTTTCAATGTTACTGACGACTCCTTATGAATGACATCCATATTAAATAATGTTGATACATGATGTTGAGTTAATAAATGCTTATTATCAAATCGATCACAAAGAAGTTGCCAACCCACAGAATAATTCGCAGCAGAAAACTGAATTGAGTTAATTACCACAGCAGCAGATCCTTCTAGCGAGGATCTTAAATAATGAAATTTATTAATATCATTCATGTCATCATTTGAATGTATTAAACTCACAAAAGTGTCATGAAACTCTAGCCAGTTTGTGTAGGATCCGTTGAATTTTGGTAATTGAATCGTTGGTAACTTTACAAATTTATGATTGCTAGAAATAAATGTCGCGTCACTATTTTCTTGATCCTTTTTCTTATGATTTGCAAGTATTTCTTGAGCTCGAGATATAGACTTATAATAAAAGGATTCAAACTCGCTACGTTCTGACAATTGACTATCCATATTGTCAGTATTGCATTCTAATGACACCTGCACTTCATCGTATTGTTCATACATAGCCTCGAGCTTACTCAAACGCAACTGTAACTCACTAACCTCAGAGGTGCTCAAAGTTGAAGGATCCAATGAATTTAAATAGTTAGAAAAGAAAGTTAACCTTCCTTTGTAACTCGCACGTTTCCTAGTAAGCTCCTTATCCTCAGGCATTGCGTAGGCTGGTGTAACAATCTGGAATTTATACAAATCAAAGTGAGAATTTATACAAATTAACAATTTATAATAGTTACAGACTGTAATAATAAGCAATACGACAATATTTTAAAGATTTAACAGTACAACAAATAAAATTTAAATAACTACAGGTTACAAGTTAGCACGTGCTCTAAGAACTTAACAAAATTACCTTAACTTCAATATTAATAAAGCTAAATAAACTGAAATCTTAATAAATTATAACCGTAAAGTGATGTTGCAATTAATCTTTATGACCTAACAAAGCGTTTATCATAATGCAGTTATTTTATACTCTTTGATAACTACTCTTTGATAGATCTTTACAACATAATTAATAAAATAATTTAACTAGGCTTGATTAAGTTAAATTAACTTTATTATAATAATATTCGTAGAATTTTATTCACGTTACAGTATTAACAAAGATATACTAACCTTAAGCAAATTATTTTACGTTAAATACTACCTTAGAGTGTTGGGAATTAATAATCATCAAGATCTTTATGAGTTTACCACTGGGTACTCTGCTATCCTGACCGCAGAATCTTCTTATTATATCAGCGTCCAAGTTATCCTCTGGATGACGCAACAAAATCATGCAGTGATTCCCAGCTGCGTATATAATATTTCTTGATGTCCAACAATTTAATAAATCCTTGATAAATTTTCTTTAATTTGAACTGGTTTTTTCACATCCAGGCTCGAAACGGACCATGTTGCGGATTTTGATAGTATTTAACGAGGAGATATTAAAAAAGGCGTAGTTTAGTTGCAATGAAAATTTTATTGTGTTACATATTTTTATGACAGGGTAGGTAAAAAATTACAATAAACAAAGTGCCTTATATCTAAATCGTTCCGTAACGTCCATATACTAAATTGCTTCACAGTTTTAACAGGCGCTTCGCCAACAATGATTTCTTTTTTTAATTTTTTAAAACATATTATACATGCAGCACCGTCGGTCTGTTCTGTCATCCTTATGTCAAAACTCAAATGACAAAATAAATATAGAATTTGAGGTTATGTTATGAAAAAAAATCACGTACTTATTGGAATTTTATAAATAAAAGTACTAAATAATATTAAAATAGTGCAAAGGTAATTGAAAATAATTGTTTCCGTGTTCATACTAATAATTTAGTAGTGCACAAGTGTATGCAAACACAGGTGCACTCTATTCTCTAACTCTCATAATCCAATGGGACGGCAATCCAACACAACCGGAAAGAGTTCTGTCGCAGGACCAATGGCTTTACGTGCTTTCCGAGGCGCTGGAGTGTACATTTCTAACTTCCAAACTCCAGGCTGCTACTGAGAATTTTCTGACAGAAAAACTCAATAACTTTTTATTGTCCCGACCTGGGAATTGAACCCAAGACCTCCGGGTCTGCGGCCTTACATTAAGCCAACAGACCAACGAGGCAGTCATGACCTATATGGAAATTATATAGATAATAAATTATATTACTTTAAATTGCAACTAACATTTAAAAAGTATTTATAAAAAAAAATTTGTTTTTCTCATTTAGATGTAAGGTATAAAAAAGCAAACAGTTATATAGGCTTCGTCCTTCCTTGGGGCTCAAGCTTGCTGCCTACTAAATTGCATCAAAATCGGTTCGGCTAAGTTAGCCATGAAACAGAGAGATAAACATTTATAATATTAGTGAATATAAATTCAATTAAATAAAACCAATAAATAGAATATAATAATTATTATTGGCTCTAATGTTGAAAAGGACTTAACCTTTTTTAAGTGATTAATGCCAGTTAGTGATAAATTGTGTTAGTGGACTATTGATACTTTTCACTGGTGGTAAGGCTTTGTTCAAGCTCGTCTGGGTAGGTACCACCCACTCATCAGATATTCTACCGCAAAACAACAGTACTTGGTATTGTTGTGTTCCAGTTTGAAGGGTGAGTGAGTCAATGTAATTACAGGCACAAGGGACATAACATCTTAGTTCCCAAAGTTGGTGGCGCATTGGTGATGCAATTGTTAAAATTTCTTACAATGCCAATGTCTATGGGCGTTGATGATTACTTACCATCAGGTGGCCCATATGCTCGTCCGCCTATCTATACTATAAAAAAAAGACTTTCCCTTAAGACACGAAGTTACCGAAAGTTCACATAAAATTACTTATTAATGTTTTAGACCAGATCGTAATACAGCTGTGATCTAGATTAATGGGGACTTTAATAGAAAAAAATTAATAACACTAAGAAGCAACTGAAAGCAATTCTACAACAATATTGATCTCAATGTAACTTATACAACAGTTTTTTATAGAATAATTTTTAGATTTAGAAAAATCTTTAGAGTAATAATCACCTATCGTCCCTGACAGAGAGACACGTCTCCGCAGCGTGTGCTGTCAGAAATTGTATAATCATTTTATTTAGACAAAAAATACAGATTAAAAAATTTATGTATGTAATATTTTTTTTTATAAATACATATTGTTGCGCATTTCAAATCCCCAATGTAAGCCCCTTATAAATAACATCGTACGTAAACAAATCCGATAGTAAATAGGAAATCGTATATAACTGTCAATTTAGCGGACATGTAATTTCGATACGCGAAATCGACATCCGCATTAATTTTGGCAGCTGCCTAGATTTTGTGGGGAAAATGCTTTTCTATGCCAAAAGAATAGGAGTTGTTTTGGTATGGTTATCAATCGTAGTTTGGGGATTGCGATCGCGCCTGTCTTTTGCGTGGAACCCTTCCGCGTGGACCCGGATTATGTCCACTGGGACATGTACGGATAGCAAAGCAATGTCTACAAATAAGCCATTATTATTGTTTGTCATATAGTTCCATCTAGTTCCTGAATCACTGATTAAACTTATTTTATAATAATATATGTATAATAAAAATAATTTGTCGTTCAATAGGCGACGAATGAGCGTAAAGTATTTAGTCAGATTGCTCATCAAAAAACATATATACATTATAATAATAAATCACTGAACTGATTTTGATGAAATTTTGTATGAAGCAACCTTGAAACTTATGGGCTTTTTATACCTAACACTGCCCCTTACCCCTACCGCGACTGGCAGACAGGGCCCCTTGTTATTTCGTATTTATAATATTAGTATAAATAAATTAGCAATTGAAATGATCTTGTGGAAATTTGTTTTTTTAAATTTGATCAAGTACAAGGATTAAATAGTAGCTGGCTATATATTTTTTTTCAATATTAGTAAAGTCTAAGCATCGAAGCGAAGCGTCCAAGCAGAGAAATAATGTATTATGCTAACGCTACACGATTCGAAGCTTAAATAAGGGTTGTGAGGATGGCATGAGTCAGCGCTGACCGCTGATGAAGATCTCATTCACACCTCGGCTTTGTGCATATTGTCGCACGTTGCTTGTACATTCGGGATTACTACACCGAACTCCGAACACTGCTTTACCGGACAATGACTCGGCTATTTCATGCAAATTTTTGTATAACTGCTCCTTTGAAATGTTGTATTGTATTAAAAGAGTACAAAAACTTGTGATTGAAAGTCAAAGACAGGAAACTGTAATATCTGTTATTTTAAATGGCATGAAGTAAATAATAAAGCAAAACCATTTCAAAACAAAATAAATTGGTCTCAAATATATATCTAAACATTCCAAATTTGAAAATCTTTAGTCAATATAGAAGCGTTACTTATTGACTGTCATTAATTTACCACCGGTTCGGAAATAAACACCTCAGGCCTAAGAAGAAACGGCGAAAGAAACTCTGCGAGATATTTTATAACTCACATTTTAAAATAGACAATAAACAGTAACAAAAATATATATTTTTTTTTTCGAAATAACCCGGAGGCGATTGTTTCATTCCCAAAGTGTGCTATACTTATTGGTAACTTCAGGTTACAAATATAAAAAATTGGTAGAGGAAAAACAAGACTATTAAATATTTGAAACGGACCAGCAAGCCTAATACCAGATATAACGACTCAACCGGCTTTAGTTAAATTAAAGTAATAATACTAAACTAATAATAAGGGAATTTAAATTAGCATTGAAATTAAAAAAAACTTATATAAAAATGGACAAAAATATAAGTATAAATACTATACCAATTGATATGCATTATGTTGTACTGAAGTATCATGCAAGTATTTTACATAAGCATTTTATTGTATTTTCGGTATAAATATTTTACTATCCGATTGTTTTTTCGGCAAAAATATTTTCAGTTTACGTATATATGTTATACGTTGTTATGGCTGTATTTTTTACGAGCTAAAAATCGCTTACGAGCTGATATCAAAATTTTACACCGGCATTTATAATGTTTTACAAATTCTTGTGCAAAGATGGTTTTATGTCTTTTTTTATATACGTACTTGTAGTAAAAAGCAGTTTTCATGCTTTACAAATTAATTGATTATTTGTAAATTTACATATTTTAAATTACTAATTATATTTTTGATATATTTATCGCATGATACTAAAAGTAATGATTGTTGACCGGACGCTACGTGGGATCTTCCCATATTAAACTTTCTCATAGAAAATACGAGTAGCAATGAATCAATTGTGTCTGTTTTGATCGCTCCGCCGCAGATCCTTTAGCGTTAAAGACGCGGAAATTTTGCTCATGCTTAAAATTCGAATCTTTGAGAAGTAAAACTTTCTAGCACTTTTCCTTTATAGGTATAGAATTCTTTGATCTAAGATTTCACTTGCTCGATGTGTGTTTATAATAACACTTCTCAAACGTGATGATGAAGGATAAAAATTGTATAGGAACGCTTGTGTTAGTTATAATTCTATTTATAATAACTATACCTAACCAATAAATGGTAGACCAGCGTATTTTTTTATATAGGTATGACGAGTATATGGGCCACCTGATGGTAAGTGGTCACCAACGCCCAGTGATATTGGCATTGTAAGAAATGTTAATCATCGCTTACATTGCCAATGCGCTACCAACGTTGAGAACTGAGATGTTATGTCCCTTGTACCTGTAATTACTGACTCACCCTTCAAACCAGAACACAATACCAAGTACTGCTGATTTGCGATAGAATATCTGATGAGTGGGTGGTACCTACACAGACGAGCTTGCACAAAGCCCTACCACCAGTAAATACATGAAATATTGGAGTATAATCCACCTGGCCTGGTGAAGTATACTCCATACCTTCTCCATAATTGGCAGTGAGACATTTAAGATCTGTTACTTCATTTTTATATATAATACATATTTAAACAATATAGATTATGAATATTTAACATTATACTATCAATTCGTTAATGTTACAAAAATATATCATAAGTTTTCTTCTAGAAGTCTTAAGAATCCTTCCAAGAATTATTATTATTGTTGATAATAATGTGCAGTTATTTGCAATAACCGAACGCATAGTATGAGATGTTGAATTGACAATTGCGATAAAGTTGTACCATTTGTGAGTGGTATTAAAGTTATTCTTACACAAATATGATTTACAGCGTTTCTGGGAACAGAAAATGCTCCCGTAGCCCAACTCTTCCCTATTGTCGCCTGTGGACTTTTTTTTCTAAATAATTTCGAAGCAACGTTGTCAGAAAGGATAATTTCAAATCTATGTGTCCGTCGTGTGCGGACAATGCCCACTATTAGCGGATTATAATCCGCAAAAAGAGCAGGTACTGTTTCAGACACAGTCCAAGTTTAGTGTATACGCGTTTTGTAAATGACGCTCTGTATAAATATTTTTGATGAAAAAAAATGACTTCAATTCTTTAATTTTTACGACCGATTTTTTGATCGCCAGTTCACTTTTCAAAATAACATAGTCCCATCGATAAATCAGCCCCAAATCAACAAATTCAGGATAGAGTAGGTACGTTACTAATTCTTCTATTCTACTCAAATCAAATCTTATACCTACAAATGTATTTGTACTATTGTCAATTGTCGCTTTGATTTAATTGCATATGAAATCAACAAATCTTAAAACACGTTTAACAAGTGTTCAGCTCGTAACTTGTACCGATATTATAATATTTGCTTGCGCTAGACAGATGCAAGCCTCTCTCCCGGGAGACACTTGGCGACGATTTTCTCAAACAATAACATTCAGCCGGACACTACGTGATATTGCCTTCGACTCTACTATACGTTTGTTATTTTAGTTGTTGTTCAAATAATTTTAACTTCTGAATATGTTTCGGGTTCCTGGAATATTTTTAATTTGCAAAAAATAACATCTATTTTAAAAATAACAAAACAATCTATAATAATCATTTGTTGTTCTGACTAGGTAACTAGGGAAAAAAAATCTTGACTTTATATATGTACATATAATAAAACTGCAACGGCGATATATATACGTTAAATTTATACATTACAATGTCATTAAAACCGAGCCGTTAAATTGCAAGAAATATTAAATACAGTAACAACTTATAAATGCCCCACTGCTGGGCTAAGGCCTCCTCTCCCTTTTTGAGGAGGAGGTTTGGAGCTTACACATATCAAAAAGAGAAAATCAAGAAATCCGCTCAATGGAAATCCTTTCGCCAAGATATGCTGACTATTTTACATACTTCTATTCTTTCATATCCGGTTACTATATTTAAAAAAAAACAATTCGTTTTGCCTTATGTATGAATAAAAAACATTTAAAAAATAACGTTCCGTAAGTATTGAAGTCATATCAAAATTATCGGTTACAGATGTAAAAAAATAATTCGTTAAATATAGAAACCGGGCTATAACAAACTCACTGGTGTTTTACTAATATTGTCCCTTCAGAAACACTCTCCATACTAAACTAACATTAAACAAAATTGGAAGAAAATAATTCTATAAAATGCGTGTATTAGGTATTTTTTAAATTATCAATTTACAATTTTCAGTTAAATGTCACTATTAATATGGTCAGGCGCGCTTGTGTGAATACCACTCATTAGTTTACCGCCTCATATCAATAATTTGTATCGTTGTGTGTGTATATCGTTTATCGTTTGTTTTGTAGAGTTAAGAAGCTAGGTAAGGAACAGGCAAATAGGACATTACATCTTAGATTCCAGTCTGCGATACAAATATAAAATTAAAAAAAATATTTTGAAACACCACTCTCAACTTTAGGATGTAATTGTAACATATGAACAAGGGATGCCAAAACTTACTGCTATGAACAGCGCATTAGAAATATGCATAAAAGACAATGTGCACAAATATCTCTTATATTATGAAGGTTTTTATTTACCCATACGGAATATTAAGATATATATTTTTACATAGTCTCCTAACAATGTGTTTTACAAAACCTCGATTATTTAGCTAAATCGAGTAAATCTGTACCAAGCATATAAGCATCACTGAATATTCGTGTGTTTAATTTGTGTTTTTAATACAGTGCTTTACTTTGAAGTAAAATAACGTGAAAAACCTACAAGTGTATGTGTGTGTGTATTCACGAACAGTCGACGGAGCAACGTGATGAATTAAGCTCCAAACCTTCTCATTAAAGCATAACCCAGAACCCCTGTTATGTTTCCCTAAACAGGCTCTTACTTTTAGTTAAATAAGGAACATAATTTCAGGGTGTGATACTAAAAACCTTGATCAGAAAACCCAAGAAGCCGAACTCCGCTAACCGTAAATGCGTGCTCGTGCGTCTCTCCAGCGGGCGAGAGATGATCGCCTACGTGCCGGGCATCGGACACAACCTGCAGGAACACAATATCGTGCTCGTTAGAGTCGGCAGGTTAGTGATGTGGTTCATCATGACAAATGGAGCAGTCGCCATAATACTGCAGCACATCTTGACTATAAATATACTTAGCTATAGATCTTTTTACAATTACAAAGGTGAGTGAGCCAGTGTAAATGCAGGCAAAAGATATATATCTCTGTTCCCATTATTGGTGCGTCGACGATGTAAGGAATAGTTAATATTTTCAAAATTCATCGCTTTATAAGCGATCCATTAAACTAACCAAAAACCAAATGGATTAATATTAAACTTAACAAGTATCTGCTGCGTCTGCCACCAATAATGTATGATGAATTTGGGTTTTTTATCAATTTCAGAGTTAAAGATTGTCCCGGTGTGAAGCTGAAATGCGTCCGAGGTAAATTCGACTTGCCGCACGTCATCAAGCAGAAAGTATAGTAGTCTGTTATATCCAGTTGTGTAAGGTTATTTGTAGCGAAATAAATCTAGTTTAAGTACAGGAATTAGTTTTATTTTTAGATTTCTTAACCTAAAAATAACTTTAATTAAGAAGCTAATATAACACTAATGTTCGCGCGGTGGATTATTGAAAATTTGAGTAGTACATATATGAATTTGCAAGTTTCGTACTGTTATTTTTTCACTCTTATTTCCATTTATTTATTGATATCATTCCGTGTGCATTTTAATAGCTAATAAACATAACAGAAATCGTTTGATGAACAGAGGCAAAAAAAATATTGAACGGTTTAGTATTTGCTTTTAAACATTTTATATTGATTATCTACAAATTAAAAATACACTAAACCCATTTAAAGTAAATATAAAAGTAAATTATGTATATCTATCGATCATCTTTGAATACACAATAAACACTCATTCGTGAACCCGATTGGTCGGAAAGAAGCAAAAAGCGGCGCTTGCGCAAGCCGCACCCATTCTATTGTAACTTAATGGTATGTACTTAACTTTTTATTCAATGGGGACTTGAATGGGGTTAAGCTCGGTAGTCCACCTTATCTTTATGATACAAGATAGAAAAATCTATTGAAGATATTTGACTCGATATAGATATTGTTAGTGTAAACTTCAAATTGATTATAACTTTCTATGATTTTGTAACAAAACTAAAAGGTTTTAAATAATTAAAAGGTCAATTTATGTTTGGTCATTTATTAAATTTATTTCAACTTACAATTCTTTAGAGAATAATATTCTGCAAGTATACTATTTATAAGATTGCACAAACATCATTGCACAAACACCTTAGAGTTTAGAACTTGTAGTTCAAAATAAAAAAAAAATAAACACTATTATAATTCTAAATCTCTAAAGGAACGTCTGGTCACACACTATACACCTATTCGAAGACAGCAGACGTATGATCTTAGACAGGTCTTTTTTCAAATAAGTGACCTTGAGTGAATTGTGGATCTCTCGTAGTTTTCTCCTGTCACGGCTCTGCTTTGCAGCAAAATTATTCCTCTCTTTCTGTTTTCTATAAAAATCGTCGGCGTTCTGATTAGTTTGCACGGCACGACGCATTCTCGGATTATTACCGAGCAACGACCCTCCTTTCTTTTCGGCCATTGCTCTGAGGGCTTCCCTCTCGAACGCAAGGTAGTCCGGATCGTCTGATAGAGCGTCTACATCTATCATATAACTTGGACGCTTTTTTTTTTCGTCTGATACCGGAGACTTGGGTGGCGAAAATACGCACGTACTCCTTGAGACACTCATCGATTGCGACATATTTGTACTCGAAGACGCAGGCGCTGGTTCAACAACGGGCACGTACATGGGCTGGACATACCCGATGTATGGGTACGGTTCAACACTGTGTTGCACTGTGCTTATACACGGATACGGTGGAAGCTCCGTTGGACGCTTTTTTTTTTGTCTGACCCCGGAGACTTGGGTGGCGATATCAAGCACGTACTTATATAATTATTAGTCGATTGCTGCAACCCGGAACTCGAAGGCCCAGGCGATGGTTCAACAACGGGCACGTACATTGACTGGACATACCCGATGTATGGGTACGGTTCAACACTGTGTTGCACTGTGCTTATACACGGATGCGGTGGAAGCTCCGTATTTGTTTGCGATGTCGTTTCACGTGTACTATTCACAGATAGATCTAATGGTGAGTCCTCAGCGTATGGTGTCCAGAGAGCCATGATTACTTTAGTTAGTACGGTTAGTAGTTACGGTTGACTGCGAGTAACTAATGATGTTGTTGGTCGCCCCGGTCTTTTATTCTCGGGGGTGTGGTCTAATTGTGCAGAGCACCCCCACCCCGCTGCACGGGTTACTTCCGCTACCTGAACCAACGGGACACATCGGAAGAATAATGGGGTGACTTTCGGTCTATTATGAAGAGTTGCGTAGATTTTGCGTTTGCTATTAATTTGCTACTCAAGCTTCTTGTTTTTGACACAATAGATAGAAAAATGTGAAGGTTGATTACAATGATATCATGATGTCACAATTTTCTGATACAATATCGCGAAATGTTTTCAAATAATTTCTTCATTTTATTGTATGTACGATGCTCTACGTGTTCTTTGGTTTCATACTGATATTAATTTAAGTAATTTATTATAACCATTGCAGAAAAAAATGTTGCAGAATATGATTTAAGTTGCAACATTCGGTCAAATAGAAGTTAAACCATTCGTGAATAATGAAAGATAATTCGAACGATTCATAAATGTTATTCATGCAAGAACAGGAAGCAAATGACACCGTATGGCTCCTCTCCGGATGTAACTGTATTTAATTTTATATATATTAAGTTTTAGCCGACAACGCAGTCACGGAAAATTATGTACAACCTTGTAATACTCCAAGTATACTATTTATAAGATTGCACAAACATCATTGCACAAACACCTTAGAGTTTAGAACTTATAGTTCAAAATAAAAAAAATTAAACACTATTATAATTCTAAATCTCTAAAGGAACGTCTGGTCACACACTATACACCTATTCGAAGACAGCAGACGTATGATCTTAGACAGGTATTTTTTAAAATAAGTGACCTTGAGTGAATTGTGGATCTCTCGTAGTTTTCTCCTGTCACGGCTCTGCTTTGCAGCAAAATTATTCCTCTCTCTCTGTTTTCTATAAAAATCGTCGGCGTTCTGATTAGTTTGCACGGCACGACGCATTCTCGGATTATTACCGAGCAACGACCCTCCTTTCTTTTCGGCCATTGCTCTGAGGGCTTCCCTCTCGAACGCAAGGTAGTCCGGATCGTCTGATAAAGCGTCTACATCTATCATATAACTTGGACGCTTTTTTTTTTCGTCTGATACCGGAGACTTGGGTGGCGAAAATACGCACGTACTCCTTGAGACACTCATCGATTGCGACATATTTGTACTCGAAGACGCAGACGCTGGTTCAACAACGGGCACGTACATGGGCTGGACATACCCGATGTATGGGTACGGTTCAACACTGTGTTGCACTGTGCTTATACACGGATACGGTGGAAGCTCCGTTGGACGCTTTTTTTTTTGTCTGATCCCGGAGACTTGGGTGGCGATATCAAGCACGTACTTATATAATTATTAGTCGATTGCTGCAACCCGGAACTCGAAGGCCCAGGCGATGGTTCAACAACGGGCACGTACATGGGCTGGACATACCCGATGTATGGGTACGGTTCAACACTGTGTTGCACTGTGCTTATTTATACACGGATGCGGTGGAAGCTCCGTATTTGTTTGCGATGTTGACAAGGTTGACATACTCGTTCTCTGAGCTTGGGCCTTAATTTCGCAATTCTTTTCTTTAGATATGTCATTTGAAACGCGTGACGAACTTCTCTTAACTTTCGTCTGTCTCTGCTCTGTTTCGCCGCGTAATTGTTTTTTTCTCTCTGCTTCCTGTACGAGTCGTCAGCGTCTCGATTCCTCTGGACCGCTCGCCTCATTCTCGGATTATTTCCAAGTAAGCTGCCTCCATTCTTCTCGGCCATAGCTCGAAATGCATCCTGCTTGAAAAGGCTTGATACTCGGCATCATCAGACAGCGAGTCGACATCTAAGTCCTCTGATTGCGATGTTGAAGGTGCGTTTCTGTAGTTCCAACTCTCGACCGGAGATATTTGGGACGGCGGGCTGTTGCACTCATAACAATTGTAAGATCTATTTTCATGTTCTAAACTCGGTGGCTCTGATGAATATTTATAGTCAGGAACCTTGGAACCAGGTGTTGAGGTACTGTCTGGTGAGACTTCCTGTTTAACATTTGTAGTTAAGTCCAAAGGTTCCTCCGCGTAGGGGGTCCACAAAGCCATTTTTTAGCATGTGTTGTTTTCTGAACAAATAGTCAGTAAACACTGAATGCAATTTTCTAACGCGTCTGTCCCATTTGTGGGCGTAAAAGGGTGTTGTGGAAGGGGTAATCCTCTACCTGCGGGACTCGTAACGGGACTGTAGGCGACATAAATATTAAATTTCCCCTTAAACAATAGGATTCTATTACTATTTTGCTGGGAGTAAGTCAAATATTACAGTTAGGAATGTCCAATGGAATAAAATAAGCAAAGAAATATAATTAGTAATTATTTAAATCAGTTACAGTCTCTTAATGTCATATATTTATAGCGGGATCAAAAAAATGTCCTTATGAATTGTTAGCGTTAACAAAGTCGCGTGCGACATGTTTACTTAGTATAAATTACAGCAGCTTTTGAACTACAGCCGAGAACTTGAGTACATTTTGTTATTTGAGAACCTTTATTTGCCTTTTATACAATTTTATCTTAATTCGAAACCTTTGTTCTTTGCTCTTGTATAGACTGAGCGAGTTGTGTTCAATTTATGCGCAATGCGGTCGCTGTAAACAATAGTGACATCGTCCGAGTTTTCTGCTTAACACGAAACTGACGCAAAAGCTATCATTAAATAAATCTTAAACATCACTCCAAGACCAAATTAAACGTTGATACTTGTGAATTGAGTTTATTTTATTTATTTACTGAAATAATTACACCGTCAAGTTATCACTAAGCCTTAAAATTAACAATTAAAAAATATGTACTTACGAATTTATACGTCTTTAAAAATCAAAGTTTCACATAAAAAATCAAAAATCAAACCTTCTCAACTAAATTTCGGTGATAAAAGTATGTGTGAGAAGTGAGCTATAAGAACGTAACATAAATGTTATATTTTTAAATACATAATTAGATAAGCATTTTTCAACCCGTCTGTGTTAGACAGTAACTTTCTGTCAAACACAGGACTTAAGTACCTAACTTAACAATCGCTAGGTAAAGACTCGACTTAAATAATAAATTAAGGAGAGAAGGTTTGGAACTCACTTAAACATTACATACAGAAACGTTGCTCTTATACTATATTGAAATTTAATTCATATCGCATCCAAAGAAGCTTTACTTAAAGAACCATATAACAATAAATGTATTATTATTAGGTCCTTACATATGAAATTGGCGTTTTGTACGGGAGGAATATAAAGTCATGTTTTTTTTGTAAAATATATTTAATTAATCAAAATACTGTTGCTATTCATACACTTTTGCTATCTCATAGCTCCTTTTACTAAAAAACACCATGGGGGCGAGAATCAATAAACTCTTTGAAGGCGGTTTGGACCTCCGCATCGGAGTTGAATTTTTTTTCTTGTTTGAGACAGGCCCGGGGGGTTCGGGGGATGTCGCAGACATTCTAATTGTAGCATTTAACTTAGTGGTTTTTAATTGCACAGTGTGTGTCTTGCGTTGTCGTGAAGCAGCAGTGGCCTAGAGCGATTGACCAATCTCGGTTGTTTAGTTGCTAGTTCTTCCTTCATGGTTTGCAGTTGCTGACAATAGATATGCCGTAATAGTTTGGTCAGATTTTAAAAAGCTGTAGTGAACGACACCGGCGCTAGTCCACCAAACACTCACAAGTAACTTTTTCTGAGTCAATTTTCGTTTAGGGTAGGATTTGGCTGGGTT
Organism: Nymphalis io; assembly: GCF_905147045.1. Classification (NCBI taxonomy): domain Eukaryota; kingdom Metazoa; phylum Arthropoda; class Insecta; order Lepidoptera; family Nymphalidae; genus Nymphalis; species Nymphalis io. The sequence continues at coordinate 13,076,217 of NC_065894.1, forward strand.
TCCAGGGTTCAGCCATAGCGACGAGCGCTTCCGATTATCGTACAGTATCTACTTTTCATCACAAGTAATGATTCGATTTAAAATCCCTTCATTATTGTGTCGGTTGAGCAAAGTAACACAGCAGTCTACGCGTGTTTGCAAGTTCGATTCACTCAATTCATGAGGTACCCATCGTTCAAGTTTTTTTACTTTCCCGATTTGCTTGAAATGAATTAATGCAGTTTTATCACTTACCCCGAAGACTGCAGCTATCTCTGAAGTGCTTTGTGATGGATCCGCTTCCACAATAGCCTTTAATTCTTCATTTTCAACTTTTGTCTCCGACCGTCCACGGGGTTAGTTCTGAAGGTCGAAATTTCGTTATCGGTTATTGAAAATTTGAAAAAATACATATCGGAAGCTAAAGTTCAATAAATGACAATATTTAAAGTAATGCATCAACCCAAACAACTGGTTTTTCATGTTTTTGAATAATCTTTTGACCAATTGTAGATGCGTCTCACTTGAAACGTTTAAGGTATTATAACCCTTTCCTGTCACGGGATCAATGTAGGACAACCGTCGGTTTTTATTTATATAATTGCAAAATTTCGACCGGAAGTTACGAGAAAGACGCATCAGTTGGTCCCCTGATGACGCTTCGATGACTTTTATCAAAGCACGCGCTGGACATCATTATCTGTTATGGGAACTCACCATTAGGGCCTTTAAAAAAATTAAATAAGTTTAATTTGAAAGGGACTATTAAGCTTTATGCTTCCGAAAAAGAAAATTTAAATATAGAATAATATACTTTTTGAAATGATTACTATTCATTTAATTGCAGTAATTAAACCAAATTATAAAAAAAATATTTTTAAATACTCATTACTAATTTATTTTTGTTAATTTTCACGAAGTAACACATTTAAATATACAAAAGTCATTTATAGAAAGTTCGTGACAAAACCGTATTCAGTGTATCTCTTCGAAGTTATTTCAAATTGAAATTCATGGAATTTAAATCGTCTGCCGTCCAAAAAAACACTAACGGAAAATAAAATAGATATCAAACACACATTATTGTGAAACAGTTATACCATCCATCTTGAAATATGTCAACAATACAAAATGGTCGAACCGACCACTAAGTTTTGTAATGGGTTAACACAAATGGCAGGCGCGTGGGCATTCCGTGGGCACGTAACCTGTGCCATTATAATTCATTCTTTAACACAATATAATAAAACTTATATTACCTTAAATGTAATTCTAGCAAAGCATACGTGGCACAATCAATCTTTAACTCTATATAGAGTTCATACAATAGAGTTCATTTTGGATAATGTGTTCCGAAATAACAGATGCATCTTATTTCCGCGTTGCAACTGTATCAATCACACAATTCGGTAGTTATCGAGTGCAGAATACATCTTTATACATGTATTTATTATTAACAGTGCCCAACGGTTTAAGCCGCGTTAAGTTTATATTACACATTGAGCAATAACCTAAAGCCCAAGTCCTAAAGCCTAAAAATATTAACGGAAGAAAAATAACGCTTTTTATCACATTTCGAAAGAATTGCAATGACTTCCTGAAAATATTTTTTGTAATTATACTTATATAGGTATAGAACGGATTTGGATGATAATTTTAAAGACAAACAGTACATCAGAATATTCTCTATAATATTTTTTTTTTCTTTTTGGCGATTAGACCCGGCAAACTGAGAGACACTACATTTTTATTTATTTTAGAAATTTTAAAAGAAAAGTTATAATAACTTTACATACTATTTACTCTTTTTTTTTTATATGCCCCGGGATGGCAAATGACTCTACTCCACCTGATGGTAAGTGGTAGTAGAGTCCAAACGCGACGACGGCCAGTACAGTCGGGAAGAATGTTCTGTACTAGCCGTCCCCGCCTTGCCGACCCGCAAGATGCCTCTTCACGCCTCGTTTGAAGGAACCCGGGTTGTAAGAGGAGGGGAACACGTGAGCTGGTAAGGAATTCCATTTTTTGGTAGTGCGACAAAGAAAGGAGTTGCCAAATTTCTTTGTGCGCGATGGAATTGATGTCACAGTTAGGCGGTGACATCGAGAACCAGCTCGCGTGGACTTAAGAAGGAAGGGGGAAGCAGGAATTAAAGAGAATAATTCCTCAGAGCACGTGATACAGACGATAGAAAGCGCTCAGTGCTGCTATCTCGCGACGCAATTGTAAAGGTTCAAGGGTGTTTGTGACTTTTACGTCGCCAATAATGCGTACTGCACGTCGCTGCAACCGGTCCAAGGCCTCCAGTAGGTACTTAGCGGAGCCATCCCAAAGGTGCGAGCAATATTCAACGCAAGACCGTACCTGTGTTTTGTATAACAGGCACAGTTGTTGTGGCGTGAAAAAACGCCGCACCTTGTTCAGAACTCCGAGTTTTCGTGAAGCTGTTTTTATAATAGCCTCGATGTAAACCCTTGGATTAAGGTCGCAGCGAACGTCCATCCCCAGCATGGCGATTTTGCTTTGTATCATCAGCGGTGTGCCACAGAGGGAGGGATTAGGGTAAAATGGTGACTTTTTCGCTGTGAGAGCGCACACCTGTGTTTTCTTGGCATTAAACTCAACAAGATTATCAGAACCCCATTTGGCGATGAGCTCTAATGTCCTATCGAGTTCAATAACAAGATTCTCCCGCCTCTCCTCAGTTTCACTCAAAGATATACACAGGTAAGTTATATATATAGAGATATAATTACATTTTATGTGTTCTAATAAACATGTGTCATAGCATTACGTCACATATATATTGTCTACGAGCTATAGACTATAAGTATATACCTTTCTCAATAAATTAACCATATATTACTTTTTTTTTAGGAGTTTTAGATAATTTTCGATATTTTTACATCAAATCACGTTAACTATTGCTTATTATTAGGGTAAAATCATAAATTATAAGCTTACGTTGCCAACTACATCAATTATGTTTTGTTTCGGTTCCCTTCAATGCTTCTTAGATTCTCGGAGAATGTAAACAATGATGTCGTAAATTGCTAATGGCCAGCCTATATTTTATTCAAAAAAGAAGTGCGTCGGCGAATTTTATTACTACTTGTTTGCCTACTTCAATTTCCAGGTACTAGCGGTAAAAGAGTTATAGCTTCGAGAAGGCTTCTGCTGCCCGTTTTACATGTTGGTTCTTCAAAATAAATCTTTCATTACCTAATATTTTAAACATACGTCTGGACGGGCAGCTCCTATATATAAAGGTATGCGATGTCTAGAAAAGATAAGCTAAACTTATCCAATTAATTTTAAGCCGTGAATAGCTAAACTAAAAGGATTCGAATTTGATTACCTACTCGTATTTATTGTTATTTCGTAATGCTATTTTTGTATTGATCTATATTAATCATCGATAATAAAATTTCACACGTGAATCTCGCTTAGAAACACATTGGCACGAGTCGTTTGCAAATATTATTTTAAGTTTCGGTCAAATGATTGCCACAGAAAGACACGCAACATTTTCAAAGCGATTACATAAAATAGCACTTTAAATATACAAAATCAAATCCAAATACAGACAATTATATTGTACAGTATATTTATAATTATTCCTAATTAAACAAATTTCGGATTATATTATTTTTGAAATATATAAGTATATTATGTAGAGGTCTTTACTTTTATTAATATAATCTAAATTATACATTATTCAAATTACTAAAATACCTTCTGTAGGTAGTGTATGTATAGATGGGGGTAATAAAATCTGTCAGTTTCCTGAATCGCGCTGTCTAGATTCGCTACTGAATATATATAATGTAAAGGTGATTTTGTTAAAATGATCAGACAAAATAAATTATAGTGTGAACAGTGGAAAGCTCTTCCTTAGTTTCATTTACCGTTTGATCCCCGATATTAGTTCGGCGTAAACAGGTAGGTATATTGTAATTTAAGTCGTGTAAGCTAGTCTCTACGCTAATTTAGTGTTTCCGTAGCAAATTAATTTATTATTATTTTTATGTAAACACCATTTTAAAAACAAATAAAATTTAAAAAGAGAAAACATTTTAAAATAAGTACTTTTAAAATAATGTCGAGCGTTTGGTGAAATTGCGAAATTACGAACCAGTTGAAACGTTCATGCGAATTGTATCATTTGCATTGTAATATTCGCAATGACACAAAGGGTGCAACCGTTCTCCCGTCGGGACATTTTCTCTGAAACAGCTCTACTTTCTCTGAGAACAATAGCTGCGTTATCTTCTTCACCTGCAATAAACCAAAAACTCGGCGGGAGACGAACAAAACGCTTTGCCGATTTGTTAGACATTTTGTTTATAACAAAAAGACATTTTAATAACCACTTATTGTTTTACGATACAATTATGTAAAATGTAGTTTGTACTTGCAAGTCTAAGACAAATAAGGTCGAAGCCGATGCCTTCTATTGTGTTTTGGTTGGGGCTTATTTGATATGAGACATGAACGAAATTGTTTTTGAATTGTAAGATTCGCATACCCATAGATATGATGCGTGCTTGCAAGATGCGTCGCAAGCAGCCGACGCGTGTTTGCAAGTTCGAATCGTTCAAGTTTTTTTACTTTCCCGATTTGCTTGAAATGAATTAATACAGTTTTATCACTTACCCCGAAGACTGCAGCTATCTCTGAAGTACTTTGTGATGGATCCGCTTCCACAATAGCCTGTAATTTTTCATTTTCCACTTTGGTTTTCGGCCGTCCACGGGGTTGGTTCTGAAGGTCGAAATTTCCAGAAAGAAAACGTTAAAACCAAAAACGCGCAGTGCTTTCTTTTGCGATACCAGCGCCGTACACATCATTAATCCTTCGAGCTGTTTCTGCAGCACTGGTGCCACGGTAGAACTCGTACTCGTTAATATACCCATATTTCATGTTTTCCATTGTGCGGTAATAAACGACGCCAAAGAAAAAAATAATGAGGAAAAAACAAATGAATGACTGTTTTCAAAACTCAAATGTACCAGCTAAATGAATTTATAAATTTGAATTTGGATTCCTTAACCAAAGAGGAAATATGTGAGGAAATCTATGCTCATGCAAATAGACATGAGTCCAGAGATCTCTACCATAAAATTCGATCCATCACAAAGACACTTCCTTCCAAGACCTGGGCCATTGAAGATAGTGATGGTAGAGAAGTCAATGAGTTAAACCACATAACTGACATTTTCAAGAGATATTGCCAGTCCTTGTTCCAGGACAACCAGTCGAAAAACTTTCCTGATACAGAGCCCGGAAATGAAAACCTAGAGCCAGACATTCTTCGATCGGAAGTAAAAGCCGTCATTATGCATCTAAAGAAGGGGAAAGCCACAGGAAGAGACGCTATACCGATCGAAACTATAAGAGCCTTAGGCGACATAGGTGTCAATATCTTCCACAACATATGCAACAAGATATGGCATTCAGGAACATGGCCAACAGAATGGTCTCACACGGCTTACGTTCCTTTGCACAAGAAGGGTTCAACTAAGAAGTGTAGCAACTACCGCCTTATAGCCCTCATATCTCATGCTAGTAAAATCCTGCTACACATAATCAATGAACGACTGAAGAACTTTCTGTCCAAGGAAGTTGCACCAGAAGAAGCCGGTTTTGTAAAAGGAAGGGGTACACGTGAGCAGATCCTCATTGTTCGCCAGATAATAGAGAAGCCTACTTATATTTGCTTTGTTGACTTCTCAAAGGCATTTGACTCAGTAAAATGGCCCAAACTATGGAGGGTGTTACTGGACATGGGTACACCGAAACACTTAGTTCATCTTCTTAGGCGTCTTTACGAAGATGGGACTGCATCCGTGCGGACGGATGATGTTTTATTTGAAGACTTTCATCCCAGCGCTGGAGTCCGCCAAGGATGCATAATATCACCGCTCTTGTTCAATGCTTACACAGAACTGGTAATGCGCACTGCGCTTGAGGACTGGAGTGACGGTGTTGCAGTTGGTGGGCGCAATATTACAAATTTGCGCTATGCCGACGACACGACCCTGTTTGCGTCTGACGCAGTTCATATGGAAGAATTGCTTCTTAAAATGGAGCGCATATGCCAAGAATTCGGATTAAAGCTTAACCGCAGTAAAACGAAGATGATGATTGTAGACCGGGCAAAAAAAAACTCGCCTGAGATCACTCAGATTGCGAACTGTGAGGTCGTCCGATCCTATATATATCTGGGAGATTTAATATCGAATAATGGCGGATGCGTAGATGAGGTCAAGCGACCTATGGCAATTACGAGAACTGCAATGGAGAAGCTGAAGAAAATATGGAGGAACAGAAACATTACCAAAGCAACCAAGATCCGGCTCGTAGAAACGCTTGTTTTCCCCATATTTCTATACGCTGCGGAGACGTGGACTTTGCGGCAGGTCGAAAAAAAGAAGATCGATACTATGAAGATGTGGTGCTGGAGACGAATGCTAAGAGTTTCGTGGACCGAATTTCGCACCAATATCGCCATTCTTCAAGAACTCGGCATCAAACAGCGTCTTTCGGCGCTGGTTCGAAAGCGCATACTAACTTTTTTTGGACACGTCTCCCGGCAAGGAAATAACTCCATAGAGCGCCTTGTCATTCAAGGCAAGGTGGATGGCAACAGACCACGTGGAAGGACGCCCATGCGATGGACCGACCAAATAAAAACAACTGTTGGCGGTCCCTTGCATGAATGCACGAGGCTTACCACTAACAGGGACATATGTCGAAGGCTCGTGAGGCGAATAACATCTGCACCGAATAATTCATGATACTTCATGGCGACCACGACCGCTCTGACAAGAGTGTCACGACGAAGAAGGAACCAAAAAGGAGATATTTCAGATCAAAGTGGTCAGTACGACAAAACGCTAATTTCATATGTAAGGACCTATTATTATTTATTATAGAGGATATTATGGATACCAAGAATAAATTAAAGCTATGAATATTATACTAATAAAATATAACTTTTTGTGCTATTATGTACAGTACACAATTTTTTCATTACAGTAGCTTTATGCTGATAGCCGAAATGACTGAAATATGACGTCAGCTCATTTATCTTTCCGCATTTATTAGCGAATATTTTAAATTTTGCTGATTAATAAATTTAAATCACATGTTAAAAATAGGCATATATTACAATACGAGTTTTTTTTTTTATTATATATGCGCCGGGATAGCAAATGACTCTACTCCACCTGATGGTAAGTGGTAGTAGAGTCCAAACGCGACGACGGCCAGTACAGTCGGGAGGAATGTTCTGTACTAGCCGTCCCCGCCTTGCCGGCCCGCAAGATGCCTCTTCGCGCCTCGTTTGAAGGAACCCTGGTTGTAAGAGGAGGGGAACACGTGAGCTGGTAAGGAATTCCATGTTTTGGTAGTGCGACACAGAAAGGAGTTGCCAAATGTCTTTGTGCGCGATGAAATTGATGTCACAGTTAGGCGGTGACATCGAGAACCAGCTCGCGTGGACTTAAGAAGGAAGGGGGAAGCAGGAATTAGAGAGAATAATTCCTCAGAGCACTCGCCGTGATACAGCCGATAGAAAGCGCTCAGTGCTGCTATCTCGCGACGCAATTGTAAAGGTTCAAGGGTGTTTGTGACCTTTACGTCGCCAATAATGCGTACTGCACGTCGCTGCAACCGGTCCAAGGCCTCCAGTAGGTACTTAGCGGAGCCATCCCAAAGGTGCGAGCAATATTTATAACGAAGCAGTTTTTATAACAGCCCCGATGTAATCCCTTGGACTAAGGTAGCAGCGAACGTCCATCCCCAGCATGGCGATTTTGCTTTTTATCATCAGCGGTGTGCCACAGAGGAAGGGAAGAGGGGAAAATGGTGACTTTTTCGCTGTGAGAGCGCAAACCTGTGTTTTCTAGGCATTAAACTCAACAAGATTATCAGAACCCCATTTGGCGATGAGCTCTAATGTCCTATCGAGTTCAATGACAAGATTCTTCCGCCTCTCCTCAGTTTCCGTCCGCCCAGCCACTGCGCGTCCGTGGTATCCACCATGCACTGTACTATCGTCTGCATAGCAATGTATGTTCCCAAGAGAGAGCATATCATTGATATGCAAAAGAGAGAGTGTGGGAGATAGCACAGATCCCTGGGGGACCCCAGCATTCACTACATAGAATTGTGAAGCGCAACCATCTACTAAAACACGAAGGCTACGCTTGTGTGGGAAGCTGGCAATCCTGGTGCGTAGCTGAGCAGGCAGACCATATGCCGGTAGCTTGGAGAGAAGACTTCTGTGACAGACCCTGTCGAAAGCCTTGGAGATATCGAGGCTGACAGCCAACGATTCTCCATGCTTGACGATAGCTTCACCCCAGAGGTGTGTTACGTACGCTAGAGGAACACCTGTGGACCGTTTTGGTCGAAACCCGTACTGACGATCATTAATTAGACAGCGATCTTCTAGGTAATGGATCAATTGGTTGTTAAGAATCCGTTCCATCACCTTTCAAATTACTGAGGTGATAGCTATTGGTCGATAATTTGCCGGGTCAGACCGATCCCCTTTTTTGGGAACCGCTTGCACATTAGCTCTTCTCCAAGCCTCCGGCACACATCCCGAAGAGAGAGAAAGTTGGAACAGGCGCGTTAACACAGAAGACAGCTCCGCCGCGCACTTCTTCAGCACTATGGTTGGTATTCCATCGGGACCGCTAGCTTTCCGTATATCAAGTGATTGCAGCTCCGCACGCACATCACGTTGCCTGATTTTGATGTCAGGCATCGTGTGGCCATATGAAGGTATTGTTGGTGGCAGCGCACTACAATCATCGATCACGGAGTTGTCGGCAAAGAGTTTAGCCAGGAGATCGGCTTTCTCCTGCGGACTGTGAGCTAGCGATCCGTCCGGATTTCTGAGCGGTGGAAATCGTTTTGCAATGCGAGGAATCCTAGGATGCGAAATAAGGTCATGACCAATCTGTACAATGCACTGTGCATCCGCTCTCGTGTATGCCTTCCTACAGGACTTGGAATTTTCATTGTAGTTTGCTTTCAGTGAGTCAATGTTAGATGCCCCGCTAACGCAGCCGTTGATTCACGCGCGATATGCCGCCTGCTTAGATGATACAGCGTCGGCACATTCACGAGTTAACCAACGGTTACGCGTACCCCTACTGATGAGATCTGAGCTAGGAATGTAGTATTCCATTCCTAACATGATCTCATCAGCAACAGCAGCGGCACTAGCTGTCGGGTCATTCCCACTGAAGCAACGTTCCTTCCATGGGACTGACGCATAGTAATCGCGCATACCGTCCCAATCTGCCGACTTATAGTGCCAAACGCGACGTTTGCATACCGCTGATGGCGGCAGCTTGGCCTGTGGCACTTTGGTAGATATAAGGCCGTGATCCGAAGAACCAAGTGGAGCTTGAACCACAATCACAACGAGTTAATATTTGTTTATTTACAGGCAGGATAGGTACAAATTTAATTGTTTTTTATTAACTTTACCATGTAACCAACTTAATAAATGAAAACCTTCCTGGGACATTAACAACAAATAATATTCCACAGTTCGGTAATTCTTATAATAATAAATGAACACTTCTTGTAAAAAAAACGTACAGCGCGGAAATGCAGCCTGCATTATGGGCAGCTATGCGTCGGGTGGGAATTGGGTGGTACTATTTTAAATTTGACTTAAACAATAAAAAAAAATTGACATTGTTATATTTCTGTGTTAACGTGCAAAACATGTTAACTTAGATATAATATTTATGTTTCAATGTAATATTAAATAAATTTAGTTGATGTAATGAAATAAACAAAGTCAGTAGAAAAAAAAATTTACTTGACCTATTAATAAATTTAAATCGCATGTCAAAAACTAATTTATAAAGAAAAAATATTTACTTAATAAAAGACTATATCGATTATAAAGAAAACATTAGTATCCGTTGATTTTCATACCGGATAACTAATAAATTTAATTGTATTTAATTCATATTCCATCGATTTCCTTACAATAAAGTTAAAAGTAAATTTGCACAGCAACAATATAACAGTCTCGTACCTAGATTTTATAAAAAATACTCAATTTTCAAGAATAAAGGACATTAATAACTACCAATTAAAAGGCAAAACTAAAACATGGTTGAAACAACTTAATTATGAAGACGTTGAGAAACTATTAACTACCTCATAAATGAACATTCACATCACACGCTCAATTATAGCACACATACACACATTTATGCAGTCACGCGCACACGGTTTGGATTAACTTACAATAATTAGTAATAAGACCCTTTGTAATACTTTTTAATAATTGAATGGGATGGAACTGACTTCTGACGCACGGGTAACGCCAGTTCAGGAGTCAGGGCTACTATTTATAATATGTATGTATTGGATAAAAATAAAGTTTTATTATTAATATACCTAAATAAAAAAAAAACTAACTGTTGTCAGTTCTTCTCGTTAGAATCTATATTCAAAAATATTATTTCGGATAAAGATGCTGTATGTATAAGAAGGCATAATGCATGTCATTTTTTGTAGAGTATGGTCAGTGCCCACACTTAAAGGATTAATATTCGCAACACAGGCAGGTGTTACCGTTGACTGATGTTGCCTCATAATTTTAATATCTAATGTAAATATCACACCGCGTCTTATATAATATAATTTTGTGACAGCTGTCGCTATGTCATCTAATACTGGAAGGCTTTTAACGTGTAGTTACTGAAATTCCGTAGGAGCTAAAGAATAAAACATTGCAATCAAATAACCAATTAGAATATCCGATTGACCAAGATATATATCTACGAATTAATTACATACATTCAGGTACACGAGTATGCTCACAAAAAGGTTTGAACTAATAAAGAGTTCTTAATAATTAGCATTAAGATTTTATTGTACGATAGCGTTGTAAACGACAATGAATATTTTATTATTCATTTAATTAATGTGACAAAAGCTTCATGTTTCACATAAGTAAGGAGGAAAGTTTAAATATTAGTATATGTAGGTAGCTTAATAACTAACGTTTTAAAAATACCTATTAATCATAAAAGATTGAAGATGGCCCAGTCGTTACAACACCTGCACCTGAGCCGAGCATTGGGACGTTTTACAGGCTGTTACTTCGTTATCACTTATTTAATTAGAAAAGTGTATTTCTATTGAATATTTTTGAATAATAAAAGACGAGAATGAATTCTACCTTGTAAGAGAAGTAAACGAATTAGCATTTGGTCGAATGAGCGAGACCACCGTCACTGTATTGTAAAGGATTTTTTTAATCTGTCGCTATTGTGCAAGTATTAAGAACAGATAACGTGGCTAATACTTTTGTCAACCAAGATACACTAAGCAATTGTGCCAGTTACCATTGTATTTTTATCTACTGCATTTTGTCAGTTTTTTGTATTAATACTTTAAGACTAGTTATTTAAATTGTAGGGACTTACTTGAAGTTGCATAAATACCCACAGGATCACAATAATTTCTAAAACTATATTTTTAAATGAATAATTCATTGGTAATGATACGCAAATATAATAAATGGAGAATAGAAAAAGATAAAAAATAAGATGATTATGGTTATAATATTCAGATTTAAATTTTTATCCAGAATTTAGCGTATACAAGTTATAACTTACTTTCTTTATCAATATGAAGAAAAGCTAAAAAATAAATAATTTTATTAACCAAAATTTGAAGATGTTGATGTCCTCCTAAATCGTATACAAGTTATAACTTACTTTCTTTATCAATATGAAGAAAAGCTAAAAAATAAATAATTTTAGGAACCAAAATTTGAAGATGTTGATGTCCTCCTAATAGATTTCAGGCACGGCAGCCAATCTCAACAGATTAGTCAACGGCGCAGGACATATTATAGTGCACAAGTGCGTACGCAAACACAGGTGCATTCTCTATTCCCTCACTCTCATAATCCGACACGACCGGAAAGAGTTCAGGCGCAGGAACAACAGTTTTACGTGCTCTTTGAGGCACGGGAGTGTACACACTTCCAACTTCCAGACTCCGGGAAGCTACTGAGAATCTTTGACAGAAAAACTCACTAACTTTTTATCGGCCCGACCTGGAATTTGAACCCAGGATCTCGGGTTCTGCGGCCTTATATCTAGCCACTAGACCAACGAGGCAGGCTATATTACTATCACTACACACTCGTACTTACCATCATTATACATTTTCATAAGTATTTAATCTGAACCACTGGTCATTATTCATTCCGGTATCTCAACAGAGATTAATAACTGATAAACAAACGGTGTCTAACGCTCCTGTCTAAAGTATTGAAAAAACATAACGAGCGTACAAATGTGTATTCTTTGCATTTAAGAAAACCGTACAAATACCTATTTAATTTTTTTATGTTTCAAAATAAATAATAAGAGTATTTGAAATTGTTGTCCCTCTAATACATATTGGTCACATCGAATCTTTATCATCTTTGTCTGTATCCACAATTAATTTTATTTATAAAATTAAAAATAACTTATTTATTGAGTTAATATGAATATTTCCGAGTTGTCAAAACGAAAACAAGCATTATTTGTTCGTTCGTTCGTTCATTATTGATAACAATTAAATTCAAATGTTAGTAATTTAGTTAATATAGGCAAGAATAAGGCACACATTAGTTTTTATTTCAACAAAATCGGTTGTATCTATCAAAAGTTATAATAACTTAAAGATTACGTACATATATACGTAAAAACAATTTAACGTGGATAAAATAGCGAGTCGCAGCTATTTAGAACATAAATCAGTAATGCAAGTGACGACCCTTCTTATTCCATTCTTAGAAATATTACATAAAAACAGGAATTAAAATTATATTTCATAATAATACTATAAATAAAAAATGTATGTTGTTTGATAGGTATGTCAGGAGAATAATAAGTATTATTATTCTATTTTTTGGTTTCGTTGGTGTCATATGTATATGTCCGATAGTATGTGTATATACGATATATGATTCAAAATATCGCTCCGACGCTTTCCAAGTGTCAAATATTCTGACAAAACTATAACTGATTCTAAGAAAACTTTGTATGATAGATTTGTAGAACTCCATACAGTAAAATGACAATAAAATTACTATAAATTTAGATCAATTAATGAATGAATAAATAAAATCTCTCCTACGGAGATTATGTTAAAGCCGCCATATAAATGGTAAAGTCGTATTCGAGCTCATAAAACTTGAAGAGATTTTAACTGAAGTTTTAATTCAATCTTACTATATCAAGCACTCATCTTCTTATGAAGTCCTGTCGTTCCAGGTAACGTTTCCTCTTAAACAGTTTTAAACTCTTAAAAGCTTTAAAGTGTTATACTGATTTAATTATATGGCAACTTTTGGTTTTGTTTAAGTTTCTATATAATTTTTTTAATATATCTATGAAAATATATAAATATTAATTTTAATAAATATTTTAACCTAACAAAATTCGTCAGTACCCTCAATAATAAAAATAATATTTTGACTTGCGAAGCAAACATTCGCTGTACGGCATATTTCCGTTCCTGCCTGAAAGTATAAGCCTATAAACACATTAGCATTTATATTAGGTAGGGATTATGGCATGAATTATCAAAAAAAAAATATTAGAACAAATACCAAAAAGTGACATCTATCGTTGAATAGCGGTAAGCTAACTTGCTTAAAGGTAAAAGTGACATCTATCGAGAATTTTACGACAGTGTCACTTTTATATTAATGTATTATTATATTATTTAAAAGGCACTATTAAAATATTTATGTACCTAAAATTATTTTAATAAAAATATTATTAATGATTGTTGCGGATTTTGATAGTATTTAACGAGGAGATATTAAAAAAGGCGTAGTTTAGTTGCAATGAAAATTTTATTGTGTTACATATTTTTATGACAGGGTAGGTAAAAAATTACAATAAACAATGTGCCTTATATCTAAATCGTTCCGTAACGTCCATATACTAAATTGCTTCACAGTTTTAACAGGCGCTTGCGCCAACATACCCCCGGACGTTGAAAGATTCCCTTTCAACCAGTATTTCCATCTTCAGAAAGGTCGGGTAATGGGCAAATTTTGCTAAATGATCTTCGAACTACGCCATTGGACGTCTTGACATCTGCAACTCTGATGATCCCATCTGGACCGGGATGGACAGCCACGATTCTCCCCATTCTCCATTTTAGTGCCGGCAAGTTATCCTCTTTTAAAAGAACCAAAGAGTTGAGTTTCAGCGAACCCTTACATGACCTTCATTTGGTTCTTATCTGAAGTTCCGATATATATTCCTTACTCCATCGAGTCCAAAAATGTTGTCTCAGCTGTTCTATTCGTTGGAAGCGAGTTAAGGAATTTACAGGGCGATGTTCGTAGTTTGGCGATGGTAGTGATACTAAGGGGCGTCCAATTAAAAAATGTCCTGGCGTCAATGGCGTTAAATCATCGGCATTTGATGATAATGGCGTCAGTGGTCTCGAGTTCAAGATAGCTTCTATTTGGACTAAAGTTGTGTATAATTCTTCGTAAGAGAGGTTACAAAGGCCCAACACTCTAACTAAATGATGTTTAGTTGATTTTACGCCAGCCTCCGCAAGACCAGCAAAATGAGGGGAGTATGCCGGGATAAAATGAAAGTTTATTTCCTTTGACATCTCTTCAGTTACCGAATCACAATTTGTTTTAAGAAAGCTCGAAAGGTCATTGTATGCACCGACAAATGAACGGCCGTTATCGGAATATATATTTTTCGGCTTTCCTCTACGTGAGATGAACCTTTTTAAAGCTAAAATAAATGTATTACTAGATAAATCACCTACTAACTCGAGGTGAATTGATTTTGTTGTAAAACAAATAAATATGGCAATATAAACTTTAACTAATTTTGTACCTCGACCTTGTCGAACTGCTGATTGGATTGGACCTGCATAATCCAAACCAATATTTTCAAAAGGAAAACCACCTAGAAGTCGCTGCTGTGGTAAGTAACCCATAGTGGGAGTAACTGTTTCACCTCTGAATCGACAGCACCGCGTACATTGTAAGTAACATTTTCGAGCTAAATTCCGTCCTCTAATAGGCCAATATATTTCTCTAATAGAAGATAATAATAATTGAGGGGCAGCATGAAATAACCTTTTATGTTCATATTCAAATACTAACACTGTAAACCGATGATTGGAATGTAGAAGAATAGGATGCTTTTTATCATACTGATAGTTTGAATTTTGGAGTTGACCACCGACACGCATGATATTTTGGTAATCTAAAAATACTTTGAATTTATTTAGTGGACTTTCCTTAGGCAACTCCTTTTTATTTATTAATAAAGTATATTCTATAAATGATTCACTTTGAGATGCCCGAATTATTACATTTAAAGCTCTTTGTAAGTCTTTACTACTAAAAGGACCAATATTCTTTATCTTTTTGCATTTCAGATCAACAAATCGTAAAACCCAAGCTAAAGTACGCCTAAGCCGTAGAAAATTAGAAAAAGAGTTAAAATTAATTAATCTATTTAATTCATCATTGTTGGCCAAAGCATGTAAAATAGTAATATTTGATTTCATTTCCGGTAGTGTATCATCATCTGTATGTAAAGGTTTAGTTGGTAAACTCATAAAGATCTTGATGATTATTAATTCCCAACACTCTAAGGTAGTATTTAACGTAAAATAATTTGCTTAAGGTTAGTATATCTTTGTTAATACTGTAACGTGAATAAAATTCTACGAATATTATTATAATAAAGTTAATTTAACTTAATCAAGCCTAGTTAAATTATTTTATTAATTATGTTGTAAAGATCTATCAAAGGGTAGTTATCAAAGAGTATAAAATAACTGCATTATGATAAACGCTTTGTTAGGTCATAAAGATTAATTGCAACATCACTTTACGGTTATAATTTATTAAGATTTCAGTTTATTTAGCTTTATTAATATTGAAGTTAAGGTAATTTTGTTAAGTTCTTAGAGCACGTGCTAACTTGTAACCTGTAGTTATTTAAATTTTATTTGTTGTACTGTTAAATCTTTAAAATATTGTCGTATTGCTTATTATTACAGTCTGTAACTAGTATAAATTGTTGATTTGTATAAATTCTCACTTTGATTTGTATAAATTCCAGATTGTTACACCAGCCTACGCAATGCCTGAGGATAAGGAGCTTACTAGGAAACGTGCGAGTTACAAAGGAAGGTTAACTTTCTTTTCTAACTATTTAAATTCATTGGATCCTTCAACTTTGAGCACCTCTGAGGTTAGTGAGTTACAGTTGCGTTTGAGTAAGCTCGAGGCTATGTATGAACAATACGATGAAGTGCAGGTGTCATTAGAATGCAATACTGACAATATGGATAGTCAATTGTCAGAACGTAGCGAGTTTGAATCCTTTTATTATAAGTCTATATCTCGAGCTCAAGAAATACTTGCAAATCATAAGAAAAAGGATCAAGAAAATAGTGACGCGACATTTATTTCTAGCAATCATAAATTTGTAAAGTTACCAACGATTCAATTACCAAAATTCAACGGATCCTACATAAACTGGCTAGAGTTTCATGACACTTTTGTGAGTTTAATACATTCAAATGATGACATGAATGATATTAATAAATTTCATTATTTAAGATCCTCGCTAGAAGGATCTGCTGCTGTGGTAATTAACTCAATTCAGTTTTCTGCTGCGAATTATTCTGTGCACTTACCTTTTGTAAAGGGCAATGGCATAGCAGTACCCGTTGGCCCAGAAACTAACCAACCTAGCTTAGTTTCACAAAGAATGGGTTGCCCTGGTCCTAATTTTATTATCTTCGATCCTAACAGGTCCCAAAATATATCAGCACCTAGTAATATGTCTATCGGGGCCGGCGTATTAAAATTTGGATCAGCCAAACAGATATCAGATGGGATTTTAAGGCTGGATGGATTTATATAGTTATTAGGAACATTCTCAGTTATGGATGTTAACACAAAACAATTTATCTTTACCATATAGTCATTATTTATAGATTTTATTGCCACAAAGCACATTTTATTAATTTGCGACAAGGAATTATTGATGCCCATCACTGAATTACTTACATTGTAACCAGAAAGTCCCAATCGTTTGTACAATGCTTCGGTCATAAGACAGGACGTGCTGCCGCTGTCAAGAAGAGCACGAGCGGTGTAAACTATATTGTTTCCCCCCATCACATTTACTAATGCGGTCGAAAGTAAAACACTGTGTTCAATTTTTGCCGTTAACGATACGTTTGCGCTTTGATTTGATTGAGCGGACATAGTTGCATTATTACCAGTATCATTACCATTAACAGTTTTGTGAACAGAGGGAGTATTTTTAAATTTTGAATGTTCAGAAACGTGTACAAGAGTGTGGTGTTTGCGACGACATATTTTACAGCCTGCCTTTTTACAGTTGTTGGCATAATGACCCACAGACAAACAATTAAAGCATACCTTATAGCTAGGTAAAATTTGCAAACGTGCTTCACATGACAGTGCCAAAAATTCAAGACACGAACTCAATTTATGGTCACCGCTACACTTTTGACACTTTTTAGGTTTAAATAAAGCAGAACTTAAATTATTTTTATCATCACCAGAGTTACCTTTATTGTTGTAATCTTGTACAATCATTGTCTTGACTTTAACATTTTTTAATGTGTTTGCATTTTTATTAGCTGAGGAATTTGAAAGTTCTAATGTTTCTATTATATCAGCTCGATTCTTAATAAAAGTTAAAAATATGGAAAACGTAATTTTTGAATTCTTTTCGAGATTGCCTTTGTACTCCTCCCATTCACGATACGTTTTACTGTCTAATTTATGTGTAATAATATAGATTAAAAGAGTATCCCACTGATTAACAGGTTCACCATTTTTTTTTTCTCGCTGGAAAAACACATTTATGTGTTTCCCCCACATGAGGTGGGGGGGTATGTGGAACTCGCCGGCGCCTTCAGCGCCGGCGAGTCCCACATACCCACTAAAAACCAGCGGTACCCACTCAAAACCAGCGGTACCCACTCCATCTTGTTGGGGGACGTCACGGGATCGCTTGCGCATACTACCGTGCCGTCCCGACGGTTGGCCCGCTTCTGCGGGCCTCCAAATACTAGGGGGTACTCGGGGTACAGAGACCCCCTGGCCCCGGCGACACTCACGGCGGGAGGAGAAGATGCGCATAGCGCCGGCGTCTTCTCCCCGGTCTTCTTCGACGAAGCGGGTCAGCGGAGGCACTCTCCTCGCGCTCCTGCTCCGCGGCCTCCTTCTGCGACATGACATTTTCGCAGAAGGAGACCATCTCCATCCAGCACCTTTCGCTACCAAGCATGGCATTTATCACGCTCGGCAGCGAAAGGTTTCCGCCGATTAAAGTCGCCAGGGAAAGGCGCTGAGGCCCCCAAGCGGCACACTCCATCAGAGTGTGGCATGCCGTGTCCGTAGGCGCACCACACTCGTGGCAGGAGGGCGTTACCTCCCGCCTGACTATTCCGTGCAGGTACTTACCGAAGCACCCATGTCCAGTAAGCACCTGAGTCAGTCTGAAGGTCAGTGTGCCGCCTTTTCTCGTTACCCAGCGACTCAAGTGGGGACGGATCGCCTCCACTGTCGCCAGTCCTGCTGATGGGGACCTCAGATCCTCCTCCCACCTGCGAATCAGGGCTTGCTGGGCGAGAGTCCTGATTCGCAGCACCTCCTCCAACCCTGGACGGTCGCCACGCGACCTCACTTCCGTCCGGAACCGGTACACTTCCGCGAGCACCTCCGCCTGGAGCTCCCAAGGCGGATCGCCCGCGAGAAGTGTTGCCGCCGTCCACGACACCGTACGATATCCGCGTATCACCCTCACCGCTATGATTCTCTGCGGCCTTCGCAAGAGAACCTTGTTCCGAGCGGTGAGAGCGTCCACCCAGATAATTAACAGGTTCACCTAGTGATTCTAATGCACGCAAATTTTTATTTATCTGATCTATTAAAATTTTCAATGTTACTGACGACTCCTTATGAATGACATCCATATTAAATAATGTTGATACATGATGTTGAGTTAATAAATGCTTATTATCAAATCGATCACAAAGAAGTTGCCAAGCCACAGAATAATTCGCAGCAGAAAACTGAATTGAGTTAATTACCACAGCAGCAGATCCTTCTAGCGAGGATCTTAAATAATGAAATTTATTAATATCATTCATGTCATCATTTGAATGTATTAAACTCACAAAAGTGTCATGAAACTCTAGCCAGTTTGTGTAGGATCCGTTGAATTTTGGTAATTGAATCGTTGGTAACTTTACAAATTTATGATTGATTCTTGATCCTTTTTCTTATGATTTGCAAGTATTTCTTGAGCTCGAGATATAGACTTATAATAAAAGGATTCAAACTCGCTACGTTCTGACAATTGACTATCCATATTGTCAGTATTGCATTCTAATGACACCTGCACTTCATCGTATTGTTCATACATAGCCTCGAGCTTACTCAAACGCAACTGTAACTCACTAACCTCAGAGGTGCTCAAAGTTGAAGGATCCAATGAATTTAAATAGTTAGAAAAGAAAGTTAACCTTCCTTTGTAACTCGCACGTTTCCTAGTAAGCTCCTTATCCTCAGGCATTGCGTAGGCTGGTGTAACAATCTGGAATTTATACAAATCAAAGTGAGAATTTATACAAATCAACAATTTATACTAGTTACAGACTGTAATAATAAGCAATACGACAATATTTTAAAGATTTAACAGTACAACAAATAAAATTTAAATAACTACAGGTTACAAGTTAGCACGTGCTCTAAGAACTTAACAAAATTACCTTAACTTCAATATTAATAAAGCTAAATAAACTGAAATCTTAATAAATTATAACCGTAAAGTGATGTTGCAATTAATCTTTATGACCTAACAAAGCGTTTATCATAATGCAGTTATTTTATACTCTTTGATAACTACCCTTTGATAGATCTTTACAACATAATTAATAAAATAATTTAACTAGGCTTGATTAAGTTAAATTAACTTTATTATAATAATATTCGTAGAATTTTATTCACGTTACAGTATTAACAAAGATATACTAACCTTAAGCAAATTATTTTACGTTAAATACTACCTTAGAGTGTTGGGAATTAATAATCATCAAGATCTTTATGAGTTTACCACCGGGTACTCTGCTATCCTGACCACAGAATCTTCTTATTATATCAGTTTCAGTTATCGACAGTAATAGTAAACGTGAAATGCTTTCTGTTATTTCACAGATCTTTGATCCTCTAGGCCTTCTAAGTCCTTGTGTAATGACAATGAAAATGTTGCTTCAAAAATTATGGTTACACAAACTGTCTTGGGATGAACAACTGCCTCCGGAAGTTAATAAACTTTGGTCCGAATTGATTGTTGATTTACCGGAATTAAATAAAATTAGGATTCCACGACGTGTTATTATTGATTCATACCAGTTTTTAGAATTTCACATTTTCTGCGATGCGTCTGAACGAGCCTACGGTGCGTGCCTATACGTACGTAGCGTTAGTGATGAGGGTGATGTATTAGTGCGTTTATTAGTAGCTAAAGGTCGAGTTGCTCCGCTTAAACCCACAACTATTCCGAGGTTGGAACTTTGTGGTGCCCTGGTAGGAGTTCGTATATATGAAAAGGTTGTTGCCTCATTACGAGTACGAGCAGCACGAATCTTTTTTTGGAGTGACTCTATGATAGTGCTAGGCTGGTTAAAAATGTTGCCAAATAAGCTTCAACCCTTTGTCCGGAACAGAATTGCAGAAATTTTAGATAAGACACCCAGTTGTGAGTGGAGACACGTTCCTACCGATAAAAATCCCGCGGAATATATTTCACGTGGTGTCGCATTTAAGTTAATACGGAATTTGAAAGAATGGTGGTCCGGACCAGAATTTTTGATGAAAGATATGTCATGTTGGCCAACTAAACCTTTACATACAGATGATGATACACTACCGGAAATGAAATCAAATATTACTATTTTACATGCTTTGGCCAACAATGATGAATTAAATAGATTAATTAATTTTAACTCTTTTTCTAATTTTCTACGGCTTAGGCGTACTTTAGCTTGGGTTTTACGATTTGTTGATCTGAAATGCAAAAAGATATAGAATATTGGTCCTTTTAGTAGTAAAGACTTACAAAGAGCTTTAAATGTAATAATTCGGGCATCTCAAAGTGAATCATTTATAGAATATACTTTATTAATAAATAAAAAGGAGTTGCCTAAGGAAAGTCCACTAAATAAATTCAAAGTATTTTTAGATTACCAAAATATCATGCGTGTCGGTGGTCAACTCCAAAATTCAAACTATCAGTATGATAAAAAGCATCCTATTCTTCTACATTCCAATCATCGGTTTACAGTGTTAGTATTTGAATATGAACATAAAAGGTTATTTCATGCTGCCCCTCAATTATTATTATCTTCTATTAGAGAAATATATTGGCCTATTAGAGGACGGAATTTAGCTCGAAAATGTTACTTACAATGTACGCGGTGCTGTCGATTCAGAGGTGAAACAGTTACTCCCACTATGGGTTACTTACCACAGCAGCGACTTCTAGGTGGTTTTCCTTTTGAAAATATTGGTTTGGATTATGCAGGTCCAATCCAATCAGCAGTTCGACAAGGTCGAGGTACAAAATTAGTTAAAGTTTATATTGCCATATTTATTTGTTTTACAACAAAATCAATTCACCTCGAGTTAGTAGGTGATTTATCTAGTAATACATTTATTTTAGCTTTAAAAAGGTTCATCTCACGTAGAGGAAAGCCGAAAAATATATATTCCGATAACGGCCGTTCATTTGTCGGTGCATACAATGACCTTTCGAGCTTTCTTAAAACAAATTGTGATTCGGTAACTGAAGAGATGTCAAAGGAAATAAACTTTCATTTTATCCCGGCATACTCCCCTCATTTTGCTGGTCTTGCGGAGGCTGGCGTAAAATCAACTAAACATCATTTAGTTAGAGTGTTGGGCCTTTGTAACCTCTCTTACGAAGAATTATACACAACTTTAGTCCAAATAGAAGCTATCTTGAACTCGAGAACACTGACGCCATTATCATCAAATGCCGATGATTTAACGCCATTGACGCCAGGACATTTTTTAATTGGACGCCCCTTAGTATCACTACCATCGCCAAACTACGAACATCGCCCTGTAAATTCCTTAACTCGCTTCCAACGAATAGAACAGCTGAGACAACATTTTTGGACTCGATGGAGTAAGGAATATATATCGGAACTTCAGATAAGAACCAAATGAAGGTCATGTAAGGGTTCGCTGAAACTCAACTCTTTGGTTCTTTTAAAAGAGGATAACTTGCCGGCACTAAAATGGAGAATGGGGAGAATCGTGGCTGTCCATCCCGGTCCAGATGGGATCATCAGAGTTGCAGATGTCAAGACGTCCAATGGCGTAGTTCGAAGATCATTTAGCAAAATTTGCCCATTACCCGACCTTTCTGAAGATGGAAATACTGGTTGAAAGGGAATCTTTCAACGTCCGGGGGTATGTTGGCGCAAGCGCCTGTTAAAACTGTGAAGCAATTTAGTATATGGACGTTACGGAACGATTTAGATATAAGGCACATTGTTTATTGTAATTTTTTACCTACCCTGTCATAAAAATATGTAACACAATAAAATTTTCATTGCAACTAAACTACGCCTTTTTTAATATCTCCTCGTTAAATACTATCAAAATCCGCAACAATCATTAATAATATTTTTATTAAAATAATTTTAGGTACATAAATATTTTAATAGTGCCTTTTAAATAATATAATAATACATTAATATAAAAGTGACACTGTCGTAAAATTCTCGATAGATGTCACTTTTACCTTTAAGCAAGTTAGCTTACCGCTATTCAACGATAGATGTCACTTTTTGGTATTTGTTCTAATATTTTTTTTTTGATAATTCATGCCATAATCCCTACCTAATATAAATGCTAATGTGTTTATAGGCTTATACTTTCAGGCAGGAACGGAAATATGCCGTACAGCGAATGTTTGCTTCGCAAGTCAAAATATTATTTTTATTATTGAGGGTACTGACGAATTTTGTTAGGTTAAAATATTTATTAAAATTAATATTTATATATTTTCATAGATATATTAAAAAAATTATATAGAAACTTAAACAAAACCAAAAGTTGCCATATAATTAAATCAGTATAACACTTTAAAGCTTTTAAGAGTTTAAAACTGTTTAAGAGGAAACGTTACCTGGAACGACAGGACTTCATAAGAAGATGAGTGCTTGATATAGTAAGATTGAATTAAAACTTCAGTTAAAATCTCTTCAAGTTTTATGAGCTCGAATACGACTTTACCATTTATATGGCGGCTTTAACATAATCTCCGTAGGAGAGATTTTATTTATTCATTCATTAATTGATCTAAATTTATAGTAATTTTATTGTCATTTTACTGTATGGAGTTCTACAAATCTATCATACAAAGTTTTCTTAGAATCAGTTATAGTTTTGTCAGAATATTTGACACTTGGAAAGCGTCGGAGCGATATTTTGAATCATATATCGTATATACACATACTATCGGACATATACATATGACACCAACGAAACCAAAAAATAGAATAATAATACTTATTATTCTCCTGACATACCTATCAAACAACATACATTTTTTATTTATAGTATTATTATGAAATATAATTTTAATTCCTGTTTTTATGTAATATTTCTAAGAATGGAATAAGAAGGGTCGTCACTTGCATTACTGATTTATGTTCTAAATAGCTGCGACTCGCTATTTTATCCACGTTAAATTGTTTTTACGTATATATGTACGTAATCTTTAAGTTATTATAACTTTTGATAGATACAACCGATTTTGTTGAAATAAAAACTAATGTGTGCCTTATTCTTGCCTATATTAACTAAATTACTAACATTTGAATTTAATTGTTATCAATAATGAACGAACGAACGAACAAATAATGCTTGTTTTCGTTTTGACAACTCGGAAATATTCATATTAACTCAATAAATAAGTTATTTTTAATTTTATAAATAAAATTAATTGTGGATACAGACAAAGATGATAAAGATTCGATGTGACCAATATGTATTAGAGGGACAACAATTTCAAATACTCTTATTATTTATTTTGAAACATAAAAAAATTAAATAGGTATTTGTACGGTTTTCTTAAATGCAAAGAATACACATTTGTACGCTCGTTATGTTTTTTCAATACTTTAGACAGGAGCGTTAGACACCGTTTGTTTATCAGTTATTAATCTCTGTTGAGATACCGGAATGAATAATGACCAGTGGTTCAGATTAAATACTTATGAAAATGTATAATGATGGTAAGTACGAGTGTGTAGTGATAGTAATATAGCCTGCCTCGTTGGTCTAGTGGCTAGATATAAGGCCGCAGAACCCGAGATCCTGGGTTCAAATTCCAGGTCGGGCCGATAAAAAGTTAGTGAGTTTTTCTGTCAAAGATTCTCAGTAGCTTCCCGGAGTCTGGAAGTTGGAAGTGTGTACACTCCCGTGCCTCAAAGAGCACGTAAAACTGTTGTTCCTGCGCCTGAACTCTTTCCGGTCGTGTCGGATTATGAGAGTGAGGGAATAGAGAATGCACCTGTGTTTGCGTACGCACTTGTGCACTATAATATGTCCTGCGCCGTTGACTAATCTGTTGAGATTGGCTGCCGTGCCTGAAATCTATTAGGAGGACATCAACATCTTCAAATTTTGGTTCCTAAAATTATTTATTTTTTAGCTTTTCTTCATATTGATAAAGAAAGTAAGTTATAACTTGTATACGATTTAGGAGGACATCAACATCTTCAAATTTTGGTTAATAAAATTATTTATTTTTTAGCTTTTCTTCATATTGATAAAGAAAGTAAGTTATAACTTGTATACGCTAAATTCTGGATAAAAATTTAAATCTGAATATTATAACCATAATCATCTTATTTTTTATCTTTTTCTATTCTCCATTTATTATATTTGCGTATCATTACCAATGAATTATTCATTTAAAAATATAGTTTTAGAAATTATTGTGATCCTGTGGGTATTTATGCAACTTCAAGTAAGTCCCTACAATTTAAATAACTAGTCTTAAAGTATTAATACAAAAAACTGACAAAATGCAGTAGATAAAAATACAATGGTAACTGGCACAATTGCTTAGTGTATCTTGGTTGACAAAAGTATTAGCCACGTTATCTGTTCTTAATACTTGCACAATAGCGACAGATTAAAAAAATCCTTTACAATACAGTGACGGTGGTCTCGCTCATTCGACCAAATGCTAATTCGTTTACTTCTCTTACAAGGTAGAATTCATTCTCGTCTTTTATTATTCAAAAATATTCAATAGAAATACACTTTTCTAATTAAATAAGTGATAACGAAGTAACAGCCTGTAAAACGTCCCAATGCTCGGCTCAGGTGCAGGTGTTGTAACGACTGGGCCATCTTCAATCTTTTATGATTAATAGGTATTTTTAAAACGTTAGTTATTAAGCTACCTACATATACTAATATTTAAACTTTCCTCCTTACTTATGTGAAACATGAAGCTTTTGTCACATTAATTAAATGAATAATAAAATATTCATTGTCGTTTACAACGCTATCGTACAATAAAATCTTAATGCTAATTATTAAGAACTCTTTATTAGTTCAAACCTTTTTGTGAGCATACTCGTGTACCTGAATGTATGTAATTAATTCGTAGATATATATCTTGGTCAATCGGATATTCTAATTGGTTATTTGATTGCAATGTTTTATTCTTTAGCTCCTACGGAATTTCAGTAACTACACGTTAAAAGCCTTCCAGTATTAGATGACATAGCGACAGCTGTCACAAAATTATATTATATAAGACGCGGTGTGATATTTACATTAGATATTAAAATTATGAGGCAACATCAGTCAACGGTAACACCTGCCTGTGTTGCGAATATTAATCCTTTAAGTGTGGGCACTGACCATACTCTACAAAAAATGACATGCATTATGCCTTCTTATACATACAGCATCTTTATCCGAAATAATATTTTTGAATATAGATTCTAACGAGAAGAACTGACAACAGTTAGTTTTTTTTTTATTTAGGTATATTAATAATAAAACTTTATTTTTATCCAATACATACATATTATAAATAGTAGCCCTGACTCCTGAACTGGCGTTACCCGTGCGTCAGAAGTCAGTTCCATCCCATTCAATTATTAAAAAGTATTACAAAGGGTCTTATTACTAATTATTGTAAGTTAATCCAAACCGTGTGCGCGTGACTGCATAAATGTGTGTATGTGTGCTATAATTGAGCGTGTGATGTGAATGTTCATTTATGAGGTAGTTAATAGTTTCTCAACGTCTTCATAATTAAGTTGTTTCAACCATGTTTTAGTTTTGCCTTTTAATTGGTAGTTATTAATGTCCTTTATTCTTGAAAATTGAGTATTTTTTATAAAATCTAGGTACGAGACTGTTATATTGTTGCTGTGCAAATTTACTTTTAACTTTATTGTAAGGAAATCGATGGAATATGAATTAAATACAATTAAATTTATTAGTTATCCGGTATGAAAATCAACGGATACTAATGTTTTCTTTATAATCGATATAGTCTTTTATTAAGTAAATATTTTTTCTTTATAAATTAGTTTTTGACATGCGATTTAAATTTATTAATAGGTCAAGTAAATTTTTTTTTCTACTGACTTTGTTTATTTCATTACATCAACTAAATTTATTTAATATTACATTGAAACATAAATATTATATCTAAGTTAACATGTTTTGCACGTTAACACAGAAATATAACAATGTCAATTTTTTTTTATTGTTTAAGTCAAATTTAAAATAGTACCACCCAATTCCCACCCGACGCATAGCTGCCCATAATGCAGGCTGCATTTCCGCGCTGTACGTTTTTTTTACAAGAAGTGTTCATTTATTATTATAAGAATTACCGAACTGTGGAATATTATTTGTTGTTAATGTTCCAGGAAGGTTTTCATTTATTAAGTTGGTTACATGGTAAAGTAAATAAAAAACAATTAAATTTGTAACTATCCTGCCTGTAAATAAACAAATATTAACTCGTTGTGGTTGTGGTTCAAGCTCCACTTGGTTCTTCGGATCACGGCCTTATATCTACCAAAGTGCCACAGGCCAAGCTGCCGCCATCAGCGGTATGCAAACGTCGCGTTTGGCACTATAAGTCGGCAGATTGGGACGGTATGCGCGATTACTATGCGTCAGTCCCATGGAAGGAACGTTGCTTCAGTGGGAATGACCCGACAGCTAGTGCCGCTGCTGTTGCTGATGAGATCATGTTAGGAATGGAATACTACATTCCTAGCTCAGATCTCATCAGTAGGGGTACGCGTAACCGTTGGTTAACTCGTGAATGTGCCGACGCTGTATCATCTAAGCAGGCGGCATATCGCGCGTGAATCAACGGCTGCGTTAGCGGGGCATCTAACATTGACTCACTGAAAGCAAACTACAATGAAAATTCCAAGTCCTGTAGGAAGGCATACACGAGAGCGGATGCACAGTGCATTGTACAGATTGGTCATGACCTTATTTCGCATCCTAGGATTCCTCGCATTGCAAAACGATTTCCACCGCTCAGAAATCCGGACGGATCGCTAGCTCACAGTCCGCAGGAGAAAGCCGATCTCCTGGCTAAACTCTTTGCCGACAACTCCGTGATCGATGATTGTAGTGCGCTGCCACCAACAATACCTTCATATGGCCACACGATGCCTGACATCAAAATCAGGCAACGTGATGTGCGTGCGGAGCTGCAATCACTCGATATACGGAAAGCTAGCGGTCCCGATGGAATACCAACCATAGTGCTGAAGAAGTGCGCGGCGGAGCTGTCTTCTGTGTTAACGCGCCTGTTCCAACTTTCTCTCTCTTCGGGATGTGTGCCGGAGGCTTGGAGAAGAGCTAATGTGCAAGCGGTTCCCAAAAAGGGGGATCGGTCTGACCCGGCAAATTATCGACCAATAGCTATCACCTCAGTAATTTGAAAGGTGATGGAACGAATTCTTAACAACCAATTGATCCATTACCTAGAAGATCGCTGTCTAATTAATGATCGTCAGTACGGGTTTCGACCAAAACGGTGTTCCTCTAGCGTACGTAACACACCTCTGGGGTGAAGCTATCGACAAGCATGGAGAATCGTTGGCTGTCAGCCTCGATATCTCCAAGGCTTTCGACAGAGTCTGTCACAGAAGTCTTCTCTCCAAGCTACCGGCATATGGTCTGCCTGCTCAGCTACGCACCAGGATTGCCAGCTTCCCACACAAGCGTAGCCTTCGTGTTTTAGTAGATGGTTGCGCTTCACAATTCTATGTAGTGAATGCTGGGGTCCCCCAGGGATCTGTGCTATCTCCCACACTCTCTCTTTTGCATATCAATGATATGCTCTCTCTTGGGAACATACATTGCTATGCAGACGATAGTACAGTGCATGGTGGATACCACGGACGCGCAGTGGCTGGGCGGACGGAAACTGAGGAGAGGCGGAAGAATCTTGTCATTGAACTCGATAGGACATTAGAGCTCATCGCCAAATGGGGTTCTGATAATCTTGTTGAGTTTAATGCCAAGAAAACACAGGTATGCGCTCTCACAGCGAAAAAGTCACCATTTTCCCCTCTTCCCTTCCTCTGTGGCACACCGCTGATGATAAAAAGCAAAATCGCCATGCTGGGGATGGACGTTCGCTGCGACCTTAGTCCAAGGGATTACATCGAGGCTATTATAAAAACTGCTTCGTTATAAATATTGCTCGCACCTTTGGGATGGCTCCGCTAAGTACCTACTGGAGGCCTTGGACCGGTTGCAGCGACGTGCAGTACGCATTATTGGCGACGTAAAGGTCACAAACACCCTTGAACCTTTACAATTGCGTCGCGAGATAGCAGCACTGAGCGCTTTCTATCGACTGTATCACGGCGAGTGCTCTGAGGAATTATTCTCTCTAATTCCTGCTTCCCCCTTCCTTCTTAAGTCCACGCGAGCTGGTTCTCGATGTCACCGCCTAACTGTGACATCAATTTCATCGTGCACAAAGACATTTGGCAACTCCTTTCTGTGTCGCACTACCAAAACATGGAATTCCTTACCAGCTCACGTGTTCCCCTCCTCTTACAACCAGGGTTCCTTCAAACGAGGCGCGAAGAGGCGTCTTGCGGGCCGGCAAGGCGGGGACGGCTAGTACAGAACATTCTTCCCGACTGTACTGGCCGTCGTCGCGTTTGGACTCTACTACCACTTACCATCAGGTGGAGTAGAGTCATTTGCCATCCCGGGGCATATAAAAAAAAAAAAAGTGTAAATAGTATGTAAAGTTATTATAACTTTTCTTTTAAAATTTCTAAAATAAATAAAAATGTAGTGTCTGTCTCTCAGTTTGCCGGGTCTAATCGCCAAAAAGAAAAAAATAATTATTATAGAGAATATTCTGATGTACTGTTTGTCTTTAAAATTATCATCCAAATCCGTTGTATACCTATATAGGTAGATAAGTATAATTACAAAAAATATTTTCAGGAAATCATTGCAACTCTTTCGAAATGTGATAAAAAGCGTTATTTTTCTTCCGTTAATATTTTTAAGCTTTAGGACTTGGGCTTTAGGTTATTGCTCAATGTGCAATATAAACTTAACGCGGCTTAAACCGTTGGGCACTGGTAATAATAAATACATGTATAAAGATGTATCCTGCACGTACTGCTTATTACTTCATTGTATAGTAAATGTAGTAATCGATAACTACCGCATTGTGTGATTGATACAGTTGCAACGCGGAAATAAGATGCATCTGTTATTTCGGAACACATTATCCAAAATGAACTCTATTGTATGAACTCTATATAGAGTTAAAAATTGATTGTGCCGCGTATGCTTTGCTAGAATTACATTTAAGGTAATATAAGTTTTATTATATTGTGTTAAAGAATGAATTATAATAGCACAGATTACGTGTGAATGCCCACGCGCCTGCCATTTGTGTTAACCCATTACAAAACTTAGTGGTCGGTTCGACCATTTTGTATTGTTGACATATTTCAAGATGGATGGTATAACTGTTTCACAATAATGTGTGTTTGATATCTATTTTATTTTCCGTTAGTGTTTTTTTGGACGGCAGACGATTTAAATTCCATGCATTTCAATTTGAAATAACTTCGAAGAGATACACTGGATACGGTTTTGTCACGAACTTTCTATAAATGACTTTTGTATATTTAAATGTGTTACTTCGTGAAAATTAACAAAAATAAATTAGTAATGAGTATTTAAAAATATTTTTTTTATAATTTGGTTTAATTACTGCAATTAAATGAATAGTAATCATTTCAAAAAGTATATTATTCTATATTTAAATTTTCTTTTTCGGAAGCATAAAGCTTAATAGTCCCTTTCAAATTAAACTTATTTAATTTTTTTAAAGGCCCTAATGGTGAGTTCCCATAACAGATAATGATGTCCAGCGCGTGCTGTGATAAAAGTCATCGAAGCGTCATCAGGGGACCAACTGTCGCGTCTTTCTCGTAAGTTCCGGTCGAAATTTTGCAATTATATAAATAAAAACCGACGGTGGTCCTACATTAATCCCGTGACAGGAAAGGGTTATAATACCTTAAACGTTTCAAGTGAGACGCATCTACAATTGGTCAAAAGATTATTCAAAAACATGAAAAACCAGTTGCTTGGGTTGATGCATTACTTTAAATATTGTCATTTATTGAACTTTAGCTTCCGATATGCATTTTTTCAAATTTTCAATAACCGATAACGAAATTTCGACCTTCAGAACTAACCCCGTGGACGGTCGGAGACAAAAGTTGAAAATGAAGAATTAAAGGCTATTGTGGAAGCGGATCCATCACAAAGCACTTCAGAGATAGCTGCAGTCTTCGGGGTAAGTGATAAAACTGCATTAATTCATTTCAAGCAAATCGGGAAAGTAAAAAAACTTGAACGATGGGTACCTCATGAATTGAGTGAATCGAACTTGCAAACACGCGTAGACTGCTGTGTTACTTTGCTCAACCGACACAATAATGAAGGGATTTTAAATCGAATCATTACTTGTGATGAAAAGTAGATACTGTACGATAATCGGAAGCGCTCGTCGCTATGGCTGAACCCTGGAAACCCAGCCAAATCCTACCCTAAACGAAAATTGACTCAGAAAAAGTTACTTGTGAGTGTTTGGTGGACTAGCGCCGGTGTCGTTCACTACAGCTTTTTAAAATCTGGCTAAACTATTACGGCATATCTATTGTCAGCAACTGCAAACCATGAAGGAAGAACTAGCAACTAAACAACCGAGATTGGTCAATCGCTCTAGGCCACTGCTGCTTCACGACAACGCAAGACACACACTGTACAATTAACAACCACTAAGTTAAATGCTACAATTAGAATGTCTACGACATCCACCGTACCCCCCGGGCCTGTCTCCAACAGATTACCATTTTTTCCGGAATTTGGACAACTTCTTACAAGGAAAAAAATTCAACTCCGATGCGGAGGTCCAAACCGCCTTCAAAGAGTTTATTGATTCTCGCCCCATGGTGTTTTTTAGTAAAAGGATCTATGAGATAGCAAAAGTGTATGAATAGCAACGGTATTTTGATTAATTAAATATATTTTACAAAAAAAAAAACTTTATATTCCTCCCGTACAAAACGCCAATTTCATATGTAAGGACCTAATAATAATACATTTATTGTTATATGGTTCTTTAAGTAAAACTTCTTTGGATGCGATATGAATTAAATTTCAATATAGTATAAGAGCAACGTTTCTGTATGTAATGTTTAAGTGAGTTCCAAACCCTCTCTCCTTAATTAATTATTTAAGTCGAGTCTTTACCTAGCGATTGTTAAGTTAGGTACTTAAGTCCTGTGTTTGATAGAAAGTTACTGTCTAAAAAAGACGGGTTGAAAAATGCATATCTAATTATGTATTTAAAAATATAACATTTATGTTACGTTCTTATAGCTCACTTCTCACACATACTTTTATCACCGAAATTTAGTTGAGAAGGTTTGATTTTTGATTTTTTATGTGAAACTTTGATTTTTAAAGACGTATAAATTCGTAAGTATATATTTTTTAATTGTTAATTTTAAGGCTTAGTGATAACTTGACGGTGTAATTATTTCAGTAAATAAATAAAATAAACTCAATTCACAAATATCAACGTTTAATTTGTTCTTGGAGTGATGTTTAAGATTTATTTACTGATAGCTTTTGCGTCAGTTTCGTGTTAAGCAGAAAACTCGGATGATGTCACTATTGTTTACAGCGACCGCATTGCGATAAATTGAACACAACTCGCTCAGTCTATACAAGAGCAAAAAACAAAGGTTTCGAATTAAGATAAAATTGTATAAAAGGCAAATAAAGGTTCTCAAATAACAAAATGTACTCAAGTTCTCGGCTGTAGTTCAAAAGCTGCTGTAATTTATACTAAGTAAACATGTCGCACGCGACTTTGTTAACGCTAACAATTCATAAGGACATTTTTTTGATCCCGCTATAAATATATGACATTAAGAGACTGTAACTGATTTAAATAATTACTAATTATATTTCTTTGCTTATTTTATTCCATTGGACATTCCTAACTGTAATATTTGACTTACTCCCAGCAAAAAAGTAATAGAATCCTATTGTTTAAGGGGAAATTTAATATTTATGTCGCCTACAGTCCCGTTACGACTCCCGCAGGTAGAGGATTACCCCTTCCACAACACCCTTTTACTCCCACAAATGAGACAGACGCGTTAGAAAATTGCATTCAGTGTTTACTGACTATTTGTTCAGAAAACAACACATGCTAAAAAATGGCTTTGTGGACCCCCTACGCGGAGGAACCTTTGGACTTAACTACAAATGTTAAACAGGAAGTCTCACCAGACAGTACCTCAACACCTGGTTCCAAGGTTCCTGACTATAGATATTCATCAGAGCCACCGAGTTTAGAACATGAAAATAGATCTTACAATTGTTATGAGTGCAACATCCCGCCGTCCCAAATATCTCCGGTCGAGAGTTGGAACTACAGAAACGCACCTTCAACATCGCAATCAGAGGACTTAGATGTCGACTCGCTGTCTGATGATGCCGAGTATCAAGCCTTTTCAAGCAGGATGCATTTCGAGCTATGGCCGAGAAGAATGGAGGCAGCTTACTTGGAATTAATCCGAGAATGAGGCGAGCGGTCCAGAGGAATCGAGACGCTGACGACTCGTACAGGAAGCAGAGAGAAAAAAACAATTACGCGGCGAAACAGAGCAGAGACAGACGAAAGTTAAGAGAAGTTCGTCACGCGTTTCAAGTGACATATCTAAAGAAAAGAATTGCGAAATTAAGGCCCAAGCTCAGAAAACGAGTATGTCAACCTTGTCAACATCGCAAACAAATACGGAGCTTCCACCGCATCCGTGTATAAGCACAGTGCAACACAGTGTTGATCCGTACCCATACATCGGGTATGTCCAGCCCATGTACGTGCCCGTTGTTGAACCATGGCCTGGGCCTTCGAGTTCCGGGTTGCAGCAATCGACTAATAATTATATAAGTACGTGCTTGATATCGCCACCCAAGTCTCCGGGATCAGACAAAAAAAAAAAGCGTCCAACGGAGCTTCCACCGTATCCGTGTATAAGCACAGTGCAACACAGTGTTGAACCGTACCCATACATCGGGTATGTCCAGCCCATGTACGTGCCCGTTGTTGAACCAGCGCCTGCGTCTTCGAGTACAAATATGTCGCAATCGATGAGTGTCTCAAGGAGTACGTGCGTATTTTCGCCACCCAAGTCTCCGGTATCAGACGAAAAAAAAAAGCGTCCAAGTTATATGATAGATGTAGACGCTCTATCAGACGATCCGGACTACCTTGCGTTCGAGAAGGAAGCTCTCAGAGCAATGGCCGAAAAGAACGGATCTAACTAATCAGAACGCCGACGATTTTTATAGAAAACAGAGAAAGAGGAATAATTTTGCTGCAAAGCAGAGCCGTGACAGGAGAAAACTACGAGAGATCCACAATTCACTCAAGGTCACTTATTTGAAAAAAGACCTGTCTAAGATCATACGTCTGCTGTCTTCGAATAGGTTTATAGTGTGTGACCAGACGTGCCTTTAGAGATTTAGAATTATAATAGTGTTTATTTTTTTTTTATTTTGAACTACAAGCTCTAAACTCTAAGGTGTTTGTGCAATGATGTTTGTGCAATCTTATAAAAAGTATACTTGCAGAATATTATTCTCTAAAGAATTGTAAGTTGAAATAAATTTAATAAATGACCAAACATAAATTGACCTTTTAATTATTTAAAACCTTTTAGTTTTGTTACAAAATCATAGAAAGTTATAATCAATTTGAAGTTTACTCTAACAATATCTATATCGAGTCAAATATCTTCAATAGATTTTTCTATCTTGTATCATAAAGATAAGGTGGACTACCGAGTTTAACCTATTCAAGTCCCCATTGAATAAAAAGTTAAGTACATACCATTAAATTACAATAGAATGGGTGCGGCTTGCGCAAGCGCCGCTTTTTGCTTCTTTCCGACCAATGAGTGTTTATTGTGTATTTTACTTCAAAGTAAAGCACTGTATTAAAAACACAAATTAAACACACGAATATTCAGTGATGCTTATATGCTTGGTACAGATTTACTCGATTTAGCTAAATAATCGAGGTTTTGTAAAACACATTGTTAGGAGACTATGTAAAAATATATATCTTAATATTCCGTATGGGTAAATAAAAACCTTCATAATATAAGAGATATTTGTGCACATTGTCTTTTATGCATATTTCTAATGCGCTGTTCATAGCAGTAAGTTTTGGCATCCCTTGTTCATATGTTACAATTACATCCTAAAGAGTGGTGTTTCAAATTTTTATTTTTTATTTTATATTTGTATCGCAGACTGGTATCTAAGATGTAATGTCCTATTTGCCTGTTCCTTACCTAGCTTCTTAACTCTACAAAACAAACGATAAACGATATACACACACAACGATACAAATTATTGATATGAGGCGGTAAACTAATGAGTGGTATTCACACAAGCGCGCCTGACCATATTAATAGTGACATTTAACTGAAAATTGTAAATTAATAATTAAAAAAAACCTAATACACGCATTTTATAGAATTATTTTTTTCCAATTTTGTTTAATGTTAGTTTAGTATGGAGAGTGTTTCTGAAGGGACAATATTAGTAAAACACCAGTGAGTTTGTTATAGCCCGGTTTCTATATTTAACGAATTATTTTTTTACATCTGTAACCGATAATTTTGATATGACTTCAATACTTACGGAACGTTATTTTTTAAATGTTTTTTATTCATGCATAAGGCAAAACGAATTGTTTTTTTTTTAAATATAGTAACCGGATATGAAAGAATAGAAGTATGTAAAATAGTCAGCATACCATGGCGAAAGGATTTCCATTAAGCGGATTTCTTGATTTTCTCTTTTTGATATGTCGTTCTCGACAACACTGATGTTGCTTGGAGATTAGAGCCGGTTAGGAAGTCCGTTATGGGTGCCACTCGACGGATTATACAGATTGTGTGGGTGTAGCTGAATAAACGTTTATAGAATAAAATACCATGATTCATGATATGTACTAATATTATAAATGCGAAAGTAGCTCTGTCTGTTGGCTTATTTCTGTCACGAAGAAATCGAGGTAGTCTTAGATTTGGTTAAGGTCTTAAGTATATAATTTACAGGAACATATTTGCTATGCGAACTGAATTACGGGGAAAAGCTATTGCTATATAATAAAACTGATATAAATTGAAAACTTGCACATTAAAAAATAAATAAACAGCATATCCAAATAGGAGTATTGTTTAAAATACATAGCTGACATCTTTTTCATATTTTTTTCGCACGTAGTCAATATTCTTATATCATAAAACAGCAGGTGCAAAACCCTCTGTTTCGGATTATCTTCCATCGTCATGAAGCCTAGATATTTTATTGTAATTTGAACTCTAACACAAAGACATAAGGATATCGAAAATATGCATGACGAAAAGGCTAAATGTGTACTGTTAACCGCGAATATATTGTTAAAATCAAGGTTTTGAAGGCGTTCTCGCAATTGTATCAATTGTGTGGGCTGTGATCAAATGTTCACATGGTCTCGTGGGGCGTTGTGTACTTTATAGCGGTTCTTGAAAGGTATGATTGACAAGTCCAAGGTGTTGTACGATTCGATGCAGCGGGAACATCAAGTGTGGTCCGTTAAGACGAAGTCTTTTGATTCTATTGCTTATTTTCCATCATTGATCATATGAAATATTAAATACAGTAACAACTTATAAATGCCCCACTGCTGGGCTAAGGCCTCCTCTCCCTTTTTGAGGAGGAGGTTTGGAGCTTAAAAAACTTTAGTATTTTTCAAAACCGATAATTTGTTAGTATTATGAAACTTGTTAAAGCCCGTTATCGATAAAGCGGCAAGTAACATCAACAAATATATTATAACCAGGAAAAGTTTATCAACATCCAAACAAACAACAGTTGATATATATGTAATGAAATGACATTTCATTATTCCAAATTTGCTGCGCTCCGCGCGTTTTTAATCTGTAACTAAAAGTCAGTTTGCCGCGCATTTGATGGTTGAATGACAGAATGACGGATAATGTTTAGATTATTTTGAACTTTGATTTTGTAAGAAAATAAAGAGATATAATAGAGGAGGCGATATTAGTGAACTTTAAATGTCGTTTCTTTGTATTTTCAGAGAAACAATTTGTGGTTCATTTTGAGCATCCTCAATAACCTATCTTATAAAACGACATTTTCGTTAACTAAAATGGACCGGCTGCAATTCGAATTTACGATGATAGCATCAAATGATGGCAAATCTAATATATTAGCCATAACCTCGATATCTACAGAAGAAGGAAAATGTTATGTTTTACCTGAGGAGCTGAAACCGGTGACTCATCATACATATATTATCAAGATGAACACTTTCTCAAAAATAAAAAATAGCATAAAGAAAAGGCATCAAAGTAGAAAAATATGGATAAAATTGGATGAAGATCTTAAGAAAACGTATCTAGATGAAGAAGGTAATATGCAATTTTTCGATCAATATTTAGAAGAAATGAGCTTAAAACAACCAGTAGACAAAAGTGACAATTTGCAATATATCTTGGAAAAATTAATAGAAACTACTACGAAGAAAGAAAATCAACATAACCTAAAACATATTTCAGAGAAATTTATTATTGAAAAATTCACAAGTAAGAATCCTAATGCAATGCAATGGATCGAGAGTTTTGAAAAAGAATGTGAGCGCTTTAACATATCAAAAGATGAAACAAAAATAGACATATTGAAGTTGTTTTTAGAAAAATCTTGTTTAGATTGGTATAGCTCAATGACCATAAAACTTACAATAAATGCACAGTGGACTGAATGGAAAGACAAATTTTTAGAAACTTTTAAAAACCGAGGATGGGATATAGTCACATATTTGCATTCAGATATAAAGAAGGACTACTAATTGATTACGCTATAAAAAAAGAAAGACTTCTACTAGATATAAATAAATCTATAGACTCTAAAACAATGATAGATCTTATTGCAACGGGTTTACCTGATTTGTTCAATGTGATAAGAAAATATGAAGGTATGATGTACAAGAAAAACTCAACTACAATAAAAAGCGGTACATTCCTTTATAAAAATAAAACTAATGATAAGAAGCCATGTAAGACCTGTGAATCTCTGGACAAAGGAATTAGATATCATCCGGAGGAGTCATGTTGGTTCAAGAAAAATAAAAATGAATCTGAAAAGGTTTTTAAACCCAGGAAAGTAAATAATAACTCCATAATTAAAGTAGATATAAACATTAAAAAAAATCGAGTAAGTACACCATTAATCAAGATCAAACTTTTATTAGAGAAAAAATTAGAAGTGAGCGGCATTTATGATTCAGGCTCACAAATCTCTTTAATAAATTCAAGACTGATTAAATTAAAAGAAAAAAAGGAAAATGTGAATATAGCATACATGAAAACGGTTAATGGTGTGAAAAAAACAGATGGCTTGATAACAATAAAAATAAAAATACTTGATATAGAAGAAGAGGTGGATGTGTATATAGTAGAAAATGATGATTTTGATGATTTTATAATCGGATTGGATATGATAAAGAAATTCAAATTAACCCAAAACGAGGACTTGCAAATAGAACAAAAGAAAATAACAAATAAAATAGATGAAATATCTAAAGATAACAGAAATGAAAAAAAGAATATAAAAACATTTGCAATAAATTTTAATGAACACATAGAAACAGAAGAATTTGTAAGTATGACAGACCATTTAGATAATGAAAAGAAAATTGAGATAGAGAAAATATTAAAGGAATATAAAACAATTTTCGCTAAGGACAAATATGATATAGGATCAGTCAGAGATTATGAAGCTCACATAGATTTACTAACAAATAGATACTGCAGTAAAAGACCATACAGATGTACAATAGAAGATAAATTAGAAATCGAAGAGCAAATATCCATGTTATTAAAGAATAATTTAATAGAAGAATCCTACAGTCCTTTCGCTGCTCCAGTGACATTGGCATTTAAAAAAGGTGAAAATAGAAAATCCCGCTTATGTGTAGACTTCAGGGAACTGAATAAAATTGTTGTTCCACAATCTCAACCTTTCCCATTAATAGATGATTTGATTATTAAAACTAGAAATTGTAAGTATTTTACTACACTGGATATAAACTCAGCTTTTTGGGCTATACCACTACGGGTAGAAGATAGAAGTAAAACAGGATTTGTGACACAAGATGGCCACTTTCAGTGGACCTGCCTTCCTTTTGGCTTAAAAACATCACCAGCTATTTTTCAGAGAATTTTAAGCAATATTCTAAGAAAGCACAATCTCACAGGATATTCCGTAAATTATATTGATGATATTCTTATATACTCAACCACCTTCGAAGACCATATAAGACACATAAGAAATGTATTAGAAGGAATGATAAAAGAAGGCTTTAGATTAAAGTTTAAAAAATGTATGTTTGCTTCAGACTCAGTAAAGTACCTCGGGCATGTAATTCAGAACAACTCAGTAAGACCACTAAAAGACAATTTGATCTCAATTAAAAATTTTCCAACTCCTAAGACACAAAAGAACATCAGACAATTTTTGGGAAAAATCAACTTCTACCATGAATACATACCAAGAAGCGCAATTATTTTAGACCCGTTACACAATTTATTAAGAAAAAATGAAAAGTTTGTATGGTCAGAGAAATGTGAAGAATCATTTAATCAAATAAAAAGATATTTATGTTCTCAACCTGTGTTGGAAATATTCGATAAAGACTTACCAATAAAAATCTTTACAGATGCCTCTTTAGAGGGTATTGGGGCAATATTAAAACAGACACAACTAGATGGTAAAGACAAACCAGTTGCATATTTTTCAAAAAAACTAAACGAATCTCAAAAACGGAAAAAGGCTATTTATTTGGAATGTTTTGCTATGAAAGAAGCGGTTAAATACTGGCAACATTGGCTAATTGGAAAACATTTCACTATTTACTCTGACCACAAACCTCTAGAAAACATGAATATTAAATGCAGGACAGATGAAGAATTGGGTGACCTCACATATTACTAATCTCAATATGACTTTACAGTAAAATATATACCTGGTAAAGAAAATATAGAAGCAGATTGTTTGAGCCGAAACCCTGTATTAGAATCAGAAGATAACAAGGAGGAAATATTGAAAATAGTTAATTTAATACAAATGAAAGATATAGTTGAAGATCAAGAGAAAAATGAAACAATAAAAGAAAAGAAACAAAATTTACTACAAAAAAATAAAATCTATTATAAAAAAATAAAGAAACATGAAAAGATTATACTCTCAGAAAAATTTAGTAAAGAATTAATAAAAAAGGTGCATGAAGACTATTGTCATATTGGAATTAGACAATTACAGAAAAAAATAAGTCCAATATATACAGCTAAAAACCTAACAAAAAATATAATAAATATTTGTAAAACATGTGAAATATGCATAAAAAATAAATCAAGATGTCAAGGAAAATTTGGGTTAATGTCACAACTGGGACCAGCGACAAAACCATTTGAGATAATGTCAATGGATACTATAGGTGGCTTCGGGGGATCTAGGTCCACAAAAAAATACTTACACCTTTTAGTAGACCACTACACAAGATATGCTTTTATTACAACTTCAAAAACACAGAACGCAAGTGACTTTATAAAATTAACAAAGAAAGTACTAGAGACAGATGAGATTGGAATAATTCTGACAGATCAATATCCAGGCATCAATTCAATAGAATTTAAACAACATTTGCAGGAGAATAACATTAAACTAATTTTTACAGCTGTGAATACACCATTCTCGAACGGCTTGAACGAACGATTAAACCAAACAATTGTAAATAAAATAAGATGTAAAATAAATGAGAAAAATAATAAGAGAACATGGACAACAATAGCAAGAGAATGTATAGAGAAATATAATGAAACAGACCACTCTGTTACAGGTTTTGCACCAAAATATTTACTGGACGGAACCAATGTTAGTATTCTACCAAATGAAATTAAAACAATAGAAACCGAAGACAAGTGGATTGCTGATAGAAGATTAGCATTAGAGAATACAATAAAATCCCATAAGTACAATAAGAAAATATTTGATAGAAATAGGAAAATGCAAGAGTTTGAGATAGGAGACAGTGTATATGTAGAAAATGGAAATAGACTGAATAGAAAAAATTAGACGAATTAAAAATAGGCCCTTTCAAGATAATAGAGAAAATATCAAATACATTTATAGGATTGACACTGGCAACAAGAAAACAGAATCAACTTTATTTCACATAACAAAATTACAACCTATCACAGCAGATGAGGTAGAAGAAAACGAATATGAAGATAACTTCTAGATTATATTATTTAGAATTTTCGTTTATAGTAGATTAGATTATTTAAAATTTTCGTTTATAGTAGATTATATTATTTAGAATTTTCGCTCTTAGGGGGGGAGATGTAATGAAATGACATTTCATTATTCCAAATTTGCTGCGCTCCGCGCGTTTTTAATCTGTAACTAAAAGTCCGTTTGCCGC
Source organism: Nymphalis io (assembly GCF_905147045.1). Taxonomy (NCBI): domain Eukaryota; kingdom Metazoa; phylum Arthropoda; class Insecta; order Lepidoptera; family Nymphalidae; genus Nymphalis; species Nymphalis io. Next base: position 13,117,514 of record NC_065894.1, read on the forward strand.
GCATTTGATGGTTGAATGACAGAATGACGGATAATGTTTAGATTATTTTGAACTTTGATTTTGTAAGAAAATAAAGAGATATAATAGAGGAGGCGATATTAGTGAACTTTAAATGTCGTTTCTTTGTATTTTCAGAGAAACAATTTGTGGTTCATTTTGAGCATCCTCAATAACCTATCTTATATATATATCGCAGGTATAATTTCACTAGTGATATTATAATTAAACGGTAGATTGTGAATCGATTTCATTTCTTGCAATTTAACGGCTCGGTTTTAATGACATTGTATGGTATAAATTTAACGCATATATATCGCCGTTACAGTTTTATTATATGTACATATATAAAGTCAAGATTTTTTTTCCCTAGTTACCTAGTCAGAACAACAAATGATTATTATAGATTGTTTTGTTATTTTTAAAATAGATGTTATTTTTTGCAAATTAAAAATATTCCAGGAACCCGAAACATATTCAGAAGTTAAAATTATTTGAGCAACAACTAAAATAACAAACGTATAGTAGATTCGAAGGCAATATCACGTAGTGTCCGGCTGAATGTTATTGTTTGAGAAAATCGTCGCCAAGTGTCTCCCGGGAGAGAGGCTTGCATCTGTCTAGCGCAAGCAAATATTATAATATCGATACAAGTTACGAGCTGAACACTTGTTGGACGTGTTTTAAGATTTGTTGATTTCATATGCAATTAAATCAAAGCGACAGTTGACAATAGTACAAATACATTTGTAGGTATAAGATTTGATTTGACTAGAATAGAAGAATTAGTAACGTACCTATTTTATTCTGAATTTGTTGATTTGGGGCTGATTTATCGATGGGACTATGTTATTTTGAAAAGTGAACTGGCGATCAAAAAATCGGTCGTAAAAAATTAAAGAATTGAAGTCATTTTTTTTCATCAAAAATATTTATACAGAGCGTCATTTACAAAACGCGTATACACTAAACTTGGACTGTGTCTGAAACAGTACCTGCTCTTTTTGCGGATTATAATCCGCTAATAGTGGGCATTGTCCGCACACGACGGACACATAGATTTGAAATTATCCTTTCTGACAACGTTGCTTCGAAATTATTTAGAAAAAAAAGTCCATAGGTGACAATAGGGAAGAGTTGGGCTACGGGAGCATTGTCTGTTCCCAGAAACGCTGTAAATCATATTTGTGTAAGAATAACTTTAATACCACTCACAAATGGTACAACTTTATCGCAATTGTCAATTCAACATCTCATACTATGCGTTCGGTTATTGCAAATAACTGCACATTATTATCAACAATAATAATAATTCTTGGAAGGATTCTTAAGACTTCTAGAAGAAAACTTATGATATATTTTCGTAACATTAACGAATTGATAGTATAATGTTGAATATTCATAATCTATATTGTTTAAATATGTATTATATATAAAAAGGAAGTAACAGATCTTAAATGTCTTACTGCCAATTATGGAGAAGGTATGGAGTATACTTCACCACGCCAGGTGGTTACTCCAATATTTCATGTATTTACTGGTGGTAGGGCTTTGTGCAAGCTCGTCTGTGTAGGTACCACCCACTCATCAGATATTCTATCGCAAATCAGCAGTACTTGGTATTGTGTTCTGGTTTGAAAGGTGTGTCAGTAATTACAGGCACAAGGGACATATCATTTCTATGAGAAAGTTTAATATGGGAAGATCCCACGTAGCGTCCGGTCAACAATCATTACTTTTAGTATCATGCGATAAATATATCAAAAATATAATTAGTAATGTTTAAGGATTTATCACATTATTTAAATATGTAAATTTACAAATAATCAATTAATTTGTAAAGCATGAAAACTGTTTTTACTACAAGTACATATATAAAAAAAGACATAAAACCATCTTTGCACAAGAATTTGTAAAACATTATAAATACCGGTGTAAAATTTTGATATCAGCTCGTAAGCGATTTTTAGCTCGTAAAAAATACAGCCATAACAACGTATAACATATATACGTAAACTGAAAATATTTTTGCTGAAAAAACAATCGGATAGTAAAATATTTATACCGAAAATACAATAAAATGCTTATGTAAAATACTTGCATGATACTTCAGGACAACATAATGCATATCAATTGGTATAGTATTTATACTTATATTTTTGTCCATTTTTATATAAGTTTTTTTTTAATTTCAATGCTAATTTAAATTCCCTTATTATTAGTTTAGTATTATTACTTTAATTTAACTAAAGCCGATTGAGTCGTTATATCTGGTATTAGGCTTGCTGGTCCGTTTCAAATATTTAATAGTCTTGTTTTTCCTCTACCAATTTTTTATATTTGTAACCTGAAGTTACCAATAAGTAAAGCACACTTTGGGAATGAAACAATCGCCTCCGGGTTATTTCGAAAGAAAAAATATAATTCTGTTATTGTTTATTGTCTATTTTAAAAAGGGAGTTATAAAATAATTCGCAGAGTTTCTTTCGCCGTTTCTTCTTAAGCCTGAGGTGTTTATTTCCGAACCGGTGGTAAATTAATGACAGTCAATAAGTAACGCTTATATATTGACTAAAGATTTTCAAATTTGGAATGTTTAGATATATATTTAAGATTTGTTATTATTAACCTGTTGATTTTCTAAATAAGTTTATTTGTGATATGAAATTTATTTCGACGAGATAAAAATTCGAAGTGGAATGTGCATTTGGAAAAATTTGCGACGACGAAATTGCGACCAATTTATTTTGTTTTGAAATGGTTTTGCTTTATTATTTACTTCATGCCATTTAAAATAACAGATATTATAGTTTACTGTGTTTGACTTTCAATCACAAGTTTTTGTACTATTTTAATACAAGACAACATTTCAAAGGAGCAGTTATACAAAAATTTGCATGAAATAGCCGAGTCATTGTCCGGTAAAGCAGTGTTCGGAGTTCGGTGTAGTAATCCCGAATGTGCAAGCAACGTGCGACAATATGCACAAAGCCGAGGTGTGAATGAGATCTTCATCAGCGGTCAGCGCTGACTCATTCCATCCTCACAACCCTTATTTAAGCTTCGAATCGTGTAGCGTTAGCATAATACATTATTTCTCTGCTTGGATGCTTCGCTTCGATGCTTAGACTTTACTAATATTGAAAAAAAAACTATAGCCAGCTACTATTTAATCCTTGTACTTGATCAAATTAAAAAAAAAATCAAATTTCCACAAGATCATTTCAATTGCTAATTTATTTATACTAATATTATAAATACGAAATAACAAGGGGCCCTGTCTGCCAGTCGCGGTAGGGGTAAGGGGCAGTGTTAGGTATAAAAAGCCCATAAGTTTCAAGGTTGCTTCATACAAAATTTCATCAAAATCAGTTCAGTGATTTATTATTATTATGTATATATGTTTTTTGATGAGCAATCTGACTAAATACTTTACGCTCATTCGTCGCCTATTGAACGACAAATTATTTTTATTATACATATATTATTATAAAATAAGTTTAATCAGTGATTCAGGAACTAGATGGAACTATATGACAAACAATAATAATGGCTTATTTGTAGACATTGCTTTGCTATCCGTACATGTCCCAGTGGACATAATCCGGGTCCACGCGGAAGGGTTCCACGCAAAAGACATACGCGATCGCAATCCCCAAACTACGATTGATAACCATACCAAAACAACCCCTATTCTTTATGGCATAGAAAAGCATTTTCCCCACAAAATCTAGTATAGAAGGTGGATTACCAGGGTGGCGGCGAAAATAACGATATGTTATATAAGAAAACACTTGTAATGCTCGTTACAACGGTTACAATACCAATGCCCGATATATTAAAACTGGCGGTATTTATACAAAAACATCTTGACCTAATTTAATACTAAATTTACAAACTTAAAAGATAATATTAAACATTGTTTATCTCAATTATTCTAATGATTATTTACGCACAAATATTATTTAATAATACAGGATTATGTAACATTAAATATTAAAGATTAATATATTACACCGGAAGTTGATAAGCAGCAGATAACCTAGCCAGATCAGTAAAATAAGATTCTAGTAGCTTAATCCTTACATTATACATAATAAAACAAAATTATTATAGCATTGATTAATCGACATAATTTGAGAAAATATAAATAAACAATAAGCACTTTATTAATTGCGCCGGAAGCTGACAAGCAGAAGGCGCCATTAATAAATAGAATAATATATGACGGCGGAGGGCCATCACCACAGTTATAGTTCATGGTTTTCTTATGTGGGCGTCTATCGGTGGGTGACGAAGGATCAAGAAAACACACTTGTACAATCAACCACAGTATAATGACTTAGTAACACAGTTTAAGTAGGTGACCGGAATGCGCGATGGTTCTGTGACCGTACGCGCCGAACGCTCGGAGAGTAGTGATGTCCGACGTTCCCCTCAATCAATGGTCCTCATGGCTGGCCTAGGCCAGTCTGGGTACGGGCCTCGGGGTTGCCCCCCCTACCCGGGCTGGTCCTCCCCGATGGTCCAACCGTCGTGTCAGTTTATTTTGGCCCAGAGGGCCAGGGTCGTTATGACCCGGTGGCTATAAGTCCTTACGATTTTCCTTTTTTTGAGGGTGGTGTCGTCCTACCGTGTCTTCAGATCGTCGTCGTCCTCTTCACCGATGCGTTCCCCTCCCTCTAATCTCTAATCAATGGTCCTCCTGGCTGGCCTAGGCCAGTCTGGGTACGGGCCTCGGGGTTGCCCCCCCTACCCGGGATGGTCCTCCCCGACGGTTCGACCGTCGTGTCGATTCTTTTAGGCCCATAGGGCCAGGGTCGTTGTGACCCAGTGGCTATCTTTCTTCAGTGGTAATGTTGTTCACTGGTTATGTCGTCCTACCGCGTCTCCAGATCGTCGTCTTCCTCTTCACCGATGCCTGCATCGGCGCTGATGGTCGGCGACAATAGGAGCTCACGAGGTAACGGACGCCCCTCAGGTGGTCTGGCATGAAGTGGTGCTATACCGTGGAGGTGTACGCTCGCACTGCTATCTGCCTTAGCAAATAGCGAGCGAGCGAGCTTGCGGACGAACTCCTCCACGGTGGGCGTCCTGGTGTCTCTATGGATGACATCATTTCTGACGTACCTCGGAGCTCCTACAATCAAGCGTAGGCATCGGTTCTGTTGGATCTGAATCCTCCGCTTCTGGTACGCTGAGCAGAGTGCGTACCAGGCGGGGGCCGCATACGTCAGGCGCGAGCGGACGTAGGCACCGTAGACCCTCAGTCTGGTCTTTAATGGAAGCCGCGACGTGAAGAGGGTGTGCAGCTTAGACCGGGCAGCCGCGGCATGACTCACCACCTTGTTAACGGTGGGTATCATGCGCAGCCTGCGGTCCAAGTGACACCCCAGGTAGCAGACTGAGGTCTGCCATCCCACGTCCTGGCCTCGAAGGGTGAGCCGACGCATCGGCTTGTCAGCACCGACAAGCAGAGCGGCCGTCTTATCGACGTTGACAGCCATCCTCCACTTGTCTAGCCAATCCGGTATCAGATCCAACACTCGTTGCATCTTGTTTAAAAGAATGCGCTGTCGTCCGCGTACAGGGCCAGCAACACATCCTCTTCACCCTCACGCAGATGGTCGCGGAGGGTAGGGATGTCGTCCGTGTACACCGCGTATAGACGCGGTGACAGGCAGCTACCCTGGGGTACTCCGGCTCGAATGGGGCGCGGCTGAGAGTCCGCGCCTTCCACCGAGACATAGAAGCTTCGGCCTTCCAAAAACGACGCCACTACTCGCACATACGCGAGAGGCGCCGAGGTGTTCAAGAGCTTAGCCAGGAGTCCGGCATGCCACACCCGGTCGAAGGCCTTCTCCATGTCGAGAAAGACCCCGACGGTGGGATGCCCTCTGTTTCGCTCACTGGCTAAGTGGCTAAGAACTCTCGCCAGCTGGAGCGTCGTTGAATGGTCGCTGCGGAATCCGAACTGCTCCTCGCGCAGGGGCAGGTGAGGCGCGAGTCTCCGCAGCAACAGACGCTCGAACAGCTTGGCGATGTGCGAGAGTAGCGTGATAGGCCGATAGCTTGCCGGGAGGCGACGATCCTTCCCGGGTTTAGGGAGGGCGATAACCTTCCCTCTCTTCCACGCCTCGGGGAAGTGTCCGGTCCGGAGTATCCCGTTAAAAGCACTCGCGAGCGCTACGAGGCAGTTGTTGGGTAGCTGCATCAACGCGGCGTTGGTAATTCCGTCGGGGCCTGGCGCCTTCCTCTTCGGTAATCGGAAGACGGCCTTCCGCAGCTCGGACAGAGAGATATAATCGTCTCCCTGGAGCGGCGGGATTGGGGCCGACAGGAATACCTCCACTTGCCTCTGGATCGCCGCGTGATGATGGACGACATCGATTCTTGATAAGTCCGGTGGATTGGGGGTGAATTGACCCTCCAAATGTTCCGCCAGGATCTCTGCTCTGTCGCTGGCGGAATATCTTCTGTTACCCGCTCGATCTAGGAGCGGGTAAACAGGCGAGTCATGTCCGGTAAGCTGTTTGCAGAGGTGGTACAACGTAGTGTCGTGCTCGGATGCTCGATCGATGGTGGCCTCCCAGTAGTCATCCTCGAGAGCCACGAGCGCACGCGACACTTCCTCTGCAATCCTATTGAGGTCACGCTTCACCCTCGGGCAGCGCGTTCGCGCCCACAGTCGGCGAAGAACTCGTTTCTTCCTCAGCTTCACTCGGAGCGAGCTCGGCAGCTGGTCCTGACGACTTCTCGGTGTGCTTCCTTGAGAGGTGGCTGCTTCTTTGGCTTTCTGGATCGCCTCAGAAATTTTAGAAGCAGCTCCTTCCACATCTTCAGTCGTCGCGATCGGGACCGTGAGCTCAAACTCCGAGAGCTCTGAGGAGTAGCGCCCCCAGTCGACCCGCAAACGAGGGGAGCGGGGCACTGTAAAGTCGCGCTGGAGGGCGATTGTGACCACAATCGGCAGGTGCTGTGTGTTGAGGTCGTAATTCACCTCAACATCGATGGGTGCGTCTAGTCGGTGGTGCAGCACGATGTCCAGGACGTCCGGCTGGTACGAAGGGTTCGTCGGTATGTGGGTCGGCGCTCCTGGACCCAACACACCGTAACCCTGTCGTTCGCTATCCTCAAGCAATTAGCGTTCCCCTCTGGCGCATGCTTACACAAACTCCATCGAGTGCCGCTACGTGGCGCTGGCGTTCCGGAAACGATTCCATAACGTAGTCTCGAACGTATACCACTAGATGGCGTTGACCGAAATAATTCACCCGGTTGCGACATATATAATAAAATGTTCCAAGTATAAACAAATATGAATCAAATATTTATTTGATTATGAAATTACTAATTAAATTGTTAAACAGAAGTTTTAATCTATACTTATAAATAATCATCAAGATGTACCCGAACTAGCCGTATATGTAGGACCGGAAGTATTAATTGATAACACTAGGCAGCTGCCAAAATTAATGCAGATGTCGATTTCGCGTATCGAAATTACATGTCCGCTAAATTGACAGTTATATACGGTTTCCTATTTACTATCGGATTTGTTTACGTACGATGTTATTTATAAGGGGCTTACATTGGGGATTTGAAATGCGTAACAATATGTATTTATAAAAAAAAAATATTACATACATAAATTTTTTAATCTGTATTTTTTGTCTTTAAATAAAATGATTATACAATTTCTGACAGCATACGCTGCGGAGACGTGTCTCTCTGTCAGGGACGATAGGTGATTATTACTCTAAAGATTTTTCTTAATCTAAAAATTATTCTATAAAAAACTGTTGTATAAGTTACATTGAGATCAATATTGTTGAAGAATTGCTTTCAGTTGCTTCTTAGTGTTATTAATTTTTTTCTATTAAAGTCCCCATTAATCTAGATCACAGCTGTATTACGATCTGGTCTAAAACATTAATAAGTAATTTTATGTGAACTTTCGGTAACTTCGTGTCTTAAGGGAAAGTCTTTTTTTATAGCATAGATAGGCGGACGAGCATATGGGCCACCTGATGGTAAGTAATCATCAACGCCCATAGACATTGGCATTGTAAGAAATTTTAACAATTGCATCACCAATGCGCCACCAACTTTGGGAACTAAGATTTAATGTCCCTTGTGCCTGTAATTACACTGGCTCACTCACCCTTCAAACCGGAACACAACAATATCAAGTATTGCTGTTTTGCGGTAGAATATGTATATATATGCTGATGAGTGGGTGGTACCTACCCAGACGAGCTTGCACAAAGCCCTACCACCAGTGTACTGTACAATATAATTGTCTGTATTTGGATTTGATTTTGTATATTTAAAGTGCTATTTTATGTAATCGCTTTGAAAATGTTGCGTGTCTTTCTGTGGCAATCATTTGACAGAAACTTAAAATAATATTTGCAAACGACTCGTGCCAATGTGTTTCTAAGCGAGATTCACGTGTGAAATTTTATTATCGATGATTAATATAGATCAATACAAAAATACCATTACGAAATAACAATAAATACGAGTAGGTAATCAAATTCGATTCCTTTTAGTTTAGCTATTCACGGCTTAAAATTAATTGGATAAGTTTAGCTTATCTTTTCTAGACATCGCATACCTTTATATATAGGAGCTGCCCGTCCAGACGTATGTTCAAAATATTAGGTAATGAAAGATTTATTTTGAAGAACCAACATGTAAAACGGGCAGCAGGAGCCTTCTCGAAGCTATAACTCTTTTACCGCTAGTACCTGGAAATTGAAGTAGGCAAACAAGTAGTAATAAAATTCGCCGACGCACTTCTTTTTTGAATAAAATATAGGCTGGCCATTAGCAATTTACGACATCATTGTTTACATTCTCCGAGAATCTAAGAAGCATTGAAGGGAGCCGAAACAAAACATAATTGATGTAGTTGGCAACTTAAGCTTATAATTTATGATTTTACCCTAATAATAAGCAATAGTTAACGTGATTTGATGTAAAAATATCGAAAATTATCTAAAACTCCGATTCGAGTAAAAAAGTAATATATGGTTAATTTATTGAGAAAGGTATATACTTATAGTCTATAGCTCGTAGACAATATATATGTGACGTAATGCTATGACACATGTTTATTAGAACACATAAAATGTAATTATATCTCTATATATATAACTTACCTGTGTATATCTTTGAGTGAAACTGAGGAGAGGCGGGAGAATCTTGTTATTGAACTCGATAGGACATTAGAGCTCATCGCCAAATGGGGTTCTGATAATCTTGTTGAGTTTAATGCCAAGAAAACACAGGTGTGCGCTCTCACAGCGAAAAAGTCACCATTTTACCCTCATCAATCCCTCTGTGGCACACCGCTGATGATACAAAGCAAAATCGCCATGCTGGGGATGGACGTTCGCTGCGACCTTAGTCCAAGGGTTTACATCGAGGCTATTATAAAAACAGCTTCACGAAAACTCGGAGTTCTGAACAAGGTGCGGCGTTTTTTCACGCCACAACAACTGTGCCTGTTATACAAAACACAGGTACGGTCTTGCGTTGAATATTGCTCGCACCTTTGGGATGGCTCCGCTAAGTACCTACTGGAGGCCTTGGACCGGTTGCAGCGACGTGCAGTACGCATTATTGGCGACGTAAAAGTCACAAACACCCTTGAACCTTTACAATTGCGTCGCGAGATAGCAGCACTGAGCGCTTTCTATCGTCTGTATCACGGCGAGTGCTCTGAGGAATTATTCTCTTTAATTCCTGCTTCCCCCTTCCTTCTTAAGTCCACGCGAGCTGGTTCTCGATGTCACCGCCTAACTGTGACATCAATTCCATCGCGCACAAAGAAATTTGGCAACTCCTTTCTTTGTCGCACTACCAAAAAATGGAATTCCTTACCAGCTCACGTGTTCCCCTCCTCTTACAACCCGGGTTCCTTCAAACGAGGCGTGAAGAGGCATCTTGCGGGCCGGCAAGGCGGGGACGGCTAGTACAGAACATTCTTCCCGACTGTACTGGCCGTCGTCGCGTTTGGACTCTACTACCACTTACCATCAGGTGGAGTAGAGTCATTTGCCATCCCGGGGCATATAAAAAAAAAAAGAGTAAATAGTATGTAAAGTTATTATAACTTTTCTTTTAAAATTTCTAAAATAAATAAAAATGTAGTGTCTGTCTCTCAGTTTGCCGGGTCTAATCGCCAAAAAGAAAAAAAAAATATTATAGAGAATATTCTGATGTACTGTTTGTCTTTAAAATTATCATCCAAATCCGTTCTATACCTATATAAGTATAATTACAAAAAATATTTTCAGGAAGTCATTGCAATTCTTTCGAAATGTGATAAAAAGCGTTATTTTTCTTCCGTTAATATTTTTAGGCTTTAGGACTTGGGCTTTAGGTTATTGCTCTTTTTTTTTTATAGAAAAGGAAGGCGGACGAGCATATGGGCCACCTGATGGTAAGTGGTCACCAACGCTCTTAGACATTGGCATTGTAAGAAATGTCAACCATCGCTTACATATCCAATGCGCCACCAACCTTGGGAACTAAGATTTTATGTCCCTTGTGCCTGTAATTACACTGGCTCACTCACCCTTCAAACCGGAACACAACAATATCAAGTATTGCTGTTTTGCGGTAGAATATCTGATGAGTGGGTGGTACCTACCCAGACGAGCTTGCACAAAGCCCTACCACCAGTAATATAAAGTGCTCAATGTGTAATATAAACTTAACGCGGCTTAAACCGTTGGGCACTGTTAATAATAAATACATGTATAAAGATGTATTCTGCACGTACTGCTTATTACTTCATTGTATAGTAAATGTAGTAATCGATAACTACCGAATTGTGTGATTGATACAGTTGCAACGCGGAAATAAGATGCATCTGTTATTTCGGAACACATTATCCAAAATGAACTCTATTGTAATAATATAGAGTTAAAAATTGATTGTGCCGCGTATGCTTTGCTAGAATTACATTTAAGATAATATAAGTTTTATTATATTGTGTTAAAGAGTGAATTATAATGCCCACGCGCCTGCCATTTGTGTTAACCCACTACAAAACTTAGTGGTCGGTTCGACCATTTTGTATTGTTGACATATTTCAAGATGGATGGTATAACTGTTTCACAATAATGTGTGTTTGATATCTATTTTATTTTCCGTTAGTGTTTTTTTGGACGGCAGACGATTTAAATTCCATGAATTTCAATTTGAAATAACTTCGAAGAGATACACTGAATACGGTTTTGTCACGAACTTTCTATAAATGACTTTTGTATATTTAAATGTGTTACTTCGTGAAAATTAACAAAAATAAATTAGTAATGAGTATTTAAAAATATTTTTTTTATAATTTGGTTTAATTACTGCAATTAAATGAATAGTAATCATTTCAAAAAGTATATTATTCTATATTTAAATTTTCTTTTTCGGAAGCATAAAGCTTAATAGTCCCTTTCAAATTAAACTTATTTAATTTTTTTAAAGGCCCTAATGGTGAGTTCCCATAACAGATAATGATGTCCAGCGCGTGCTTTGATAAAAGTCATCGAAGCGTCACCAGGGGACCAACTGATGCGTCTTTCTCGTAACTTCCGGTCGAAATTTTGCAATTATATAAATAAAAACCGACGGTTGTCCTACATTGATCCCGTGACAGGAAAGGGTTATAATACCTTAAACGTTTCAAGTGAGACGCATCTACAATTGGTCAAAAGATTATTCAAAAACATGAAAAACCAGTTGTTTGGGTTGATGCATTACTTTAAATATTGTCATTTATTGAACTTTAGCTTCCGATATGTATTTTTTCAAATTTTCAATAACCGATAACGAAATTTCGACCTTCAGAACTAACCCCGTGGACGGTCGGAGACAAAAGTTGAAAATGAAGAATTAAAGGCTATTGTGGAAGCGGATCCATCACAAAGCACTTCAGAGATAGCTGCAGTCTTCGGGGTAAGTGATAAAACTGCATTAATTCATTTCAAGCAAATCGGGAAAGTAAAAAAACTTGAACGATGGGTACCTCATGAATTGAGTGAATCGAACTTGCAAACACGCGTAGACTGCTGTGTTACTTTGCTCAACCGACACAATAATGAAGGGATTTTAAATCGAATCATTACTTGTGATGAAAAGTAGATACTGTACGATAATCGGAAGCGCTCGTCGCTATGGCTGAACCCTGGAAACCCAGCCAAATCCTACCCTAAACGAAAATTGACACAGAAAAAGTTACTTGTGAGTGTTTGGTGGACTAGCGCCGGTGTCGTTCACTACAGCTTTTTAAAATCTGGCCAAACTATTACGGCATATCTATTGTCAGCAACTGCAAACCATGAAGGAAGAACTAGCAGCTAAACAACCGAGATTGGTCAATCGCTCTAGGCCACTGCTGCTTCACGACAACGCAAGACACACACTGTACAATCAACAATCACTAAGTTAAATGCTACAATTAGAATGTCTACGACATCCACCGTACCCCCCGGGCCTGTCTCCAACAGATTACCATTTTTTCTGGAATTTGGACAACTTCTTACAAGGAAAAAAATTCAACTCCGATGCGGAGGTCCAAACCGCCTTCAAAGAGTTTATTGATTCTCGCCCCCATGGTGTTTTTTAGTAAAAGGATCTATGAGATGGCAAAAGTGTATGGATAGCAACGGTATTTTGATTAATTAAATATATTTTACAAAAAAAAAAATGACTTTATATTCCTCCCGTACAGAACGCCAATTTCATATGTAAGGACCTAATAATAATACATTTATTGTTATATGGTTCTTTAAGTAAAGCTTCTTTGGATGCGATATGAATTAAATTTCAATATAGTATAAGAGCAACGTTTCTGTATGTAATGTTTAAGTGAGTTCCAAACCTTCTCTCCTTAATTAATTATTTAAGTCGAGTCTTTACCTAGCGGTTGTTAAGTTAGGTACTTAAGTCCTGTGTTTGACAGAAAGTTACTGTCTAACACAGACGGGTTGAAAAATGCTTATCTAATTATGTATTTAAAAATATAACATTTATGTTACGTTCTTATAGATCACTTCTCACACATACTTTTATCACCGAAATTTAGTTGAGAAGGTTTGATTTTTGATTTTTTATGTGAAACTTTGATTTTTAAAGACGTATAAATTCGTAAGTACATATTTTTTAATTGTTAATTTTAAGGCTTAGTGATAACTTGACGGTGTAATTATTTCAGTAAATAAATAAAATAAACTCAATTCACAAATATCAACGTTTAATTTGTTCTTGGAGTGATGTTTAAGATTTATTTACTGATAGCTTTTGCGTCAGTTTCGTGTTAAGCAGAAAACTCGGATGATGTCACTATTGTTTACAGCGACCGCATTGCGATAAATTGAACACAACTCGCTCAGTCTATACAAGAGCAAAGAACAAAGGTTTCGAATTAAGAAAAAATTGTATAAAAGGCAAATAAAGCTTCTCAAATAACAAAATGTACTCAAGTTCTCGGCTGTAGTTCAAAAGCTGCTGTAATTTATACTAAGTAAACATGTCGCACGCGACTTTGTTAACGCTAACAATTCATAAGGACATTTTTTTGATCCCGCTATAAATATATGACATTAAGAGACTGTAACTGATTTAAATAATTATTAATTATAGTTCTTTGCTTATTTTATTCCATTGGACATTCCTAACTGTAATATTTGACTTACTCCCAGCAAAATAGTAATAGAATCCTATTGTTTAAGGGGAAATTTAATATTTATGTCGCCTACAGTCCCGTTACGAGTCCCGCAGGTAGAGGATTACCCCTTCCACAACACCCTTTTACGCCCACAAATGAGACAGACGCGTTAGAAAATTGCATTCAGTGTTTACTGACTATTTGTTCAGAAAACAACACATGCTAAAAAATGGCTTTGTGGACCCCCTACGCGGAGGAACCTTTGGACTTAACTACAAATGTTAAACAGGAAGTCTCACCAGACAGTACCTCAACACCTGGTTCCAAGGTTCCTGACTATAGATATTCATCAGAGCCACCGAGTTTAGAACATGAAAATAGATCTTACAATTGTTATGAGTGCAACATCCCGCCGTCCCAAATATCTCCGGTCGAGAGTTGGAACTACAGAAACGCACCTTCAACATCGCAATCAGAGGACTTAGATGTCGACTCGCTGTCTGATGATGCCGAGTATCAAGCCTTTTCAAGCAGGATGCATTTCGAGCTATGGCCGAGAAGAATGGAGGCAGCTTACTTGGAATTAATCCGAGAATGAGGCGAGCGGTCCAGAGGAATCGAGACGCTGACGACTCGTACAGGAAGCAGAGAGAAAAAAACAATTACGCGGCGAAACAGAGCAGAGACAGACGAAAGTTAAGAGAAGTTCGTCACGCGTTTCAAGTGACATATCTAAAGAAAAGAATTGCGAAATTAAGGCCCAAGCTCAGAAAACGAGTATGTCAACCTTGTCAACATCGCAAACAAATACGGAGCTTCCACCGCATACGTGTATAAGCACAGTGCAACACAGTGTTGAACCGTACCCATACATCGGGTATGTCCAGCCCATGTACGTGCCCGTTGTTGAACCATGGCCTGGGCCTTCGAGTTCCGGGTTGCAGCAATCGACTAATAATTATATAAGTACGTGCTTGATATCGCCACCCAAGTCTCCGGGATCAGACAAAAAAAAAAGCGTCCAACGGAGCTTCCACCGTATCCGTGTATAAGCACAGTGCAACACAGTGTTGAACCGTACCCATACATCGGGTATGTCCAGCCCATGTACGTGCCCGTTGTTGAACCAGCGCCTGCGTCTTCGAGTACAAATATGTCGCAATCGATGAGTGTCTCAAGGAGTACGTGCGTATTTTCGCCACCCAAGTCTCCGGTATCCGACGAAAAAAAAAAGCGTCCAAGTTATATGATAGATGTAGACGCTCTATCAGACGATCCGGACTACCTTGCGTTCGAGAAGGAAGCTCTCAGAGCAATGGCCGAAAAGAACGGAGGGTCGTTGCTCGGTAATAATCCGAGAATGCGTCGTGCCGTGCAAACTAATCAGAACGCCGACGATTTTTATAGAAAACAGAGAGAGAGGAATAATTTTGCTGCAAAGCAGAGCCGTGACAGGAGAAAACTACGAGAGATCCACAATTCACTCAAGGTCACTTATTTGAAAAAATACTTGTCTAAGATCATACGTCTGCTGTCTTCGAATAGGTGTATAGTGTGTGACCAGACGTTCCTTTAGAGATTTAGAATTATAATAGTGTTTAATTTTTTTTATTTTGAACTATAAGTTCTAAACTCTAAGGTGTTTGTGCAATGATGTTTGTGCAATCTTATAAATAGTATACTTGCAGAATATTATTCTCTAAAGAATTGTAAGTTGAAATAAATTTAATAAATGACCAAACATAAATTGACCTTTTAATTATTTAAAACCTTTTAGTTTTGTTACAAAATCATAGAAAGTTATAATCAATTTGAAGTTTACTCTAACAATATCTATATCGAGTCAAATATCTTCAATAGATTTTTCTATCTTGTATCATAAAGATAAGGTGGACTACCGAGCTTAACCCCATTCAAGTCCCCATTGAATAAAAAGTTAAGTACATACCATTAAGTTACAATAGAATGGGTGCGGCTTGCGCAAGCGCCGCTTTTTGCTTCTTTCCGACCAATCGGATTCAGAATGAGTGTTTATTGTGTATTCAAAGATGATCGATAGATATACATAATTTACTTTTATATTTACTTTAAATGGGTTTAGTGTATTTTTAATTTGTAGATAATCAATATAAAATGTTTAAAAGCAAATACTAAACCGTTCAATATTTTTTTTGCCTCTGTTCATCAAACGATTTCTGTTATGTTTATTAGCTATTAAGATGCACACGGAATGATATCAATAAATAAATGGAAATAAGAGTGAAAAAATAACAGTACGAAACTTGCAAATTCATATATGTACTACTCAAATTTTCAATAATCCACCGCGCGAACATTAGTGTTATATTAGCTTCTTAATTAAAGTTATTTTTAGGTTAAGAAATCTAAAAATAAAACTAATTCCTGTACTTAAACTAGATTTATTTCGCTACAAATAACCTTACACAACTGGATATAACAGACTACTGTACTTTCTGCTTGATGACGTGCGGCAAGTCGAATTTACCTCGGACGCATTTCAGCTTCACACCGGGACAATCTTTAACTCTGAAATTGATAACCAACCCAAATTCATCATACATTATTGGTGGCAGACGCAGCAGATACTTGTTAAGTTTAATATTAATCCATTTGGTTTTTGGTTAGTTTGATGGATCGCTTATAAAGCTAATCACAAGGTTGATA
Source organism: Nymphalis io (assembly GCF_905147045.1). NCBI lineage: Eukaryota > Metazoa > Arthropoda > Insecta > Lepidoptera > Nymphalidae > Nymphalis > Nymphalis io. Next base: position 13,133,871 of record NC_065894.1, read on the forward strand.
AGTAGTCACCATCGCCCATGAATTTTGAAAATATTAACTATTCCTTACATCGTCAACGCACCAATAATGGGAACAGAGATATATATCTTTTGCCTGCATTTACACTGGCTCACTCACCTTTGTAATTGGTAAAAGATCTATAGCTAAGTATATTTATAGTCAAGATGTGCTGCAGTATTATGGCGACTGCTCCATTTGTCATGATGAACCACATCACTCACCTGCCGACTCTAACGAGCACGATATTGTGTTCCTGCAGGTTGTGTCCGATGCCCGGCACGTAGGCGATCATCTCTCGCCCGCTGGAGAGACGCACGAGCACGCATTTACGGTTAGCGGAGTTCGGCTTCTTGGGTTTTCTGATCAAGGCTTTTAGTATCACACCCTGAAATTATGTTCCTTATTTAACTAAAAGTAAGAGCCTGTTTAGGGAAACATAACAGGGGTTCTGGGTTATGCTTTAATGAGAAGGTTTGGAGCTTAATTCATCACGTCGCTCCGTTGACTGTTCGTGAATACACACAAACATACACTTGTAGGTTTTTCACGTTATTTTACTTCAAAGTAAAGCACTGTATTAAAAACACAAATTAAACACACGAATATTCAGTGATGCTTATATGCTTGGTACAGATTTACTCGATTTAGCTAAATAATCGAGGTTTTGTAAAACACATTGTTAGGAGACTATGTAAAAATATATATCTTAATATTCCGTATGGGTAAATAAAAACCTTCATAATATAAGAGATATTTGTGCACATTGTCTTTTATGCATATTTCTAATGCGCTGTTCATAGCAGTAAGTTTTGGCATCCCTTGTTCATATGTTACAATTACATCCTAAAGTTGAGAGTGGTGTTTCAAAATTTTTTTTTTAATTTTATATTTGTATCGCAGACTGGAATCTAAGATGTAATGTCCTATTTGCCTGTTCCTTACCTAGCTTCTTAACTCTACAAAACAAACGATAAACGATATACACACACAACGATACAAATTATTGATATGAGGCGGTAAACTAATGAGTGGTATTCACACAAGCGCGCCTGACCATATTAATAGTGACATTTAACTGAAAATTGTAAATTAATAATTAAAAAAAACCTAATACACGCATTTTATAGAATTATTTTCTTCCAATTTTGTTTAATGTTAGTTTAGTATGGAGAGTGTTTCTGAAGGGACAATATTAGTAAAACACCAGTGAGTTTGTTATAGCCCGGTTTCTATATTTAACGAATTAATTTTTTACATCTGTAACCGATAATTTTGATATGACTTCAATACTTACGGAACGTCATTTTTTAAATGTTTTTTATTCATGCATAAGGCAAAACGAATTGTTTTTTTTTAAATATAGTAACCGGATATGAAAGAATAGAAGTATGTAAAATAGTCAGCATACCTTGGCGAAAGGATTTCCATTGAGCGGATTTCTTGATTTTCTCTTTTTGATATGTGGACCCGTTTTGTGCATCTGCGCGAGGGATGCCATCGTTCTCGACAACACTGATGTTGCTTGGAGATTAGAGCCGGTTAGGAAGTCTGTTGTGGGTGCCACTCGACGGATTATAGATTGTGTGGGTGTAGCTGAATAAAAGTTTATAGAATAAAATACCATGATTCATGATATGTACTAATATTATAAATGCGAAAGTAGCTCTGTCTGTTGGCTTATTTCTGTCACGAAGAAATCGAGGTAGTCTTAGATTTGGTTAAGGTCTTAAGTATATAATTTACAGGAACATATTTGCTATGCGAACTGAATTACGGGGAAAAGCTATTGCTATATAATAAAACTGATATAAATTGAAAACTTGCACATTAAAAAATAAATAAACAGCATATCCAAATAGGAGTATTGTTTAAAATACATAGCTGACATCTTTTTCATATTTTTTTCGCACGTAGTCAATATTCTTATCTCATAAAACAGCAGGTGCAGGTGCAAAACCCTCTGTTTCGGATTATCTTCCATCGTCATGTAGCCTAGATATTTTACTGTAATTTGAACTCTAACACAAAGACATAAGGATATCGAAAATATGCATGACGAAAAGGCTAAATGTGTACTGTTAACCGCGAATATATTGTTAAAATCAAGGTTTTGAAGGCGTTCTCGCAATTGTATCAATTGTGTGGGCTGTGATCAAATGTTCACATGGTCTCGTGGGGCGTTGTGTACTTTATAGCGGTTCTTGAAAGGTATGATTGACAAGTCCAAGGTGTTGTACGATTCGATGCAGCGGGAACATCAAGTGTGGTCCGTTAAACAACTATTTTGGATTTGTATACATTTTTATAGATACGGTTAAATCAACTGTTGTTTGTTTGGATGTTGATAAACTTTTCCTGGTTATAATATATTTGTTGATGTTACTTGCCGCTTTATCGATAACGGGCTTTAACAAGTTTCATAATACTAACAAATTATCGGTTTTGAAAAATACTAAAGTTTTTTAAGCTCCAAACCTCCTCCTCAAAAAGGGAGAGGAGGCCTTAACCCAGCAGTGGGGCATTTATAAGTTGTTACTGTATTTAATATTTCTTGCAATTTAACGGCTCGGTTTTAATGACATTGTAATGTATAAATTTAACGTATATATATCGCCGTTGCAGTTTTATTATATGTACATATATAAAGTCAAGATTTTTTTTCCCTAGTTACCTAGTCAGAACAACAAATGATTATTATAGATTGTTTTGTTATTTTTAAAATAGATGTTATTTTTTGCAAATTAAAAATATTCCAGGAACCCGAAACATATTCAGAAGTTAAAATTATTTGAGCAACAACTAAAATAACAAACGTATAGTAGAGTCGAAGGCAATATCACGTAGTGTCCGGCTGAATGTTATTGTTTGAGAAAATCGTCGCCAAGTGTCTCCCGGGAGAGAGGCTTGCATCTGTCTAGCGCAAGCAAATATTATAATATCGGTACAAGTTACGAGCTGAACACTTGTTAAACGTGTTTTAAGATTTGTTGATTTCATATGCAATTAAATCAAAGCGACAATTGACAATAGTACAAATACATTTGTAGGTATAAGATTTGATTTGAGTAGAATACAAGAATTTGTAACGTACCTATTTTATCCTGAATTTGTTGATTTGGGGCTGATTTATCGATGGGACTATGTTATTTTGAAAAGTGAACTGGCGATCAATAAATCGGTCGTATAAAATTAAAGAATTGAAGTCATTTTTTTTCATCAAAAATATTTATACAGAGCGTCATTTACAAAACGCGTATACACTAAACTTGGACTGTGTCTGAAACAGTACCTGCTCTTTTTGCGGATTATAATCCGCTAATAGTGGGCATTGTCCGCACACGACGGACACATAGATTTGAAATTATCCTTTCTGACAACGTTGCTTCGAAATTATTTAGAAAAAAAAGTCCACAGGCGACAATAGGGAAGAGTTGGGCTACGGGAGCATTGTCTGTTCCCAGAAACGCTGTAAATCATATTTGTGTAAGAATAACTTTAATACCACTCACAAATGGTACAACTTTATCGCAATTGTCAATTCAACATCTCATACAATGCGTTCGGTTATTGCAAATAACTGCACATTGTTATCAATAATAATAATAATTCTTGGAAGGATTCTTAAGACTTCTAGAAGAAAACTTATGATATATTTTTGTAACATTAACGAATTGATAGTATAATGTTAAATATTCATAATCTATATTGTTTAAATATGTATTATATATAAAAATGAAGTAACAGATCTTAAATGTCTCACTGCCAATTATGGAGAAGGTATGGAGTATACTTCACCAGGCCAGGTGGAGTATACTCCAATATTTCATGTATTTACTGGTGGTAGGGCTTTGTGCAAGCTCGTCTGTGTAGGTACCACCCACTCATCAGATATTCTATCGCAAATCAGCAGTACTTGGTATTGTGTTCTGGTTTGAAGGGTGAGTCAGTAATTACAGGCACAAGGGACATAACATCTCAGTTCTCAACGTTGGTAGCGCATTGGCAATGTAAGCGATGATTAACATTTCTTACAATGCCAATATCACTGGGCGTCGGTGACCACTTACCATCAGGTGGCCCATATACTCGTCATACCTATATAAAAAAATACGCTGGTCTACCATGGATTGGTTAGGTATAGTTATTATAAATAGAATTATAACTAACACAAGCGTTCCTATACAATTTTTATCCTTCATCATCACGTTTGAGAAGTGTTATTATAAACACACATCGAGCAAGTGAAATCTTAGATCAAAGAATTCTATACCTATAAAGGAAAAGTGATAGAAAGTTTTACTTCTTCTCAAAGATTCGAATTTTAAGCATGAGCAAAATTTCCGCGTCTTTAACGCTAAAGGATCTGCGGCGGAGCGATCAAAACAGACACAATTGATTCATTGCTACTCGTATTTTCTATGAGAAAGTTTAATATGGGAAGATCCCACGTAGCGTCCGGTCAACAATCATTACTTTTAGTATCATGCGATAAATATATCAAAAATATAATTAGTAATGTTTAAGGATTTATCACATTATTAAAATATGTAAATTTACAAATAATCAATTAATTTGTAAAGCATGATAACTGTTTTTACTACAAGTACGTATATAAAAAAAGACATAAAACCATCTTTGCACAAGAATTTGTAAAACATTATAAATGCCGGTGTAAAATTTTGATATCAGCTCGTAAGCGATTTTTAGCTCGTAAAAAATACAGCCATAACAACGTATAACATATATACGTAAACTGAAAATATTTTTGCCGAAAAAACAATCGGATAGTAAAATATTTATACCGAAAATACAATAAAATGCTTATGTAAAATACTTGCATGATACTTCAGGACAACATAATGCATATCAATTGGTATAGTATTTATACTTATATTTTTGTCCATTTTTATATAAGTTTTTTTTAATTTCAATGCTAATTTAAATTCCCTTATTATTAGTTTAGTATTATTACTTTAATTTAACTAAAGCCGGTTGAGTCGTTATATCTGGTATTAGGCTTGCTGGTCCGTTTCAAATATTTAATAGTCTTGTTTTTCCTCTACCAATTTTTTATATTTGTAACCTGAAGTTACCAATAAGTATAGCACACTTTGGGAATGAAACAATCGCCTCCGGGTTATTTCGAAAGAAAAAATATATTTCTGTTATTGTTTATTGTCTATTTTAAAATGTGAGTTATAAAATATCTCGCAGAGTTTCTTTCGCCGTTTCTTCTTAGGCCTGAGGTGTTTATTTCCGAACCGGTGGTAAATTAATGACAGTCAATAAGTAACGCTTCTATATTGACTAAAGATTTTCAAATTTGGAATGTTTAGATATATATTTAAGATTTGTTATTATTAACCTGTTGATTTTCTAAATAAGTTTATTTGTGATATGAAATTTATTTCGACGAGATAAAAATTCGAAGTGGAATGTGCATTTGGAAAAATTTGCGACGACGAAATTGCGACCAATTTATTTTGTTTTGAAATGGTTTTGCTTTATTATTTACTTCATGCCATTTAAAATAACAGATATTATAGTTTACTGTGTTTGACTTTCAATCACAAGTTTTTGTACTATTTTAATACAAGACAACATTTCAAAGGAGCAGTTATACAAAAATTTGCATGAAATAGCCGAGTCATTGTCCGGTAAAGCAGTGTTCGGAGTTCGGTGTAGTAATCCCGAATGTGCAAGCAACGTGCGACAATATGCACAAAGCCGAGGTGTGAATGAGATCTTCATCAGCGGTCAGCGCTGACTCATGCCACCCTCACAACCCTTATTTACGCTTCGAATCGTGTAGCGTTAGCATAATACATTATTTCTCTGCTTGGACGCTTCGCTTCGATGCTTAGACTTTACTAATATTGAAAAAAAATATATAGCCAGCTACTATTTAATCCTTGTACTTAATCAAATTAAAAAAAAAACAAATTTCCACAAGATCATTTCAATTGCTAATTTATTTATACTAATATTATAAATACGAAATAACAAGGGGCCCTGTCTGCCAGTCGCGATAGGGGTAAGGGGCAGTGTTAGGTATAAAAAGCCCATAAGTTTCAAGGTTGCTTCATACAAAATTTCATCAAAATCAGTTCAGTGATTTATTATTATTATGTATATATGTTTTTTGATGAGCAATCTGACTAAATACTTTACGCTCATTCGTCGCCTATTGAACGACAAATTATTTTTATTATACATATATTATTATAAAATAAGTTTAATCAGTGATTCAGGAACTAGATGGAACTATATGACAAACAATAATCAGATTTATTTATCAGATTTTATTTTCATATTTAAACATTTAAATAGATGGTGTACTAAGTAGCAGTAACCTTAGTTACTGTCCATAGCTTTCAGTAATTTTATTATTTTACATTAGTTTTTCAATCATACAAATATTATAAAGAGTTTAATCAAAATTAGATCGGTTTGATGTTATTTCCTGATTCAAACAAATATTACATGATTGCTAATGATTCGATGGTTTAAAACTCTACATATGAATAGCAGAAACAGCAAAATTTTAAAATATAGATTTGTACTTTATAGATAACTGAAAGATTACTTCTAATACTTGAAAACCAATCACAATTTATTGGAACACATTATTCTTCTCTAATAAATGACAAATAATATAATTTAAGTTTCTGAGGTGCTACGTAACAATATATTTGAATGCATGAGAAAGATAGAAAGAGAAGGACATGAGGCGTGCAGTAATCTTAATTGTATACACATAGATACGAGCAATGTGTCGGAGCAGGTACACGGTTCGCGTGAGGTTCGCGTGAGGTTCGCGTGAGGTTCGCGTAGCAGACGGGAACAGACCGAAGGACACGCAGCCGCAGCCTTGCGCTCCCGTCGGTAGGTAACATGACATCGTTTTAAACATCCTTTATTGATCACTCAACAATAATTGCACTTAGTATTTCTAAATCTAACTACACATTTAGGTAATCATTTCATAAAAATCGATTTTCCTCTTAAAATATAATTAAAATAATATTAAATTTCAATAGAATTCCTTAACAACGATCAGTAGTATGTACTATGTACAACATTCAATGGCAATAAATGAAAGGCACGATATGTTACATTCTGTCGGGTGAAGCAGCGGCGCATTAAAACTATTAAAATTATTGTACTAGTGAATAAGATCGCAAATCAAACGTGATTTCGACGAGCACTGATGTCACCGTACAACGATAACAACTCGGGGCGAGGCAAGAGGAGAGCGCCCCGCGCCGCCTCGTCCGCACCTGCCGCGCGGCCAAGGGGGCGCTGCGCCCGTCGCCGCCGGTGTGACCAACGCACACAGCCACACAGCACTCAGCACTGTACGACATGTAGCGACGCCGCATACGCAGCCTACGACACGCACTACACCCTCGTACGCACACTACCGCTCCTAGCACCTCATAGTTTCTTTACGATGTCAAACTTCGACTTTAGATCCATTAGCACCTTCTTTGGATCAACTTTTTTTTTTCGCAGCAAGCTGTGCGCGCATCTCAGCGGCTGTCATTTGAAGATTAAGGCGTGGTGGAGGCTCTGACGAGGGTGACTCGTTACGGTCAGTAACTGGCGAAGAATCGTTTGTACTCGCTGGCGAAGAAGCATTTGCTGACTGCGCGGATACTGATCCTGCCGAAGCCGGTCGCTCGGGAGCATCCAGATCAGGAACGGGCTCACCCGGTGCCGGAGCTACTACAAGTAATTCCGCATCATCAGGTCGTTGCTTGATACGCGCCACTACTTGCTTATGAGTTTCTCCGCTGATGCTCTGCCCGTTGACTTCTAAAATGCGATCACCGCGACGCAAGCCGGCTGCCTCCGCCGGGGAACCGTCGTCAACTTTGCCGATGTACTGTCCAGGCTTGCCTTTCTCGGCGTGTAAATTGAATCCATACCCATCGAAATTAGGCACCTTCCGCACGTGGCAGAGCCGCGGTTCCGCGGCCGCCGACCCGTTCGCAGCCATAACTATGACTGTGAATGCGCGCGATTGCTACCGCACACTCCGAGCCACAAACAATAATAATGGCTTATTTGTAGACATTGCTTTGCTATCCGTACATGTCCCAGTGGACATAATCCGGGTCCACGCGGAAGGGTTCCACGCAAAAGAAAGGCGCGATCGCAATCCCCAAACTATGATTGATAACCATACCAAAACAACCCCTATTCTTTATGGCATAGGAAAGCATTTTCCCCACAAAATCTAGGCAGCTGCCAAAATTAATGCGGATGTCGATTTCGCGTATCGAAATTACATGTCCGCTAAATTGACAGTTATATACGGTTTCCTATTTACTATCGGATTTGTTTACGTACGATTTTATTTATAAGGGGCTTACATTGGGGATTTGAAATGCGTAACAATATGTATTTATAAAAAAAAATACTACATACATACATTTTTTAATCTGTATTTTTTGTCTTTAAATAAAATGATTATACAATTTCTGACAGCATACGCTGCAGAGACGTGTCTCTCTGTCAGGGACGATAGGTGATTATTACTCTAAAGATTTTTCTTAATCTAAAAATTATTCTATAAAAAACTGTTGTATAAATTACATTGAGATCAATATTGTTGAAGAATTGCTTTCAGTTGCTTCTTAGTGTTATTAATTTTTTTCTATTAAAGTCCCCATTAATCTAGATCACAGCTGTATTACGATCTGGTCTAAAACACTAATAAGTAATTTTAAGTGAACTTTCGGTAACTTTGTGTCTTAATGGACAGTCTTTTTTTATAGTATAGGTAGGCGGACGAGCATATGGGCCGCCTGATGGTAAGTAATCATCAACGCCCATAGACATTGGCATTGTAAGAAATTTTAACAATTGTATCACCAATGCGCCACCAACTTTGGGAACTAAGATGTTATGTCCCTTGTGCCTGTAATTACACTGACTCACTCACCCCTCAAACTGGAACACAACAATACCAAGTACTGTTGTTTTGCGGTAGAATATCTGATGAGTGGGTGGTACCTACCCAGATAGGCTTGCACAAAGCCCGACCACCTAGTAGCTTTTTTACAATTAGGTATAATTAAAGCCTAAATTTATAGGCAGAACAATTTATTAGTATGAACACGGAAACAATCATTTTCAATTACCTTTGCACTATTTTAATATTATTTAGTACTTTTATTTATAAAATTCCAATAAGTACGTGATTTTTTTTCATAACATAACCTCAAATTCTATATTTATTTTGGCATTTGAGTTTTGACATAAGGATGACAGAACAGACCGACGGTGCTGCATGTATAATATGTTTTAAAAAATTAAAAAAAGAAATCATTAATAATATTTTTATTAAAATAATTTTAGGTACATAAATATTTTAATAGTGCCTTTTAAATAATATAATAATACATTAATATAAAAGTGACACTGTCGTAAAATTCTCGATAGATGTCACTTTTACCTTTAAGCAAGTTAGCTTACCGCTATTCAACGATAGATGTCATTTTTTGTTATTTGTTCTAATAATTTTTTTTTTGATAATTCATGCCAAAATCCCTACCTAATATAAATGCTAATGTTAGGCTTATACTTTCAAGCAGGAACGGAAATATGCCGTACAGCGAATGTTTGCTTCGCAAGTCAAAATATTATTTTTATTATTGAGGGTACTGACGAATTTTGTTAAGATAAAATATTTATTAAAATTAATATGTATATATTTTCATAAATATATTAAAAAAAAATTATATAGAAACTTAAACAAAAACTAAAGTTGCCATATAATTAAATCAGTATAACACTTTAAAGCTTTTAAGAGTTTAAAACTGTTTAAGAGGAGAAGAGTTTAAAACTGTTTTTGTTCTATCCGTGCAGTGACGGAGAAAGAATACATTTCACTGCCCCTCTCTTTCCCATAGGTGTCGTAAGAGGCGACTAAGGGATATCTGAGCGACCATCTGCTCATCTGGTGGTAGGATGCTAACATCCGCCTGGCTTGTTACCACCGTAAGCGTGGTGAAAAACTCGTGAAGTGGCTTGCAGCCGCGTTTCGATGGGTGTTGGTCCAGTTGAAGACGGCTGTTGAACCAATGCCGGGGGAAACTGTATTGACCTGACCGGCAGGGAGACCCGAAGAAACGGCTGTTCCGCTGGCCGCCCGTGGCATAGTACAGAGGCCCGAGCGTGCCTAACCAGCTCGTGAGGCTGCCCCACCAGGCCACGCATAATCTCAGGGTGGACCGTCGTGCCGGTTGGTGACCGGTAGGTGGGGTCCCGGCGGCCACTTCCGGGGGGGTTCGGGGGCCCTTCCGTCCGGCGGGTCAGTGTATTTTTCCTTTTGGCAACCATTTGGGGAAACACGCCTCCACACTTTGCCCATCCCTATCGTGGCAATACATCGCTCGCTTCACGTCTCTTTTCCATTTCATTTTTCCGAAATGGCGCAACAAAAAAGAAATAACGGTCGTACAGCGGTGCAAACCCCCACCATACCCTCGCTGTTTGAGGTCGAGTTCTCTAACATCCGAGGACTCCACACTAACCTCAACGCTGTCCACCACCATCTCGAGACAGCACGGCCAGCAATGTTGTTTCTCACGGAGACAAAAATACTCCGTCCTGCCGATACCAGCTACCTTAATTATCCCGGCTACACGCTTGAAGAATCCTTCAAAGCGAAAGCCGGAGTATGCTTGTTCGTCAGGACGGATGTTTGCTGTCACCGACTACGCTGCTTGGAGGACCCCTCCTTCTCCATGTTGGTGGTACGTGTGGACCTGGTTCGTCAGAGCCGTGTCTACGTGTGCCTCTACAGATCCCACAATGGTGACTTGGAGACAAGCCGATTATTTGACCATCTTAGTCGGGTGGCAGATGCTGCGCAAGAGCAATTTCCTAACGCGGAATTGGTGTTTTTGGGGGATTTTAATGCCCACCACGAATCCTGGTTGAAATCCCTCAAAACTGACCATGCTGGAAGGACTGCTCATGCTTTTGCTCTCCCACATGACTTGACCCAACTGGTTGATCAGCCCACCAGGATCCCAGATATTGATGGGCAAACACCTTCTCTACTGGACCTTCTGCTGACTTCTCACCGGGTGGAATATCAGGTTGTGGTTCAGGCTCCTCTTGGCTCTTCGGATCACAGCCTTATTTCTACCAGAGTGCCACAGGCCAAGCTGCCACCACTAGCGGTATGCAAACGTCGCGTTTGGCACTATAAGTCGGCGGATTGGGACGGTATGCGCGATAACTATGCGTCGGTCCCTTGGAAGGAACGTTGCTTCAGTGGGAATGACCCGACAGCTAGTGCCGCTGCTGTTGCTGGCGAGATCATGCTGGGAATGGAATACTACATTCCTAGCTCAGATCTCGTCAGTAGGAGTACGCGTAACCGTTGGTTCACTCGTGAATGTGCCGATGCTGTATCATCTAAGCAGGCGGCATATCGCAAGTGGATCAACGGCTGTATTAGCGGGGCATCTAACATTGACTCACTGAAAGCAAACTATAATAAAAATTCCAAGTCCTGTAGAAAGGCATACACGAGAGCGCATGCACAGCGCATTGTACAGATTGGTCATGACCTTGTTTCGCATCCTAGGGGCTCCCGTAGCTTCTGGCGTCTGACCAAGTCTGTGCAAAACAATTTCTGCCAACCTTCGCTGCCACCGCTCAGAAATCCGGACGGATCGCTAGCTTACAGTCCGCAAGAGCAAGCTGATCTCCTGGCTAAACTCTTTGCCGACAATTCCGTCATCGATGATTGTAGTGCACTGCCACCTACAATACCTGCATGTGGCCATACGATGCCTGACATTAAAATCAGGCAACGTGATGTGCGTGCGGAGCTGCAATCACTTGATGTACGGAAAGCTAGCGGTCCCGATGGAATACCAGCCATAGTGCTGAAGGAGTGCGCAGCGGAGCTGTCTCCTGTGTTAACGCGCCTGTTCCAACTTTCTCTCTCTTCGGGAAGTGTGCCGGAGGCTTGGAGAAGAGCTAATGTGCAAGCGGTTCCCAAAAAAGGGGATCGGTCTGACCCGGCAAATTATCGGCCAATAGCTATCACGTCAGTACTTTGTAAGGTGATGGAACGGATTTTAAACAACCAACTGATCCATTACCTAGAAGATCACTGTATAATTAATGATCGTCAGTACGGGTTTCGACCAAAACGGTCCACAGGTGATCTTCTAGCGTACGTAACACACCTCTGGGGTGAAGCTATCGACAAGCATGGAGAATCGTTGGCTGTCAGCCTCGATATCTCCAAGGCTTTCGACAGGGTCTGGCACAGAAGTCTTCTCTCCAAGCTACCGGCATATGGTCTGCCTGCTCAGCTATGCACCTGGACTGCCAGCTTCCTACACAAGCGTAGCCTTCGTGTTTTAGTAGATGGTTGCGGTTCACAATTCTATGTAGTGAATGCTGGGGTCCCCCAGGGATCTGTGCTATCTCCCACACTCTTTCTTTTGCATATCAATGATATGCTCTCCCTTGGGAACATACATTGCTATGCAGACGATAGTACAGTGCATGGTGGATACCACGGACGCGCAGTGGCTGGGCGGACGGAAACTGAGGAGAGGCGAAAGAATCTTGTCATTGAACTCGATAGGACATTAGAGCTCATCGCCAAATGGGGTTCTGATAATCTTGTTGAGTTTAATGCCAAGAAAACACAGGTATGCGCTCTCACAGCGAAAAAGTCACCATTTTCCCCTCTTCCCTTCCTCTGTGGCACACCGCTGATGATAAAAAGCAAAATCGCCATACTGGGGATGGACGTTCGCTGCGACCTTAGTCCAAGGGATTACATCGAGGCTATTATAAAAACTGCTTCACGGAAACTCGGAGTTCTGAACAAGGTGCGGCGTTTTTCCACGCCACAACAACTGTGCCTGTTATACAAAACACAGGTACGGTTTTGCGTTGAATATTGCTCGCACCTTTGGGATGGCTCCGCTAAGTACCTACTGGAGGCACGGCGAGTGCTCTGAGGAATTATTCTCTCTAATTCCTGCTTCCCCCTTCCTTCTTAAGTCCACGCGAGCTGGTTCTCGATGTCACCGCCTAACTGTGACATCAATTCCATCGCGCACAAAGAAATTTGGCAACTCCTTTCTTTGTCGCACTACCAAAAAATGGAATTCCTTACCAGCTCACGTGTTCCCCTCCTCTTACAACCCGGGTTCCTTCAAACGAGGCGTGAAGAGGCATCTTGCGGGCCGGCAAGGCGGGGACGGCTAGTACAGAACATTCTTCCCGACTGTACTGGCCGTCCTCGCGTTTGGACTCTACTACCACTTACCATCAGGTGGAGTAGAGTCATTTGCCATAAATACAGAAAGATTGTATTGTTAGAAAGAGAAGTGAACAGGTACGAAACTTGTAATTCAATTTACGGTATTAAAAATTACACTTTTGAAGCATTTGCAACATGTTTGATTTTTCAACTTATGTAATTCCTTAGAAATTTGGTCCAAACAAAAGTGACCGTTAGACGGTTCTAAGAAAATATTTGCCTGTCTTTGTCCTTATCTTAAGCTCCGGGTGTATTGTGAATGTTCTAGTATTTCGTATTGGGTATTTGTACGTTCTTCGTTTAATACTTTTTCGATTCACTATTGTTTAAAAACCCCAAGTAAAGTTAGGTCTGTAGATGACGATGAATTTCACGCATATTTTTATAATATTCATCCAGTTTTTTTTGTGTACATCTGTTGTACTTTGAATTTCGAGTTTCAGTCTCGTTCTATCATAATATAAGAAGTATTTTGTGGATAGATAGTATAGAATGGCGGACATTTTTAATTTATACGACATAATGCCAATAAGTATTATTTTCCAGAGCTAACTCTAAATCCTAAATTGAACTGACAATATAGTTATAGCTCAAATTATATACAAATAAAAAATGTTTTTTTAATACATGTTGTATTAATTTATACTAATGACGTAAATAGGAAAGATTTGTTTGTTTGTAATCGATACCTAAACTCTGAAACTATTGAATCGTTTCTAATAATTCCTTCACCGTTAGAAATACAAGCCGAGATGGCCCAGTGGTTTGAACGCTTGAATCTTAACCGATGATCGTGGGTTCATTCAAACCCGGGCAAGCAACACTGAATTTTCATGTGCTTAATTTGCGTTTATAATTCATCTCGTGCTTAACGGCGAAGGACATCATTGCGAGGAAACCTGTATGTGTCTAATTTCACGGAAATTCTGCTACATGTGTATTCCACCAACCCATACTGGAGCTTGGTGGAAAAGGCTCCAAAGGCTTCTCCTCGAAAAAGGAGAGGAGCCCTTAGGCCAGCGCAGGACATTCACAGGCTGTTACTAGAAATTTACTTTATCCAGAAGTAGCATAGGCTATGTTTTATTTGAATAATAATAATATTTCAGTATATAGGTATGTATGTACTCTTATAGTCACAAACTGTGAGTTTCACGAAGACGAAGCCGAGGGAGAGTGTAGTAAAAAAATAATTATGAAAATGATAGATATATAATATTAATGAAAGTAAAATAATCTTGATTAATGTTTAGACTGCAAGTAGGTCAGTTCTTTTTGTGCATAATATAACCCTTCGCTGAGTCTTTGACAAACATAAATATTTTTAAATGTTATAAAACAATGAGTACACTTAAATCATCGTAATCCCTTGGACGGAGACATCCTTTGTGAGAACTGTAATTTAGGTACAGGGCTTAAAAAGTTACTAGTAAAATGCAATAAATTAATCTCTTTTTTGTTTTGTTTCGTTTAAGAATTTCAATACAACGCGATATATATGATGCATAGAAACTCTTGTTTGAATATCTGTAAAAGTTTTTGGCAATGCTGGTGATTCGAATAAAAAGGTAACCTAACCTAACCTAAATATTATTACGACATACCTATTATAACTATCTACATATTTGTATAAGTTACTATAGAAGTATAGCTTTTGTTTCCGTTATCATTTTTCTGTATTAAATAACACATTTTTTCTTAATTAGATGATATAGGCAACAAAATATTGGACGTGCTAAATGCTAAATAAAAAGCTAATTAAAAAAATTATCCAATTTGATCGTTAGTTAAGTGTGAGTCCGACAGCTGAAGCTGCATTAGAAGAGTCGGATAATAATCGCGTTACTCCATTTCAGTTTTCACGTAAGAAATCGTCGCGTTTCCCACGAGCGTAACATGAATATAAGGGATTTATACTTTTAAAACTATAAGAAAGCTTGCTTGAAAAGGAGCGTACATTATTTTGTTATATGTCATATTTAAAAAAAAATTAAACGCAAATACAATAGTAATATCTCGCAGAATTCCAGCGACCTGTTATTATAATAATATTCTTACGCAAGAAAAGAATAGGCAATAAAATCAGTAGCCAGTCGGCTTAGTAAAAAATAACAGCTACACAAGTTATAGCAATAATTATATCCATGCATTTCTTTTCCTGTATACCTATATATGTATGCCGGCCTGCCGAACACTTATTTGAGTATTACAAGGTTGTACATTATTTTCCGTGACTGCGTTGTCGGCTAAAACTTAATATATATAAAATTAAATACAGTTACATCCGGAGAGGAGCCATACGGTGTCATTTGCTTCCTGTTCTTGCATGAATAACATTTATGAATCGTTCGAAATATCTTTCATTATTCACGAATGGTTTAACTTCTATTTGACCGAATGTTGCAACTAAAATCATATTCTCCAACAATTTTTTCTGCAATGGTTATAATAAATTACTTAAATTAATATCAGTATGAAACCAAAGACGTAGAGCATCGTACATACAATAAAATGAAGAAATTATTTGAAAAAATTTCGCGATATTGTATCAGAAAATTGTGACATCATGATATCATTGTAATCAACCTTCACATTTTTCTATCTATTGTGTCAAAAACAAGCAAGCTTGAGTAGCAAATTAATAGCAAACGCAAAATCTACGCAACTCTTCATAATAGACCGAAAGTCACCCCATTGTTCTTCCGATGTGTCCCGTTGGTTCAGGTAGCGGAAGTAACCCGTGCAGCGGGGTGGGGGTGCCCTGCACAATTAGACCACACCCCCGAGAATAAAAGACCGGGGCGACCAACAACATCATTAGTTACTCGCAGTCAACCGTAACTACTAACCGTACTAACTAAAGTAATCATGGCTCTCTGGACACCATACGCTGAGGACTCACCATTAGATCTATCTATGAATAGTACACGTGAAACGACATCGCAAACAAATACGGAGCTTCCACCGCATCCGTGTATAAGCACAGTGCAACACAGTGTTGAACCGTACCCATACATCGGGTATGTCTAGCCCATGTACGTGCCCGTTGTTGAACCATCGCCTGCGTCTTCGAGTACAAATATGTCGCAATCGATGAGTGTCTCAAGGAGTACGTGCGTATTTTCGACACCCAAGTATCAGATATCAGACAAAAAAAAAAAGCGTCCAAGTTATATGATAGATGTAGACGCTTTATCAGACGATCCGGACTATCTTGCGTTCGAGAGGGAAGCCCTCAGAGCAATGGCCGAAAAGAACGGAGGGTCGTTGCTCGGTAATAATCCGAGAATGCGTCGTGCCGTGCAAACTAATCAGAACGCCGACGATTTTTATAGAAATCAGAGAGAGAGGAATAATTTTGCTGCAAAGCAGAGCCGTGACAGGAGAAAACTACGAGAGATCCAAAATTCACTCAAGGTCACTTATTTGAAAAAAGACCTGTCTAAGATCATACGTCTGCTGTCTTCGAATAGGTGTATAGTGTGTGACCAGACGTTCCTTTAGTGATTTAGAATTATAATAGTGTTTATTTTTTTTTTATTTTGAACTACAAGTTCTAAACTCTAAGGTGTTTGTGCAATGATGTTTGTGCAATCTTATAAATAGTATACTTGCAGAATATTATTCTCTAAAGAATTGTAAGTTGAAATAAATTTAATAAATGACCAAACATAAATTGACCTTTTAATTATTTAAAACCTTTTAGTTATGTTACAAAATCATAGAAAGTTATAATCAATTTGAAGTTTACACTAACAATATCTATATCTATATCGAGTCAAATATCTTCAATAGATTTTTCTATCTTGTATCATAAAGATAAGGTGGACTACCGAGCTTAACCCCATTCAAGTCCCCATTGAATAAAAAGTTAAGTACATACCATTAAGTTACAATAGAATGGGTGCGGCTTGCGCAAGCGCCGCTTTTTGCTTCTTTCCGACCAATCGGGTTCACGAATGAGTGTTTATTGTGTATTCAAAGATGATCGATAGATATACATAATTTACTTTTATATTTACTTTAAATGGGTTTTCGTATTTTTACTTTAAATGGTTATTATGTAATTTTATATTTGTATCGCAGACTGGAATCTAAGATGAAATGTCCTATTTGCCTGTTCCTTACCTAGCTTCTTAACTCTACAAAACAAACGATAAACGATATACGACACACAGAACGATACAAATTATTGATATGAGGCGGTAAACTAATGAGTGGTATTCACACAAGCGCGCCTGACCATATTAATAGTGACATTTAACTGAAAATTATAAATTAATAATTTAAAAAATACCTAATACACGCATTTTAGAATTATTTTCTTCCAATTTTGTTTAATGTTAGTTTAGTATGGAGAGTGTTTCTGAAGGGACAATATTAGTAAAACACCAGTGAGTTTGTTATAGCCCGGTTTCTATATTTAACGAATTATTTTTTTACATCTGAAACCGATAATTTTGATATGACTTCAATACTTACGGAACGTTATTTTTTAAATGTTTTTTATTCATGCATAAGGCAAAACGAATTGTTTTTTTTTTAAATATAGTAACCGGATATGAAAGAATAGAAGTATGTAAAATAGTCAGCATATCTTGGCGAAAGGATTTCCATTGAGCGGATTTCTTGATTTTCTCTTTTTGATATGTGTAAGCTCCAAACCTCCTCCTCAAAAAGGGAGAGGAGGCCTTAGCCCAGCAGTGGGGCATTTATAAGTTGTTACTGTATTTAATATTTCATATGATCAATGATGGAAAATAAGCAATAGAATGAAAAGACTTCGTCTAAGCACGGCGACGACACTTTTACTTTATCGATGACGGCCCTAGACATGTTATATATATATATCGCAGGTATAATTTCACTAGTGATATTATAATTAAACGGTAGATTGTGAATCGATTTTATTTCTTGCAATTTAACGGCTCGGTTTTAATGACATTGTAGGGTATAAATTTAACGTATATATATCGCCGTTACAGTTTTATTATATGTACATATATAAAGTCAAGATTTTTTTTCCCTAGCTACCTAGTCAGAACAACAAATGATTATTATAGATTGTTTTGTTATTTTTAAAATAGATGTTATTTTTTGCAAATTAAAAATATTCCAGGAACCCGAAACATATTCAGAAGTTAAAATTATTTGAGCAACAACTAAAATAACAAACGTATAGTAGAGTCGAAGGCAATATCACGTAGTGTCCGGCTGAATATTATTGTTTGAGAAAATCGTCGCCAAGTGTCTCCCGGGAGAGAGGCTTGCATCTGTCTAGCGCATACATTTGTAGGTATAAGATTTGATTTGACTAGAATAGAAGAATTAGTAACGTACCTATTTTATTCTGAATTTGTTGATTTGGGGCTGATTTATCGATGGGACTATGTTATTTTGAAAAGTGAACTGGCGATCAAAAAATCGGTCGTAAAAAATTAAAGAATTGAAGTCTTTTTTTTCATCAAAAATATTTATACAGAGCGTCATTTACAAAAGGGGTATACACTAAACTTGGACTGTGTCTGAAACAGTACCTGCTCTTTTTGCGGATTATAATCCGCTAATAGTGGGCATTGTCCGCACACGACGGACACATAGATTTGAAATTATCCTTTCTGACAACGTTGCTTTGAAATTATTTAGAAAAAAAAGTCCACAGGCGACAATAGGGAAGAGTTGCGCTACGGGAGCATTGTCTGTTCCCAGAAACGCTGTAAATCATATTTGTGTAAGAATAACTTTAATACCACTCACAAATGGTACAACTTTATCGCAATTGTCAATTCAACATCTCATACAATGCGTTCGGTTATTGCAAATAACTGCACATTGTTATCAACAATAATAATAATTCTTGGAAGGATTCTTAAGACTTCTAGAAGAAAACTTATGATATATTTTCGTAACATTAACGAATTGATAGTATAATGTTGAATATTCATAATCTATATTGTTTAAATATGTATTATATATAAAAAGGAAGTAACAGATCTTAAATATCTTACTGCCAATTATGGAGAAGGTATGGAGTATACTTCACCACGCCAGGTGGAGTATACTCTTATATTTCATGTATTTACTGGTGGTAGGGCTTTGTGCAAGCCCGTCTGTGTAGGTACCACCCACTCATCAGATATTCTATCGCAAATCAGCAGTACTTGGTATTGTGTTCTGGTTTGAAGGGTGAGTCAGTAATTACAGGTACAAGGGACATAACATCTCAGTTCTCAACGTTGGTAGCGCATTGGCAATGTAAGCGATGATTAACATTTCTTACAATGCCAATATCACTGGGCGTTGGTGACCACTTACCATCAGGTGGCCCATATACTCGTCATACCTATATAAAAAAATACGCTGGTCTACCATGGATTGGTTAGGTATAGTTATTATAAATAGAATTATAACTAACACAAGCGTTCCTATACAATTTTTATCCTTCATCATCACGTTTGAGAAGTGTTATTATAAACACACATCGAGCAAGTGAAATCTTAGATCAAAGAATTCTATACCTATAAAGGAAAAGTGCTAGAAAGTTTTACTTCTGCTCAAAGATTCGAATTTTAAGCATGAGCAAAATTTCCGCGTCTTTAACGCTAAAGGATCTGCGGCGGAGCGATCAAAACAGACACAATTGATTCATTGCTACTCGTATTTTCTATGAGAAAGTTTAATATGGGAAGATCCCACGTAGCGTCCGGTCAACAATCATTACTTTTAGTATCCTGCTATAAATATATCAAAAATATAATTAGTAATGTTTAAGGATTTATCACATTATTAAAATATGTAAATTTACAAATAATCAATTAATTTGTAAAGCATGAAAACTGTTTTTACTACAAGTACATATATAAAAAAAGACATAAAAGCATCTTTGCACAAGAATTTGTAAAACATTATAAATACCGGTGTAAAATTTTGATATCAGCTCGTAAGCGATTTTTAGCTCGTAGAAAATACAGCCATAACAACGTATAACATATATACGTAAACTGAAAATATTTTTGCCGAAAAAACAATCGGATAGTAAAATATTTATACCGAAAATACAATAAAATGCTTATGTAAAATACTTGCATGATACTTCAGGACAACATAATGCATATCAATTGGTATAGTATTTATACTTATATTTTTGTCCATTTTTATATAAGTTTTTTTATTTTTATTTCAATGCTAATTTAAATTCCCTTATTATTAGTTTTGCATTATTACTTTAATTTAACTAAAGCCGGTTGAGTCGTTATATCTGGTATTAGGCTTGCTGGTCCGTTTCAAATATTTAATAGTCTTGTTTTTCCTCTACCAATTTTTTATATTTGTAACCTGAAGTTACCAATAAGTATAGCACACTTTGGGAATGAAACAATCGCCTCCGGGTTATTTCGAAAGAAAAAATATAATTCTGTTATTGTTTATTGTCTATTTTAAAATGTGAGTTATAAAATATCTCGCAGAGTTTCTTTCGCCGTTTCTTCTTAGGCCTGAGGTGTTTATTTCCGAACCGGTGGTAAATTAATGACAGTCAATAAGTAACGCTTCTGTATTGACTAAAGATTTTCAAATTTGGAATGTTTAGATATATATTTAAGATTTGTTATTATTAACCTGTTGATTTTCTAAATAAGTTTATTTGTGATATGAAATTTATTTCGACGAGATAAAAATTCGAAGTGGAATGTGCATTTGGAAAAATTTGCGACGACGAAATTGCGACCAATTTATTTTGTTTTGAAATGGTTTTGCTTTATTATTTACTTACAGACATTCGTGTGTTAATAAATATTTTAAAAGTTACTCAACTTTCATTGAACACGGCAATAGAGATTAAAGTAATTTATTAAAGTAAATAATCCGTTTTTATGCTCTTCTGTATATAATACAGTTTTCACACACGATATTATGTTTTAATCATAAACTAATACGAGGCATACTTAAATTAATATCAGTATGAAACCAAAGAACACGTAGAGCATCGTACATACAATAAAATGAAGAAATTATTTGAAAACATTTCGCGATATTGTATCAGAAAATTGTGACATCTTGATATCATTGTAATCAACCTTCACATTTTTATATCTATTGTGTCAAAAACAAGCAAGCTTGAGTAGCAAATTAACAGCAAACGCAAAATCTACGCAACTCTTCATAATAGACCGAAAGTCACCCCATTGTTCTTCCGATGTGTCCCGTTGGTTCAGGTAGCGGAAGTAACCCGTGCAGCGGGGTGGGGGTGCCCTACACAATTAGACCACACCCCCGAGAATGAAAGACCGGGGCGACCAACAACATCATTAGTTACTCACCGCCAGCCGTAATTACATAACTAAAGTAATCATGGCTCTCTGGAGACCATACGCTGAGGACTCACCATTAGATCTATCTGTGAATAGTACACGTGAAACGACATCGCAAACAAATACGGAGCTTCCACCGCATCCGTGTATAAGCACAGTGCAACACAGTGTTGAACCGTACCCATACATCGGGTATGTCCAGCCCATGTACGTGCCCGTTGTTGAACCATGGCCTGGGCCTTCGAGTTCCGGGTTGCAGCAATCGACTAATAATTCTATAAGTACGTGCTTTATATCGGCACCCAAGTCTCCGGGATCAGACAAAAAAAAAAGCGTCCAACGGAGCTTCCACCGTATCCGTGTATAAGCACAGTGCAACACAGTGTTGAACCGTACCCATACATCGGGTATGTCCAGCCTATGTACGTGCCCGTTGTTGAACCAGCGCCTGCGTCGAGTTCAAATGTGTCGCAATCGATGAGTGTATCAAGGAGTACGTGCGTATTTTCGCCACCCAAGTCTCCGGTATCAGACAAAAAAAAAAGCGTCCAAGTTATATGATAGATGTAGACGCTCTATCAGACGATCCGGACTACCTTGCGTTCGAGAGGGAAGCCCTCAGAGCAATGGCCGAAAAGAACGGAGGGTCGTTGCTCGGTAATAATCCGAGAATGCGTCGTGCCGTGCAAACTAATCAGAACGCCGACGATTTTTATAGAAAACAGAGAGAGAGGAATAATTTTGCTGCAAAGCAGAGCCGTGACAGGAGAAAACTACGAGAGATCCACAATTCACTCAAGGTCACTTATTTGAAAAAATACCTGTCTAAGATCATACGTCTGCTGTCTTCGAATAGATGTATAGTGTGTGACCAGACGTGCCTTTAGAGATTTAGAATTATAATAGTGTTTATTTATTTTTATTTTGAATTATAAGTTCTAAACTCTAAGGCGTTTGTGCAATGATGTTTGTGCAATCTTATAAATAGTATACTTGCAGAATATTATTCTCTAAAGAATTGTAAGTTGAAATAAATTTAATAAATGACCAAACATAAATTGACCTTTTAATTATTTAAAACCTTTTAGTTTTGTTACAAAATCATAGAAAGTTATAATCAATTTGAAGTTTACACTAACAATATCTATATCTATATCGAGTCAAATATCTTCAATAGATTTTTCTATCTTGTATCATAAAGATAAAGTGGACTACCGAGCTTAACCCCATTCAAGTCCCCATTGAATAAAAAGTTAAGTACATACCATTAAGTTACAATAGAATGGGTGAGGCTTGCGCAAGCGCCGCTTTTTGCTTCTTTCCGACCAATCGGGTTCACGAATGAGTGTTTATTGTGTATTCAAAAATGATCGATAGATATACATAATTTACTTTTATATTTACTTTAAATGGGTTTAGTGTATTTTTAATTTGTAGATAATCAATATAAAATGTTTAAAAGCAAATACAAAACCGTTCAATATTTTTTTTGCCTCTGTTCATCAAACGATTTGTGTTATGTTTATTAGCTATTAAGATGCACACGGAATGATATCAATAAATAAATGGAAATAAGAGTGAAAAAATAACAGTACGAAACTTGCAAATTCATATATGTACTACTCAAATTTTCAATAATCCACCACGCGAACATTAGTGTTATATTAGCTTCTTAATTAAAGTTATTTTTAGGTTAAGAAATCTAAAAATAAAACTAATTCCTGTACTTAAACTAGACTTATTTCGCTACAAATAACCTTACACAACTGGATATAACAGACTACTACACTTTCTGCTTGATGACGTGCGGCAAGTCGAATTTACCTCGGACGCATTTCAGCTTCACACCGGGACACTCTTTAACTCTGAAATTGATAAAAAACCCAAATTCATCATACATTATTGGTGGCAGACGCAGCAGATACTTGTTAAGTTTAATATTAATCCATTTGGTTTTTGATTAGTTTAATGGATCGCTTATAAAGCTAACCACAAGGTTGATAAGTAGTCACCATCGCCCATGAATTTTGAAAATATTAACTATTCCTTACATCGTCAACGCACTTGAACCGGGTACTTCGAACTAGAAAGACGTGTTACAAGCTTCTCTCATTTAAAATTACTTAACTCTTAAAATAGTGGAAATAGTGATTCAAATTAATAATCCTTACATTAAATAAAACTTTAAACAGTGTTTCCAAGAAAAATATAAACGTTTTGTCAATGCGCAAGGTGCTAAATAATAAAAATATAAAGTGGTTTGCTGGATACAACTGAGTGCAGTGATATTTTTTAAACCATCTACCTACTAATATCATAATAATCTAATTTATTATACTAAGAGATCATCACGCCAATACAGTACGAGAAATTTAACATATACGTCATACACTTGTGAACCGAGTTCGATTCTCAGCAAAACTACAAATTTTGTATTTTTACAAATTATAAATTTATTAATACTGGCAGACATAAGCGCCAAAATGGTATTTCTATGTAAGATATGCAATATCAATGTCGCAGTAACTCAAAAAAGAATTAAATGTACGGTATGTTCGCAGTATTATCATACCGATTGTATCAAAACGATTAAAGATCTTACAGCAACAAGAGCGCAATGGAAGTGTTCATCATGTCTGGAACTGCAGAATAAATTTGCTTTAAGTAACACTAATAATTCAGAATTAGAAGTTAAAAAAACTAGAAAGCAACAATTAGATACAGATGAAAATAATCGCCCTATGTCCACATCAACGTCGCGATCACCTTCCTACTCTTCTCCAGTAGATAATGCAGGTCAACCAATAGTCACTCCAGAAAAAAACAGTCCATCTGAATTTTTGGTACACTGCGAATCAATTATTGAGGAGCGTTTGAAGCCAATGGTACAAACAATTGTGAATCAGCTAAAGCAATCGCTTATGGAAGAAATACGAAAGGAATTAACCGTTGAGTTTAAAAGCTTAGAAGATTCACAAAATAAATTGCGTATGGAATACGTTATATTAGAGGAAAAATATAATGAACTAGAATCATTGGCGCTTAAATCAGAGAGCGAACTCTCAGACTTGAAAGCACAAATAAATAAACAACAGCAGTGGTCACGAATGACAAATATAGAAGTAATGGGCCTGCCAGAAACGAAAGGAGAATCGCCGATTAATATCATTGTAAATATTGCAAAGCATGCCGGAGTCAATGTCAAACCTGAAGAGATTGAATTCGCAAATCGAGTGCAGCCGATGCAGCAAAAATCGGGTAGACCCAAATCACTCGTGGCTAAATTAAAAAGTCGCGACTTAAAGGATTCGATTCTATCAGGATTAAGAAAATGCAGGGGTATCAATACGAGTCACATAGGATTGAATGGCCCACCTCGAAACTTTTTCGTCAACGAACACCTAACGCCCATGAACAAAGAGCTGTTCAGAAAAACAAAAATACGCGCATCAGAAAAGGCTTATAAATTCGTCTGGATAAGAAATTGCGATATTTTTTTAAGAAAAAACGAAGAAGCCCCTGTAATAAACATAAACTCCGAAAAGGATCTAAGGAAAATTATGTAGATTTTAATTATAATAACTTAATATTGAAATCTTCTTATTGTGTGGATATTGTAAACTTTATACTAAATTTTCAAAGTTATGAACTTAGACTTCTTATTTTAGTTGATGTGGCGAGGTGGGATTCAATACAAAAAATACATGTCATACTTACACTTACTTACAATTTACTAAGCTACACTACACTAAAACAATCTACACAATTACTTATACTATATTTATTTACTTTTAATCAAATCAATTGTATAGCTGGACAACTTTTATTAAAATCACAACAATTACGAGTAATATGTCTAGAGAAAACTTTTAATTTACATTTACAAATTGATAATACTATTTCCTATTTTATCACATTTTTAGAATCATGCAACAATATTTTAAATTTAAACGTCACCATTAATGTTAATTTCAATTATAATTTATTCATATACTTAAGCTTTCTTTTAAATTGCCTATATAAATAATTAATGCTTTACAACTATTTTATCAGAATGTCCGTGGAATGCGAACCAAAACTGAAGAATTTCGTTCAAATATATTAATCAACGATTACGACATCATTCTAATAACCGAAACTTGGCTTACTGATGGCTTTTATGTCAGAGAACTGTGCGATGACAGATATGACGTTTTTCGTACGGATCGAAATACTAGCACATCGACCAAAAATACTGGAGGTGGAGTTATGATATGCGCCAAATCCATATTACAGCCTCAAGGAAGACCAGAGTGGAGTTCGCCCGGTGTTGAATCAGTTTGGATAACAATCCCTAAAAACGTCATGAAGCATAATCAAAGTTTACATATCGGAGTATTTTATATACCACCAGATATTGATAAAGTTAAACGTATTGAGACAGTAACTACTTTTTTGTCATCCATGTTAATACACTTACCTGAAGATTACTTTATAATAGTGGGTGATTTTCATCTTCCCCACATTGACTGAAAGGGAACAGGGCCATTGCACTTTAATCGTGGATCATCATTGTTACAGACCGTATCAACTAATTTTATTGAAACCTGCAGCGGTTTTAACTTGACACAATTTAACAAAATATCAAATTGTAGTAACAACATTTTGGACTTAGTTTTTGGAAATACTTATCTAGATGTTCAAAGGTCGAATCAAAACTTAGTTGCTGAAGATAAATATCACCCCAGTCTCGAAATTGATGCCTCATATTTTCTATTAAGAGAACTTAATGTACCTCCTTTAAGTAAATTAAATTTCCAAAAAGCGGATTTTAATGCTATTAATGATACTCTCATTAAGTTAGACTGGCAATCTATTCTAAACGGTAATCCTATTGATGACATAGTTAACAACTTCTATACCATTATTAACAAAATAATAGACGAACATGTACCAAATACCACAGGCAAATATCTTAACCACTACCCCATTTGGTATAGCAAATCCCTAAGACATATAATTCGAGACAAACTTAAAGCTCATGCACGTTGGAAATCATCTAAAAATCCACGTGATTATGATGAATTTTCGCTATTACGATTCAGACAAAAGAAAGCTCAAAATAAGTATTACAACCAATTTCAAACAAAAATGCAGGAGAACATTAAAAAGGATCCAACACGATTATGGTGGTACCAAAAATACTTACGAAACTGTAAGAACGGCTATCCGAGCTCTCTTTCCTTAGGAGATCGTCAATTCAATAATCCTACAGAAATATGCACGGGATTCTGTGAGTTCTTCGAAAGTGTTTTCGCCAAGCGTAATGGTAATGCTTACAGCACACATATCCAAGAGCCTAATACAAATGATACTATTTGTAACCTCAACATTGACAAAGAATTAGTTTATAAAATACTTAAAGACCTGGATATAAAAAAAGGAGCAGGAAGTGACAGAATCCCAGCCATATTCTACAGTAAATGTGCTAAAGCATTAGCAGAGCCACTGTCAATAATATATAATAAGTCTGTCAATGTATTTAGCGCTTTTCCAACGAAATGGAAGGAAGCACTAATCATACCAATCCATAAATCAGGACCAAGGAATAAAATAGAAAATTATAGACCCATTTCCGTATTAAATACAATAAGTAAAATCTTTGAAAGAATTGTTTATAAGGCGATCGTACCTATTATCCATAACTCAATACCCGTACAACAACATGGCTTTATGGAAAAACGATCAACGGTAACAAACTTATCACTATTTACTAATTTTGTTTACATGGCAATGGACAATAAAGAGCAAGTAGATGTAATATATACCGACTTTCAAAAGGCGTTTGACAGAGTAGACCATGATATACTAATGCAAAAGCTTCAAGAACTTGGAATCAAAGGTGACTTGCACAGGTGGTTTTGTTCCTATATATCAAAAAGGCAGCAAGCAGTTGTTATAGGTAGTGCTCGTAGTGACTTCATATACGCAACTTCAGGGGTCCCACAAGGATCACTATTAGGTCCGTTACTGTATAACGTATACTTGTATGATATATTTAATTGTTTTAAGCACTCCCGTTTTTTACTATTCGCAGATGATAAAAAAGTTTATAAAGTAATAAGTAGCACATCTGACTGCATTGAATTGCAACGTGACCTTGATAATCTTTCACATTACTACGAAAAAAATAAAATAACGATTAATATTAAAAAAAACAGTAAAAATAACATTTTCTAGGAAGTATAAAAATATTGAATATAACTATAATATTGATAACAAGCCGATACAAGAAGTTAAATCAGTGCGTGACCTTGGAATTCAATTAGACTCTAAATTATTGATGGCAGAGCATATAGAACTCATTACTGATAAGGCATATAAGCAATTAGGCTATATTAAACGTATATGTCAATCTTTTAATAATATTGAATGCATAAAAAATTTATATTTTACTTATGTACGTTGTATTCTAGAATACGGTTGTAGTATATGGTCTCCGAATTATATAACTTACAAAGAAAAACTGGAGAGAATACAAAAAAAGTTCATAAAATTTCTTTGCTTCAAGGACTTTAAAGAATTTAACGATTATGTTGATATATGTAAACAATATAATATTGAAACATTAGAAACGAGACGACGACATTACGATATGTATATGCTACATGCAATAATAACCGGAGATATAGATTGCAACGATTTATTGAGCGTTTTGTATTTAAGAGTTCCTAATCGCCGCACACGTCACACAGCACTATTCCACACGCCTGAGCTAAACACTAATTATGCACACAACTCTGTCCTTAATCGCATGGTCCACACATATAATTCAAAATACTCAGAAATAGATCTGTTCAGCATGTCAAAACTAGCTTTTAAAAAAGCTATAATTAAAAAAGATAAAAATTCATTATAACACACACACACACACAAACACACGCACACACCACACACACACTCACACTCACACACATACACGCACATATTGGATTGCCACCCGTAAACAGTTTTACTTTTACTACCGTCTTCTAGTTATTAATATGTTTAAGTTACCTGTGTAATCCTATTTTGGTTTTAATTATATGTTATATAATAGTCAATATATCAACTTATGATTAAAAACCGTTGGATTACCAAATAAATAAATAAATAAATAATGGGAACAGAGATATATATCTTTTGCCTGCATTTACACTGGCTCACTCACCTTTGTGAGTGAGCCAGAAACCGGATATGAAAGAATAGAAGTATGTAAAATAGTCAGCATATCTTGGCGAAAGGATTTCCATTGAGCGGATTTCTTGATTTTCTCTTTTTGATATGTGTAAGCTCCAAACCTCCTCCTCAAAAAGGGAGAGGAGGCCTTAGCCCAGCAGTGGGGCATTTATAAGTTGTTACTGTATTTAATATTTCATATGATCAATGATGGAAAATAAGCAATAGAATGAAAAGACTTCGTCTAAGCACGGCGACGACACTTTTACTTTATCGATGACGGCCCTAGACATGTTATATATATGTAATGAAATGACAATTCATTATTCCAAATTTGCTGCGCTCCGCGCGTTTTTAATCTGTAACTAAAAGTCAGTTTGCCGCGCATTTGATGGTTGAATAACAGAATGACGGATAATGTTTAGATTATTTTGAACTTTGATTTTGTAAGAAAATAAAGAGATATAATAGAGGAGGCGATATTAGTGAACTTTAAATGTCGTTTCTTTGTATTTTCAGAGAAACAATTTGTGGTTCATTTTGAGCATCCTCAATAACCTATCTTATAAAACGACATTTTCGTTAACTAAAATGGACCGGCTGCAATTCGAATTTACGATGATAGCATCAAATGATGGCAAATCTAATATATTAGCCATAACCTCGATATCTACAGAAGAAGGAAAATGTTATGTTTTACCTGAGGAGCTGAAACCGGTGACTCATCATACATATATTATCAAGATGAACACTTTCTCAAAAATAAAAAATAGCATAAAGAAAAGGCATCAAAGTAGAAAAATATGGATAAAATTGGATGAAGATCTTAAGAAAACGTATCTAGATGAAGAAGGTAATATGCAATTTTTAGATCAATATTTAGAAGAAATGAGCTTAAAACAACCAGTAGACAAAAGTGGCAATTTGCAATATATCTTGGAAAAATTAATAGAAACTACTACGAAGAAAGAAAATCAACATAACCTAAAACATATTTCAGAGAAATTTATTATTGAAAAATTCACAAGTAAGAATCCTAATGCAATGCAATGGATCGAGAGTTTTGAAAAAGAATGTGAGCGCTTTAACATATCAAAAGATGAAACAAAAATAGACACATTGAGGTTGTTTTTAGAAAAATCTTGTTTAGATTGGTATAGCTCAATGACCATAAAACTTACAATAAATGCACAGTGGACTGAATGGAAAGACAAATTTTTAGAAACTTTTAAAAACCGAGGATGGGATATAGTCACATATGCTCTTGCATTCAGATACAAAGAAGGACTACTAATTGATTACGCTATAAAAAAAGAAAGACTTCTACTAGATATAAATAAATCTATAGACTCTAAAACAATGATAGATCTTATTGCAACGGGTTTACCTGGGTTTATATTAAATAAATTAAACAGGGATGAACTCAATGACACTACTGATTTGTTCAATGAGATAAGAAAATATGAAGGTATGATGTACAAGAAAAACTCAACTACAATAAAAAGCGGTACATTCCTTTATAAAAATAAAACTAATGATAAGAAGCCATGTAAGACCTGTGAATCTCTGGACAAAGGAATTAGATATCATCCGGAGGAGTCATGTTGGTTCAAGAAAAATAAAAATGAATCTGAAAAGGTTTTTAAACCCAGGAATGTAAATAACAACTCCATAATTGAAGTAGATATAAACATTAAAAAAAAACGAGTAAGTACACCATTAATCAAGATCAAACTTTTATTAGAGAAAAAATTAGAAGTGAGCGGCATTTATGATGCAGGCTCACAGATCTCTTTAATAAATTCAAGACTGATTAAATTAAAAGAAAAAAAGGAAAATGTGAATATAGCATACATGAAAACGGTTAATGGTGTGAAAAAAACAGATGGCTTGATAACAATAAAAATAAAAATATTTGATATAGAAGAAGAGGTGGATGTGTATATAGTAGAAAATGATGATTTTGATGATTTTATAATCGGATTGGATATGATAAAGAAATTCAAATTAACCCAAAACGAGGACTTGCAAATAGAACAAAAGAAAATAACAAATAAAATAGATGAAATGTCTAAAGATAATAGAAATGAAAAAAAGAATATAAAAACATTTGCAATAAATTTTAATGAACACATAGAAACAGAAGAATTTGTAAGTATGACAGACCATTTAGACAATGAAAAGAAAATTGAGATATTAAAGGAATATAAAACAATTTTCGCTAAGGACAAATATGATATAGGATCAGTCAGAGATTATGAAGCTCACATAGATTTACTAACAAATAGATACTGCAGTAAAAGACCATACAGATGTACAATAGAAGATAAATTAGAAATCGAAGAGCAAATATCCATGTTATTAAAGAATAATTTAATAGAAGAATCCTACAGTCCTTTCGCTGCTCCAGTGACATTGGCATTTAAAAAAGGTGAAAATAGAAAATCCCGCTTATGTGTAGACTTCAGTGAACTGAATAAAATTGTTGTTCCACAAGCTCAACCTTTCCCATTAATAGATGATTTGATTATTAAAACTAGAAATTGTAAGTATTTTACTACACTGGATATAAACTCAGCTTTTTGGGCTATACCACTACGGGTAGAAGATAGAAGTAAAACAGGATTTGTGACACAAGATGGCCACTTTCAGTGGACCTGCCTTCCTTTTGGCTTAAAAACATCACCAGCTATTTTTCAGAGAATTTTAAGCAATATTCTAAGAAAGCACAATCTCACAGGATATTCCGTAAATTATATTGATGATATTCTTATATACTCAACCACCTTCGAAGACCATATAAGACACATAAGAAATGTATTAGAAGGAATGATAAAAGAAGGCTTTAGATTAAAGTTTAAAAAATGTATGTTTGCTTCAGACTCAGTAAAGTACCTCGGGCATGTAATTCAGAACAACTCAGTAAGACCACTAAAAGACAATTTGATCTCAATTAAAAATTTTCCAACTCCTAAGACACAAAAGAACATTAGACAATTTTTGGGAAAAATCAACTTCTAACATGAATACATACCAAAAAGCGCAATTATTTTAGACCCGTTACACAATTTATTAAGAAAAAATGAAAAGTTTGTATGGTCAGAGAAGTGTGAAGAATCATTTAATCAAATAAAAAGATATTTATGTTCCCAACCTGTGTTGGAAATATTCGATAAAGACTTACCAATAAAAATCTTTACAGATGCCTCTTTAGAGGGTATTGGGGCAATATTAAAACAGACACAACTAGATGGTAAAGACAAACCAGTTGCATATTTTTCAAAAAAACTAAACGAATCTCAAAAACGGAAAAAGGCTATTTATTTGGAATGTTTTGCTATGAAAGAAGCGGTTAAATACTGGCAACATTGGCTAATTGGAAAACATTTCACTATTTACTCTGACCACAAACCTCTAGAAAACATGAATATTAAATGCAGGACAGAGTGACCTCACATATTACTTATCTCAATATGACTTTACAGTAAAATATATACCTGGTAAAGAAAATATAGAAGCAGATTGTTTGAGCCGAAACCCTGTATTAGAATCAGAAGATAACAAGGAGGAAATATTGAAAATAGTTAATTTAATACAAATGAAAGATATAGTTGAAGATCAAGAGAAAAATGAAACAATAAAAGAAAAGAAACAAAATTTACTACAAAAAAATAAAATCTATTATAAAAAAAATAAAGAAACATGAAAAGATTATACTCTCAGAAAAATTTAGTAAAGAATTAATAAAAAAGGTGCATGAAGACTATTGTCATATTGGAATTAGACAATTACAGAAAAAAATAAGTCCAATATATACAGCTAAAAACCTAACAAAAAATATAATAAATATTTGTAAAACATGTGAAATATGCATAAAAA
This sequence comes from Nymphalis io, assembly GCF_905147045.1. NCBI lineage: Eukaryota > Metazoa > Arthropoda > Insecta > Lepidoptera > Nymphalidae > Nymphalis > Nymphalis io. The sequence goes on from NC_065894.1 coordinate 13,166,568, forward strand.
ATAAATCAAGATGTCAAGGAAAATTTGGGTTAATGTCACAACTGGGACCAGCGACAAAACCATTTGAGATAATGTCAATGGATACTATAGGTGGCTTCGGGGGATCTAGGTCCACAAAAAAATACTTACGCCTTTTAGTAGACCACTACACAAGATATGCTTTTATTACAACTTCAAAAACACAGAACGCAAGTGACTTTATAAAATTAACAAAGAAAGTACTAGAGACAGATGAGATTGGAATAATTCTGACAGATCAATATCCAGGCATCAATTCGGCTTGAACGAACGATTAAACCAAACAATTGTAAATAAAATAAGATGTAAAATAAATGAGAAAAATAATAAGAGAACATGGACAACAATAGCAAGAGAATGTATAGAGAAATATAATGAAACAGAACAATAGAAACCGAAGACAAGTGGATTGCTGATAGAAGATTAGCATTAGAGAATACAATAAAATCCCATAAGTACAATAAGAAAATATTTGATAGAAATAGGAAAATGCAAGAGTTTGAGATAGGAGACAGTGTATATGTAGAAAATGGAAATAGACTGAATAGAAAAAATTAGACGAATTAAAAATAGGCCCTTTCAAGATAATAGAGAAAATATCAAAATCCATTTATAGGATTGACACTGGCAACAAGAAAACAGAATCAACTTTATTTCACATAACAAAATTACAACCTATCACAGCAGATGAGGTAGAAGAAAACGAATATGAAGATAACTTCTAGATTATATTATTTAGAATTTTCGTTTATAGTAGATTAGATTATTTAAAATTTTCGTTTATAGTACATTATATTATTTAGAATTTTCGCTCTTAGGGGGGGAGATGTAATGAAATGACATTTCATTATTCCAAATTTGCTGCGCTCCGCGCGTTTTTAATTTGTAACTAAAAGTCAGTTTGCCGCGCATTTGATGGTTGAATGACAGAATGACGGATAATGTTTAGATTATTTTGAACTTTGATTTTGTAAGAAAATAAAGAGATATAATAGAGGAGGCGATATTAGTGAACTTTAAATGTCGTTTCTTTGTATTTTCAGAGAAACAATTTGTGATTCATTTTGAGCATCCTCAATAACCTATCTTATATATATATCGCAGGTATAATTTCACTAGTGATATTATAATTAAACGGTAGATTGTGAATCGATTTCATTTCTTGCAATTTAACGGCTCGGTTTTAATGACATTGTACGGTATAAATTTAACGTATATATATCGCCGTTACAGTTTTATTATATGTACATATATAGTCAAGATTTTTTTTCCCTAGTTACCTAGTCAGAACAACAAATGATTATTATAGATTGTTTTGTTATTTTTAAAATAGATGTTATTTTTTGCAAATTAAAAATATTCCAGAAACCCGAAACATATTCAGAAGTTAAAATTATTTGAGCAACAACTAAAATAACAAACGTATAGTAGAGTCGAAGGCAATATCACGTAGTGTCCGGCTGAATGTTATTGTTTGAGAAAATCGTCGCCAAGTGTCTCCCGGGAGAGAGGCTTGCATCTGTCTAGCGCAAGCAAATATTATAATATCGATACAAGTTACGAGCTGAACACTTGTTGGACGTGTTTTAAGATTTGTTGATTTCATATGCAGTTAAATCAAAGCGACAGTTGACAATAGTACAAATACATTTGTAGGTATAAGATTTGATTTGACTAGAATAGAAGAATTAGTAACGTACCTATTTTATTCTGAATTTGTTGATTTGGGGCTGATTTATCGATGGGACTATGTTATTTTGAAAAGTGAACTGGCGATCAAAAAATCGGTCGTAAAAAATTAAAGAATTGAAGTCATTTTTTTTCATCAAAAATATTTATACAGAGCGTCATTTACAAAACGCGTATACACTAAACTTGGACTGTGTCTGAAACAGTACCTGCTCTTTTTGCGGATTATAATCCGCTAATAGTGGGCATTGTCCGCACACGACGGACACATAGATTTGAAATTATCCTTTCTGACAACGTTGCTTCGAAATTATTTAGAAAAAAAAGTCCATAGGCGACAATAGGGAAGAGTTGGGCTACGAGAGCATTGTCTGTTCCCGGTGTGGCGAACGCGACACTTACCAGATCCCTACAACCTATATAACTTATATAAATAAAACATTATATATATAATCATATAATATCTTATATATTTTTCATACATAAAATAATAAATGTAACATAAATACAAATATTACTATAACATATGTACATATAACTATACTATATATACTTTAATACTTTATATACTTATATAAATTATATAATAAATACATATTATATATTATAACATATACATGTAATACACAATATAAATATTTACACTTTAAAATCATATAAATAATTAAAATATAATATAATAATTTATGTAATGTCGGAAGGCAGTCGCCGCGCGATCGTATAATAGAAATGTCTATTCTAAGTAAAATACCGTTACTTTGAACAAAGAAACGTAAGCGCATCGGCTCAGCAGTCGGCCGCCTTCCGCCAACCAGTCGAATCCTAGATCTCGTACTGAACGCACGTCGCTCCTCGCTTGTAATTTGCTACACGATTTTGCACCTTAAGTCTTTGTAATAAGTCATACTTCCTTCTTGCATCTAAACTTATCTTCATACTTCGTTCTTCTCATTCTACTCTGTGCTGTGCCTATCTTTGTGTTTATTATTTCTACAAGAAATAAATTAGTAGTGGAAGAAACTTTGTTTTAATCAAACCTCATCTACAACATCATTCACAACTCCGCTACATTGGTGACCCCGCTGAAAACAAAGAAGCTGAAAACGAAGAGTTACAACTACATAACTAAAGTAATCATGGCTCTCTGGAGACCATACGCTGAGGACTCACCATTAGATCTATCTGTGAATAGTACACGTGAAACGACATCGCAAACAAATACGGAGCTTCCACCGCATCCGTGTATAAGCACAGTGCAACACAGTGTTGAACCGTACCCATACATCGGGTATGTCCAGCCCATGTACGTGCCCGTTGTTGAACCATGGCCTGGGCCTTCGAGTTCCGGGTTGCAGCAATCGACTAATAATTCTATAAGTACGTGCTTTATATCGCCACCCAAGTCTCCGGGATCAGACAAAAAAAAAAGCGTCCAACGGAGCTTCCACCGTATCCGTGTATAAGCACAGTGCAACACAGTGTTGAACCGTACCCATACATCGGGTATGTCCAGCCCATGTACGTGCCCGTTGTTGAACCAGCGCCTGCGTCGAGTTCAAATGTGTCGCAATCGATGAGTGTCTCAAGGAGTACGTGCGTATTTTCGCCACCCAAGTCTCCGGTATCAGACAAAAAAAAAGCGTCCAAGTTATATGATAGATGTAGACGCTCTATCAGACGATCCGGACTACCTTGCGTTCGAGAGGGAAGCCCTCAGAGCAATGGCCGAAAAGAACGGAGGGTCGTTGCTCGGTAATAATCCGAGAATGCGTCGTGCCGTGCAAACTAATCAGAACGCCGACGATTTTTATAGAAAACAGAGAGAGAGGAATAATTTTGCTGCAAAGCAGAGCCTTGACAGGAGAAAACTACGAGAGATCCACAATTCACTCAAGGTCACTTATTTGAAAAAAGACCTGTCTAAGATCATACGTCTGCTGTCTTCGAATAGGTGTATAGTGTGTGACCAGACGTGCCTTCAGAGATTTAGAATTATAATAGTGTTTATTTTTTTTTATTTTGAACTACAAGTTCTAAACTCTAAGGTGTTTGTGCAATGATGTTTGTGCAATCTTATAAATAGTATATTTGCAGAATATTATTCTCTAAAGAATTGTAAGTTGAAATAAATTTAATAAATGACCAAACATAAATTGACCTTTTAATTATTTAAAACCTTTTAGTTTTGTTACAAAATCATAGAAAGTTATAATCAATTTGAAGTTTACACTAACAATATCTATATCTATATCGAGTCAAATATCTTCAATAGATTTTTTTATCTTGTATCATAAAGATAAGGTGGACTACCGAGTTTAACCCCATTCAAGTCCTCATTGAATAAAAAGTTAAATATATACCATTAAGTTACAATAGAATGGGTGCGGCTTGCGCAAGCGCCGCTTTTTGCTTCTTTCCGACCAATCGGGTTCACGAATGAGTGTTTATTGTGTATTTTACTTCAAAGTAAAGCACTGTATTAAAAACACAAATTAAACACACGAATATTCAGTGATGCTTATATGCTTGGTACAGATTTACTCGATTTAGCTAAATAATCGAGGTTTTGTAAAACACATTGTTAGGAGACTATGTAAAAATATATATCTTAATATTCCGTATGGGTAAATAAAAACCTTCATAATATAAGAGATATTTGTGCACATTGTCTTTTATGCATATTTCTAATGCGCTGTTCATAGCAGTAAGTTTTGGCATCCCTTGTTCATATGTTACAATTACATCCTAAAGTTGAGAGTGGTGTTTCAAAATTTTTTTTTTAATTTTATATTTGTATCGCAAACTGGAATCTAAGATGTAATGTCCTATTTGCCTGTTCCTTACCTAGCTTCTTAACTCTACAAAACAAACGATAAACGATATACACACACAACGATACAAATTATTGATATGAGGCGGTAAACTAATGAGTGGTATTCACACAAGCGCGCCTGACCATATTAATAGTGACATTTAACTGAAAATTGTAAATTAATAATTTAAAAAATACCTAATACACGCATTTTATAGAATTATTTTCTTCCAATTTTGTTTAAAGTTAGTTTAGTATGGAGAGTGTTTCTGAAGGTGTTAAGAAATAATCGCAAGACCTCCCCGAACATCGAGCGCTACCAAGAAATACCATACCGTGAGAAATAATCACACCATGCATTCCTTGAAGCTACCACCTGTTGCCAGCGTCGCTGCTTTGTTTCGCAAGACCTCCCGAACATCGAGTGCTACCAAGAATTACCATACCGTGGGGACCATTCAGTGATTCACCGATTTCGTTATAAATATGTAATTCAGACTACAGATCTTCACTTTTTGTTCTGATATCGAACAGACTGTCACGTATTAGAAATTAGAAATAATTAATTGTTAAATTTAATTACTTAAATAAACGTATAAGTTAAATTCGTTCGGTTTCATTCTGCATCCTCAACGGCAGCCCTACGTAATTGGCGCAGTCGGTAGGATGCTCGCGGAACGTTTCGCGTAGAAGATTTCCGTAATCGTGTGAAGCCCCGCCGTAGCTTGTCTAGCTGCTGCATCCAGAGCATCCGAATCTACGAGTAGTGCTGCACCAGAGGTATCCAGACATCGATAACGCAGAGAGACCGAAACATGTTCATGTGAGTACACTAGATTCTTTTTAGTGGTTGCTCAATCCTAGCCTAACTAACCTGTTAATAAAATTTGCCAAGATTTTTCATTTAAGAAAATCGAAGGAACCTAGGATAGTTATTAGTAGTAGGCAAACTTTCGTAGATAATAGAAGAGATATTAGTTTAAGTAGTATAGAAGAACAAACGGAAATGTCTGAGTTAGACACCATTTATAAAGCCTTAAGGTTGGTACCCGAGTTCGACGGGAACCCAAATGTACTTACTAGATTTTTAAAATTATGTGACCAATTGGTAGGACAGTTTTGTAGTGATAGTAGTAGTGAATTAAGTAGGTGTGCTCTTCTCAACGGAATTCTTAACAAAGTAACAGGCTCTGCTGCTCGCTTAATTAATTCTAATGGGATTCCATCCGACTGGCAAGGCATTCGAACTGCTTTAGTGAACAACTTCACGGACCAACGAGATGAGACCGCTCTATATAACGATTTAGCTATTTTATCGCAAGGTTCTAGCACCGCGCAGGAGTATTATGAGCGTTGCCAGAATCTATACAGTACTATAATGACCTATGTAAACCTGCATGATACCCTTGAGACCACCATTAATGCTAAACGAGATCTTTATCGTAAATTAACGCTTCAAGCGTATTTGCGAGGTTTGAACGATCCCTTAGGATCGCGCATACGTTGCATGCGCCCTGAGACCATCGAAAAGGCATTAGAATTCGTACATGAGGAGATGAATACTATGTACCTACAAAATCGGAACCAAAGATTACCTGACAAAAAATCTATAAATTCTATGTCCGTACCAAATCATTTTGTAAGTGCCTATAAAATGCCTAACCAACAGTTTTCAATGCCCGCGCCTAAACCTTTTAACTTTAATATACCTGGCCCTTCACGCCCTCATTTCGTTCCACCATCTACACCGCAATGGAGACAGAATCTGTATCAACCCCGCCAATTCGGTCCAACACGTACGCAACAAATTTTTGGATCGTCACCGCCAAATTATAACCCTCAACAAAATAACTTTCAAATAGGTTCACGTCTTAACCACCAAGCTGTTAACCAACCACGTCCTATGAGTGGAGTAAGCCATTATGTTACAAGACCATTGCCGCCTACACAACCAGCAATTACAGGGCATAACTGGGCAAAATCCGGGAACCCACCCCCTACGAACTACTTTAAATCTAAAGAAGTAAATTACAATAGTTTCATTGACAATTCTATATACGATGAATATGCCGATTATTACGATCCTTATTACGATATTAGCGAGTACGTAGAATACCAGCAACCGTATGAATATTCCGTACAGGAACCTTTAGAAAATTATACAGAAACACCCCAAGTGGAAGCCGATAGTGTTAAAACAAACGAGCAGGATTTTTCGAAGGACCGGAAGTCCGACACCTTAAGATAGAAATTAATCTTCAAACCCAACGTCAGCTTCCGTACATTCAAATCGCATCACCTCCTATGAAACTATTAATAGACACAGGAGCAAATCAATCATTTCTGTGTCCCGAGGTAGTGGAAAGATACTATAGTAACTTACAAGTAAATTACGATCCTTTTGAAGTTAAGAATATTCACGCCACCTCTAGAAATTACTATTCAATTACGTTACCTAGCTTTAAAGAATTTAATGATTCGGATAATACGACATTTTACATTTATAAGTTCCATGATTATTTCGATGGGCTTATTGGTACAGACCTATTAGATAAGTGGGAGGCTGTAATAGATTATAAGAACAAATTGCTAAAAACTAAAACCGCTTCAAATCCTATTAAGGTATATGATTCCCGCAACGCGAATTTGTATGAGGACATTATACCCGCGAATACTTCGAAATTACTTAGGATTCCGATAAATATTCATGACGGACATGCATTTATAGAAGAACAAACCGTTTCAAATTGTATTATTGGCGAATGCTTAACCACCGTTTCGAATAATAGGGGAATAGTTGAAGTAACCAATCCAAGTCGAAGCGACGTCATATTCTCTATGGACCGAGCAATCTCTGCAGAAATGTATAACGTACAATGTACACCTGCCAATAAACAGCAAGATCGCATAAAGGAAGTAATTTCGCGTCTACGCACTGATCACTTAAATATCGAAGAACGTACGAACTTAGAGCTGCTTTGTGCGCAGTATGCCGATGTTTTCTACTTAGAAGGAGAGCCTTTAACTTTCACCAACAAAATAAAGCACTCGATTAAAACAACTGATGAGGTTCCGGTTTACACAAAAAGTTATCGGTATCCCTATGTCCACAGGCAGGAAGTACAAGAACAGATAGGTAAGATGCTAGAACAGGGAATCATTAGGCCTTCGAATTCAGCGTGGAGCTCCCCAATTTGGGTTGTAGCTAAGAAAGCAGACGCGTCAGGGAAAGCTAAATGGCGTATAGTAGTTGACTTCCGAAAGCTCAATGAAAAGACCGTAGACGACAAGTATCCCATTCCTAATATAGCCGACGTATTAGATAAATTAGGTAATTGCCAATATTTCACAACCTTAGACCTTGCTAGTGGCTTCTATCAAGTAGAAATGAACCCCCAAGATATACCTAAAACAGCTTTTAATGTTGAACATGGCCATTTTGAATTTTTACGCATGCCTATGGGCCTTAAAAATAGTCCATCCACTTTTCAGAGAGTCATGGACAATGTGTTGAGATAGCTACAGAATACTATTTGTCTAGTGTACCTAGATGATATAATAGTATTTAGTACATCCCTTCAGGAGCACATAATTAACCTAGAAAAAGTATTTAAGAAATTACGTGAGTCCAACTTTAAAATACAGATGGACAAATCAGAATTCCTAAAACTAGAAACGGCGTACCTTGGGCATGTCATTAGCAAGGATGGTATAAAACCTAACCCTGACAAAATATCGGCAATTAAAAATTACCCCTTACCTAATACCCGTACAGAAATAAAACGCTTTTTAGGATTACTTGGTTATTATAGAAAATTCATACCAGACTTTGCTAAAATAACCAAGCCTCTGACCCAATGCTTGAAGAAAGGTTTCAAAATTGTCCAAGATCAAAATTATATCCAATGCTTTGAAAAGTGTAAAACTCTACTTGTCAATGATCCGATCCTTCAATATCCGGACATTTTTAAAGGAATTTATACTCACAACAGATGCTTCGAATTTAGCAATTGGAGCCGTTCTTTCTCAAGGCCCCATTGGATCAGATAAACCAATAGCATACGCATCGAGAACGCTTAATTCAAGTGAAATAAACTACAGTACGATAGAAAAGGAATTACTAGCCATTGTGTGGGAAACGAAGTACTTTCGACCCTATCTTTTTGGTAGGAAGTTTAAAATTATGACAGACCATCGGCCTTTGCAATGGGTAATGAACATGAAAGAGCCCAATTCGCGCTTAACACGTTGGAGACTACGCCTAAGTGAATATGATTACACAGTCATTTATAAACCAGGGAAAATTAATTCCAACGCCGACGCCCTATCACGAATAGAAATCCATAATGAAGAGTCTAGTTCTATTGTCGTTAACATCTCAGACAAATCTGATTCAGAAGTATCGACTCAAGAACCGACAGTATTCATAGCGATGCAGAAAGCCCTATATTAGAAGTCCCTATTACTGATGATCCCCTTAACAGATTTAGCAGACAAATCGTATTTAACGTTGTTGGCGATATTAAAAGTAGACCTCACATAACTCACCCTTTTGAAACTTATACAAAAACTTGCATACAAATCTCCAAATCAAACCTAGAACAAGATGTAATAGATGCCATAAAAGAATACGTTACACCACGTATAAAAACAGGAATCTTAATTAATCCCCCACTTGAAATGTACAAAATTATACCGGTTATACAAAGATATTTCAAAAATTCCGCAATGAACCTAGTTCTTTCCAAATTAGAAGTTGAAAACGTTAAGGATTACCTAAAGCAACAAGAAATTATTAAGAACTATCATGAAGGCAAGACGAACCATAGAGGCATTAATGAATGTTGTTTAGCTCTGTCTAAACGTTATTTCTGGCCAAAAATGAAAAACCAAGTGACAAAATTCATTAATGAGTGTCTTATTTGCGGTCAGGCAAAATATGACCGAAATCCTGTAAGACCTAGATATGAAATTATACCACCGCCTACCAAGCCTATGGAAGTTGTACACTTGGATCTATTCAGCGTAGATAGTAACAAGTACCTAACAATTCAAAATTCAAAAACAAGCATATTCTTTGAGAGATGCTACAGCCGTTAGTGTAGTTCAGGCTTTATTAAAGTTCTCTTCCCATCATGGTATGGCTCTTAAATACATTACGGATAATGGCCCTGAATTTACAAATCAACTATTTTCTGAATTCACTAAATTACACAAAATTGAACATCATAGAATATGCCCCAATACACCCAATGAAAATGGAATGATAGAACGCTTTCATAATACCCTACTCGAACACTTGCGTATCTTAAAATTAGAACACCGCAATGAATCCGTTACCAACCTTATGACGTACGCTGTAATGGCTTATAATAGTTCAATCCATTCTTTCACGAAATGTCGTCCAATAGAAATAATTACTGGTCATTTAGATCCGCGAGATCCTTTAGACATGAATATAACAGAGCACCTATTGCAGGAATATATACTAGATCACCGTAAGCGAATGTTAAAGGTATACGAAATCATTAATGAAACCGCCCTTCAGCGTCGTACTGAAATAACCGAGAACATTAATAGAAATCGCGAGCCTGAGCAAACATATGCACCTGATCAACGAATCTATGTCAGAAATCCCCTAGCTAATAGACAGAAATTAGCTGCCCGCTATACGAACGATACGGTTGTAACAGATTTACCTATACATATTTATACAAAGAGAAAGAGAGGACCCGTACCCAAGTCGCGCCTGAAACGGGTACCTAATAGTGCTCGTTTGTTACAGGATACAGAAAACACTACTCGCGTTAATGCTGGCTCAGGTCCTGAAGCTGGGTCAAGCAGACGTGATAACACTTGAAAGCTTAAAAAATGGACCGGGTATTCTCCCCTTCAACCTAGGATCCACTAGAATAATTTCCCATTTCCATTCTTTTGTTCAAATTATAAATTTAAATAATGTGCGAAATAGGTTAGAATCCGTTCGAGAGAAGTTAAGCAATCTAGCACCTGACTTAAATAATAAAACGTCGTTACTTTACGCTCCGCATATCAAATATCTTGCAACGAAATTAAATGACATGTCAGAGCAACTGTTAACCTTTCAAGGAAAACGTTCAAAAAGAGGCCTCGTTAACGGTCTTGGTTCCATAATCAAAAGTATCTCCGGAAATTTAGATTATACGGACGCACTAAAGTACGAAAATGCCATTGCTATTCTACAAAAGAACGAAAATAACTTAGCCATTGAAATAAATCATCAAATAAGTTTAAGCAAGCAGTGGGCATCTCAGAGTTCAAATGTTACAGATAGGATAGTAGAAAACCAGAGGAAAATAGAGAACATTATTAAAACCATCTTAGATAATGATGTTAGGAAAGAAGAAGATGCAATTAAGTATTTTCATTTAGCCCAGCTACTTACAATACTAGGTGATGACATAGACAATTTGTCACAAGAGTTGTCAAAACTACAGAATCTATTGGCATTCATAAGAGCTAAAAGCATCCATTATTCCGTTCTCGATTACGACACTTATATAGTTATGTTAAATAAACTAAAAGGTTTATACAATTCAAATGTAGTGCTAGATATTAATTTTAGGGAATATTTAGATCTATTAAGATTAGGATATTATTATAAAGATAATGATATAATCTTGGTAATAAGTTTCCAATCATGAAGCCCAATAACTACATCCTTTACAAATTGTCCTTAGCCCCTAATAGTAATGATAAAATTATAATCCCTACCTATCCATACGTAGCAATTCACGAGAAAGATCTACTGTATATAGAGACAGAATGTCCGAAGTACAGTCACGGTCATCTTTGCGAGGACAACTTAAACCGACACTATGGAGAGCAAACGAGCTGCATTCAACATCTTATACTCCAGCAACATATCCATGAAACCTGTCGGGTTACTCCAGTAATCTTATCTTCTCAAGCCATGGAACAATTGGATGATCGTCACTATGTTCTGAGCTTTCCCAACTTAACGAAAGTTCATTTAACCTGTTCTCAAGATCAATACAAAAACCTTCTCGGAAGCTATCTAGCTGAAATACCTAAAGAGTGTGCTCTACAAACGTCCATCTTCACCATCACTAACCACCATGATCAAGTAAAAGGACAAGTTTTGAAAATGTTGAATATAGAATATAGTAATGAAGTTCCATACAAAGCGACAGCGAAGAACATCTTGAAATTGAACAGTATAGATTTGACTCACTTACATTCAACCAATACCAGGATTGCCTCTCAAGAACCAGTGACTTTGGAATTGTCGAACTTAGACACGCTCTATCACACGACTATACCTGTCTACCTACTCATCGGTGCATCAGTACTCACTATTAGCATCGTCCTCATTCGTCGCAAATGTATGCATTTCAAAGAATACTAACCAGAAGGAAAATGAGGCAACCAGAACACAAGAAGTCCAGGACAGCCCCAGAGATCCTATGTCTCTATCAGCACTATTTTCGACAAAAGTCTCCAAATAGCTGCTGATCCTGCAGAGGGAGTTGTTAAGAAATAATCGCAAGACCTCCCCGAACATCGAGCGCTACCAAGAAATACCATACCGTGTGAAATAATCACACCATGCATTCCTTGAAGCTACCACCTGTTGCCAGCGTCGCTGCTTTGTTTCGCAAGACCTCCCGAACATCGAGTGCTACCAAGAATTACCATACCGTGGGGACCATTCAGTGATTCACCGATTTCGTTATAAATATGTAATTCAGACTACAGATCTTCACTTTTTGTTCTGATATCGAACAGACTGTCACGTATTAGAAATTAGAAATAATTAATTGTTAAATTTAATTACTTAAATAAACGTATAAGTTAAATTCGTTCGGTTTCATTCTGCATCCTCAACGGCAGCCCTACGTAATTAAGGGACAATATTAGTAAAACACCAGTGAGTTTGTTATAGCCCGGTTTCTATATTTAACGAATTATTTTTTTACATCTGTAACCGATAATTTTGATATGACTTCAATACTTACGGAACGTTATTTTTTAAATGTTTTTTATTCATGCATAAGGCAAAACTAATTGTTTTTTTTTTAAATATAGTAACCGGATATAAAAGAATAGAAGTATGTAAAATAGTCAGCATATCTTGGCGAAAGGATTTCCATTGAGCGGATTTCTTGATTTTCTCTTTTTTATATGTGGACCCGTTTTGTGCATCTGCGCGAGGGGATGCCATCGTTCTCGACAACACTGATGTTGCTTGGAGATTAGAGCCGGTTAGGAAGTCTGTTGTGGGTGCCACTCGACGGATTATAGATTGTGTGGGTGTAGCTGAATAAAAGTTTATAGAATAAAATACCATGATTCATGATATGTACTAATATTATAAATGCGAAAGTAGCTCTGTCTGTTGGCTTATTTCTGTCACGAAGAAATCGAGGTAGTCTTAGATTTGGTTAAGGTCTTAAGTATATAATTTACAGGAACATATTTGCTATGCGAACTGAATTACGGGGAAAAGCTATTGCTATATAATAAAACTGATATAAATTGAAAACTTGCACATTAAAAAATAAATAAACAGCATATCCAAATAGGAGTATTGTTTAAAATACATAGCTGACATCTTTTTCATATTTTTTTCGCAAGTAGTCAATATTCTTATCTCATAAAACAGCAGGTGCAAAACCCTCTGTTTCGGATTATCTTCCATCGTCATGTAGCCTAGATATTTTACTGTAATTTGAATTCTAACACAAAGACATAAGGATATCGAAAATATGCATGACGAAAAGGCTAAATGTGTACTGTTAACCGCGAATATATTGTTAAAATCAAGGTTTTGAAGGCGTTCTCGCAATTGTATCAATTGTGTGGGCTGTAATCAAATATTCACATGGTCTCGTGGGGCGTTGTGTACTTTATAGCGGTTCTTGAAAGGTATGATTGACAAGTCCAAGGTGTTGTACGATTCGATGCAGCGGGAACATCAAGTGTGGTCCGTTAAACAACTATTTTGGATTTGTATACATTTTTATAGATACGGTTAAATCAACTGTTGTTTGTTTGGATGTTGATAAACTTTTCCTGGTTATAATATATTTGTTGATGTTACTTGCCGCTTTATCGATAACGGGCTTTAACAAGTTTCATAATACTAACAAATTATCGGTTTTGAAAAATACTAAAGTTTTTTAAGCTCCAAACCTCCTCCTCAAAAAGGGAGAGGAGGCCTTAGCCCAGCAGTGGGGCATTTATAAGTTGTTACTGTATTTAATATTTCATATGATCAATGATGGAAAATAAGCAATAGAATCAAAAGACTTCGTCTAAGCACGGCGACGACACTTTTACTTTATCGATGACGGCCCTAGACATGTTATATATATATGTAATGAAATGACATTTCATTATTCCAAACTTGCTGCGCTCCGCGCGTTTTTAATCTGTAACTAAAAGTCAGTTTGCCGCGCATTTGATGGTTGAATGACAGAATGACGGATAATGTTTAGATTATTTTGAACTTTGATTTTGTAAGAAAATAAAGAGATATAATAGAGGAGGCGATATTAGTGAACTTTAAATGTCGTTTCTTTGTATTTTCAGAGAAACAATTTGTGGTTCATTTTGAGCATCCTCAATAACCTATCTTATAAAACGACATTTTCGTTAACTAAAATGGACCGGCTGCAATTCGAATTTACGATGATAGCCTCAAATGATGGCAAATCTAATATATTAGCCATAACCTCGATATCTACAGAAGAAGGAAAATGTTATGTTTTACCTGAGGAGCTGAAACCGGTGACTCATGATACATATATTATCAAGATGAACACTTTCTCAAAAATAAAAAATAGCATAAAGAAAAGGCTTCAAAGTAGAAAAATATGGATAAAATTTGATGAAGATCTTAAGAAAACGTATCTAGATGAAGAAGGTAATATGCAATTTTTAGATCAATATTTAGAAGAAATGAGCTTAAAACAACTAGTAGACAAAAGTGACAATTTGCAATATATCTTGGAAAAATTAATAGAACTACGAAGAAAGAAAATCAACATAACCTAAAACATATTTCAGAGAAATTTATTATTGAAAAATTCACAAGTAAGAATCCTAATGCAATGCAATGGATCGAGAGTTTTGAAAAAGAATGTGAGCGCTTTAACATATCAAAAGATGAAACAAAAATAGACACATTGAGGTTGTTTTTAGAAAAATCTTGTTTAGATTGGTATAGCTCAATGACCATAAAACTTACAATAAATACACAGTGGACTGAATGGAAAGACAAATTTTTAGAAACTTTTAAAAACCGAGGATGGGATATAGTCACATATGCTCTTGCATTCAGATATAAAGAAGGACTACTAATTGATTACGCTATAAAAAAAGAAAGACTTCTACTAGATATAAATAAATCTATAGACTCTAAAACAATGATAGATCTTATTGCAACGGGTTTACCTGGGTTTATATTAAATAAATAAAACAGGGATGAACTCAATGACACTACTGATTTGTTCAATGAGATAAGAAAATATGAAGGTATAATGTACAAGAAAAACTCAACTACAATAAAAAGCGGTACATTCCTTTATAAAAATAAAACTAATGATAAGAAGCCATGTAAGACCTGTGAATCTCTGGACAAAGGAATTAGATATCATCCGGAGGAGTCATATTGGTTCAAGAAAAATAAAAATGAATCTGAAAAGGTTTTTAAACCCAGGAATGTAAATAACAACTCCATAATTGAAGTAGATATAAACATTAAAAAAAACGAGTAAGTACACCATTAATCAAGATCAAACTTTTATTAGAGAAAAAATTAGAAGTGGGCGGCATTTATGATTCAGGCTCACAGATCTCTTTAATAAATTCAAGACTGATTAAATTAAAAGAAAAAAAGGAAAATGTGAATATGTGTGAAAAAAACAGATGGCT
Organism: Nymphalis io; assembly: GCF_905147045.1. Lineage (NCBI taxonomy): Eukaryota > Metazoa > Arthropoda > Insecta > Lepidoptera > Nymphalidae > Nymphalis > Nymphalis io. The sequence goes on from NC_065894.1 coordinate 13,182,025, forward strand.
TGATAACAATAAAAATAAAAATATTTGATATAGAAGAAGAGGTGGATGTGTATATAGTAGAAAATGATGATTTTGATGATTTTATAATCGGATTGGATATGATAAAGAAATTCAAATTAACCCAAAACGAGAACTTGCAAATAGAACAAAAGAAAATAACAAATAAAATAGATGAAATGTCTAAAGATAATAGAAATGAAAAAAAGAATATAAAAACATTTGCAATAAATTTTAATGAACACATAGAAACAGAAGAATTTGTAAGTATGACAGACCATTTAGACAATGAAAAGAAAATTGAGATATTAAAGGAATATAAAACAATTTTCGCTAAGGACAAATATGATATAGGATCAGTCAGAGATTATGAAGCTCACATAGATTTACTAACAAATAGATACTGCAGTAAAAGACCATACAGATGTACAATAGAAGATAAATTAGAAATCGAAGAGCAAATATCCATGTTATTAAAGAATAATTTAATAGAAGAATCCTACAGTCCTTTCGCTGCTCCAGTGACATTGGCATTTAAAAAAGGTGAAAATAGAAAATCCCGCTTATGTGTAGACTTCAGTGAACTGAATAAAATTGTTGTTCCACAAGCTCAACCTTTCCCATTAATAGATGATTTGATTATTAAAACTAGAAATTGTAAGTATTTTACTACACTGGATATAAACTCAGCTTTTTGGGCTATACCACTACGGGTAGAAGATAGAAGTAAAACAGGATTTGTGACACAAGATGGCCACTTTCAGTGGACCTGCCTTCCTTTTGGCTTAAAAACATCACCAGCTATTTTTCAGAGAATTTTAAGCAATATTCTAAGAAAGCACAATCTCACAGGATATTCCGTAAATTATATTGATGATATTCTTATATACTCAACCACCTTCGAAGACCATATAAGACACATAAGAAATGTATTAGAAGGAATGATAAAAGAAGGCTTTAGATTAAAGTTTAAAAAATGTATGTTTGCTTCAGACTCAGTAAAGTACCTCGGGCATGTAATTCAGAACAACTCAGTAAGACCACTAAAAGACAATTTGATCTCAATTAAAAATTTTCCAACTCCTAAGACACAAAAGAACATCAGACAATTTTTGGGAAAAATCAACTTCTACCATGAATACATACCAAGAAGCGCAATTATTTTAGACCCGTTACACAATTTATTAAGAAAAAATGAAAAGTTTGTATGGTCAGAGAAGTGTGAAGAATCATTTAATCAAATAAAAAGATATTTATGTTCTCAACCTGTGTTGGAAATATTCGATAAAGACTTACCAATAAAAATCTTTACAGATGCCTCTTTAGAGGGTATTGGGGCAATATTAAAACAGACACAACTAGATGGTAAAGACAAACCAGTTGCATATTTTTCAAAAAAACTAAACGAATCTCAAAAACGGAAAAAGGCTATATTTGGAATGTTTTGCTATTAAAGAAGCGGTTAAATACTGGCAACATTGGCTAATTGGAAAACATTTCACTATTTACTCTGACCACAAACCTCTAGAAAACATGAATATTAAATGCAGGACAGAGTGACCTCACATATTACTTATCTCAATATGACTTTACAGTAAAATATATACCTGGTAAAGAAAATATAGAAGCAGATTGTTTGAGCCGAAACCCTGTATTAGAATCAGAAGATAACAAGGAGGAAATATTGAAAATAGTTAATTTAATACAAATGAAAGATATAGTTGAAGATCAAGAGAAAAATGAAACAATAAAAGAAAAGAAACAAAATTTACTACAAAAAAATAAAATCTATTATAAAAAAAATAAAGAAACATGAAAAGATTATACTCTCAGAAAAATTTAGTAAAGAATTAATAAAAAAGGTGCATGAAGACTATTGTCATATTGGAATTAGACAATTACAGAAAAAAATAAGTCCAATATATACAGCTAAAAACCTAACAAAAAATATAATAAATATTTGTAAAACATGTGAAATATGCATAAAAAATAAATCAAGATGTCAAGGAAAATTTGGGTTAATGTCACAACTGGGACCAGCGACAAAACCATTTGAGATAATGTCAATGGATACTATAGGTGGCTTCGGGGGATCTAGGTCCACAAAAAAATACTTACACCTTTTAGTAGACCACTACACAAGATATGCTTTTATTACAACTTCAAAAACACAGAACGCAAGTGACTTTATAAAATTAACAAAGAAAGTACTAGAGACAGATGAGATTGGAATAATTCTGACAGATCAATATCCAGGCATCAATTCAATAGAATTTAAACAACATTTGCAGGAGAATAACATTAAACTAATTTTTACAGCTGTGAATACACCATTCTCGAACAGCTTGAACGAACGATTAAACCAAACAATTGTAAATAAAATAAGATGTAAAATAAATGAGAAAAATAATAAGAGAACATGGACAACAATAGCAAGAGAATGTATAGAGAAATATAATGAAACAGACCACTCTGTTACAGGTTTTGCACCAAAATATTTACTGGACGGAACAAATGTTAGTATTCTACCAAATGAAATTAAAACAATAGAAACCGAAGAGAAGTGGATTGCTGATAGAAGATTAGCATTAGAGAATACAATAAAATCCCATAAGTACAATAAGAAAATATTTGATAGAAATAGGAAAATGCAAGAGTTTGAGATAGGAGACAGTGTATATGTAGAAAATGGAAATAGACTGAATAGAAAAAATTAGACGAATTAAAAATAGGCCCTTTCAAGATAATAGAGAAAATATCAAAATCCATTTATAGGATTGACACTGGCAACAAGAAAACAGAATCAACTTTATTTCACATAACAAAATTACAACCTATCACAGCAGATGAGGTAGAAGAAAACGAATATGAAGATAACTTCTAGATTATATTATTTAGAATTTTCGTTTATAGTAGATTAGATTATTTAAAATTTTCGTTTATAGTACATTATATTATTTAGAATTTTCGCTCTTAGGGGGGGAGATGTAATGAAATGACATTTCATTATTCCAAATTTGCTGCGCTCCGCGCGTTTTTAATCTGTAACTAAAAGTCAGTTTGCCGCGCATTTGATGGTTGAATGACAGAATGACGGATAATGTTTAGATTATTTTGAACTTTGATTTTGTAAGAAAATAAAGAGATATAATAGAGGAGGCGATATTAGTGAACTTTAAATGTCGTTTCTTTGTATTTTCAGAGAAACAATTTGTGGTTCATTTTGAGCATCCTCAATAACCTATCTTATATATATATCGCAGGTATAATTTCACTAGTGATATTATAATTAAACGGTAGATTGTCAATCGATTTCATTTCTTGCAATTTAACGGCTCGGTTTTAATGACATTGTATGGTATAAATTTAACGTATATATATCGCCGTTACAGTTTTATTATATGTACATATATAAAGTCAAGATTTTTTTTCCCTAGTTACCTAGTCAGAACAACAAATGATTATTATAGATTGTTTTGTTATTTTTAAAATAGATGTTATTTTTTGCAAATTAAAAATATTCCAGGAACCCGAAACATATTCAGAAGTTAAAATTATTTGAGCAACAACTAAAATAACAAACGTATAGTAGAGTCGAAGGCAATATCACGTAGTGTCCGGCTGAATGTTATTGTTTGAGAAAATCGTCGCCAAGTGTCTCCCGGGAGAGAGGCTTGCATCTGTATAGCGCAAGCAAATATTATAATATCGATACAAGTTACGAGCTGAACACTTGTTGGACGTGTTTTAAGATTTGTTGATTTCATATGCAATTAAATCAAAGCGACAGTTGACAATAGTACAAATACATTTGTAGGTATAAGATTTGATTTGACTAGAATAGAAGAATTAGTAACGTACCTATTTTATTCTGAATTTGTTGATTTGGGGCTGATTTATCGATGGGACTATGTTATTTTGAAAAGTGAACTGGCGATCAAAAAATCGGTCGTAAAAAATTAAAGAATTGAAGTCATTTTTTTTCATCAAAAATATTTATACAGAGCGTCATTTACAAAACGCGTAAACACTAAACTTGGACTGTGTCTGAAACAGTACCTGCTCTTTTTGCGGATTATAATCCGCTAATAGTGGGCATTGTCCGCACACGACGGACACATAGATTTGAAATTATCCTTTCTGACAACGTTGCTTCGAAATTATTTAGAAAAAAAAGTCCACAGGCGACAATAGGGAAGAGTTGCGCTACGGGAGCATTGTCTGTTCCCAGAAACGCTGTAAATCATATTTGTGTAAGAATAACTTTAATACCACTCACAAATGGTACAACTTTATCGCAATTGTCAATTCAACATCTCATACTATGCGTTCGGTTATTGCAAATAACTGCACATTATTATCAACAATAATAATAATTCTTGGAAGGATTCTTAAGACTTCTAGAAGAAAACTTATGATATATTTTCGTAACATTAACGAATTGATAGTATAATGTTGAATATTCATAATCTATATTGTTTAAATATGTATTATATATAAAAAGGAAGTAACAGATCTTAAATGTCTTACTGCCAATTATGGAGTATACTTCACCACGCCAGGTGGAGTATACTCCTATATTTCATGTATTTACTGGTGGTAGGGCTTTGTGCAAGCTCGTCTGTGTAGGTACCACCCAATCATCAGATATTCTATCGCAAATCAGCAGTACATGGTATTGTGTTCTGGTTTGAAGGGTGAGTCAGTAATTACAGGCACAAGGGACATAACATCTCAGTTCTCAACGTTGGTAGCGCATTGGCAATGTAAGCGATGATTAACATTTCTTACAATGCCAATATCTATGGGCGTTGGTGACCACTTACCATCAGGTGGCCCATATACTCGTCATACCTATATAAAAAAATACGCTGGTCTACCATGGATTGGTTAGGTATAGTTATTATAAATAGAATTATAACTAACACAAGCGTTCCTATACAATTTTTATCCTTCATCATCACGTTTGAGAAGTGTTATTATAAACACACATCGAGCAAGTGAAATCTTAGATCAAAGAATTCTATACCTATAAAGGAAAAGTGCTAGAAAGTTTTACTTCTTCTCAAAGATTCGAATTTTAAGCATGAGCAAAATTTCCGCGTCTTTAACGCTAAAGGATCTGCGGCGGAGCGATCAAAACAGACACAATTGATTCATTGCTACTCGTATTTTCTATGAGAAAGTTTAATATGGGAAGATCCCACGTAGCGTCCGGTCAACAATCATTACTTTTAGTATCATGCGATAAATATATCAAAAATATAATTAGTAATGTTTTAGGATTTATCACATTATTAAAATATGTAAATTTACAAATAATCAATTAATTTGTAAAGCATGAAAACTGTTTTTACTACAACATCTACATATATAAAAAAAGACTTAAAACCATCTTTGCACAAGAATTTGTAAAACATTATAAATGCCGGTGTAAAATTTTGATATCATCTCGTAAGCGATTTTTAGCTCGTAGAAAATACAGCCATAACAACGTATAACATATATACGTAAACTGAAAATATTTTTGCCGAAAAAACAATCGGATAGTAAAATATTTATACCGAAAATACAATAAAATGCTTATGTAAAATACTTGCATGATACTTCAGGACAACATAATGCATATCAATTGGTATAGTATTTATACTTATATTTTTGTCCATTTTTATATAAGTTTTTTTTTTTTATTTCAATGCTAATTTAAATTCCCTTATTATTAGTTTTGTATTATTACTTTAATTTAACTAAAGCCGGTTGAGTCGTTATATCTGGTATTAGGCTTGCTGGTCCGTTTCAAATATTTAATAGTCTTGTTTTTCCTCTACCAATTTTTTATATTTGTAACCTGAAGTTACCAATAAGTATAGCACACTTTGGGAATGAAACAATCGCCTCCGGGTTATTTCGAAAGAAAAAATATATTTCTGTTATTGTTTATTGTCTATTTTAAAATGTGAGTTATAAAATATCTCGCAGAGTTTCTTTCGCCGTTTCTTCTTAGGCCTGAGGTGTTTATTTCCGAACCGGTGGTAAATTAATGACATTTAATAAGTAACGCTTCTATATTGACTAAAGATTTTTAAATTTGGAATGTTTAGATATATATTTGAGATTTGTTATTATTAACCTGTTGATTTTCTAAATAAGTTTATTTGTGATATGAAATTTATTTCGACGAGATAAAAATTCGAAGTGGAATGTGCATTTGGAAAAATTTGCGACGACGAAATTGCGACCAATTTATTTTGTTTTGAAATGGTTTTGCTTTATTATTTACTTACAGACATTCGTGTGTTAATAAATATTTTAAAAGTTACTCTACTTTCATTGAACACGGCAATAGAGATTAAAGTAATTTATTAAAGTAAATAATCCGTTTTTATGCTCTTCTGTATATAATACAGTTTTCATACACGATATTATGTTTTAATCATAAAATAATACGAGGCATACTTAAATTAATATCAGTATGAAACCAAAGAACACGCATCGTACATACAATAAAATGAAGAAATTATTTGAAAACATTTCGCGATATTGTATCAGAAAATTGTGACATCTTGATATCATTGTTATCAACCTTCACATTTTTTTATCTATTGTGTCAAAAACAAGCAAGCTTGAGTAGCAAATTAATAGCAAACGCAAAATCTACGCAACTCTTCATAATAGACCGAAAGTCGCCCCATTGTTCTTCCGATGTGTCCCGTTGATTCAGGTAGCGGAAGTAACCCGCGCAGCGGGGTGGGGGTGCCCTACAGAATTAGACCACACCCCCGAGAATGAAAGACCGGGGCGACCAACAACATCATTAGTTACTCACCGCCAGCCGTAACTACATAACTAAAGTAATCATGGCTCTCTGGAGACCATACGCTGAGGACTCACCATTAGATCTATCTGTGAATAGTACACGTGAAACGACATCGCAAACAAATACGGAGCTTCCACCGCATCCGTGTATAAGCACAGTGCAACACAGTGTTGAACCGTACCCATACATCGGGTATGTCCAGCCCATGTACGTGCCCGTTGTTGAACCATGGCCTGGGCCTTCGAGTTCCGGGTTGCAGCAATCGACCAATAATTCTATAAGTACGTGCTTTATATCGCCACCCAAGTCTCCGGGATCAGACAAAAAAAAAAGCGTCCAACGGAGCTTCCACCGTATCCGTGTATAAGCACAGTGCAACACAGTGTTGAACCGTACCCATACATCGGGTATGTCCAGCCCATGTACGTGCCCGTTGTTGAACCAGCGCCTGCGTCGAGTTCAAATGTGTCGCAATCGATGAGTGTCTCAAGGAGTACGTGCGTATTTTCGCCACCCAAGTCTCCGGTATCAGACAAAAAAAAAAGCGTCCAAGTTATATGATAGATGTAGACGCTCTATCAGACGATCCGGACTACCTTGCGTTCGAGAGGGAAGCCCTCAGAGCAATGGCCGAAAAGAACGGAGGGTCGTTGCTCGGTAATTATCCGAGAATGCGTCGTGCCGTGCAAACTAATCAGAACGCCGACGATTTTTATAGAAATCAGAGAGAGAGGAATAATTTTGCTGCAAAGCAGAGCCGTGACAGGAGAAAACTACGAGAGATCCAAAATTCACTCAAGGTCACTTATTTGAAAAAAAGACCTGTCTAAGATCATACGTCTGCTGTCTTCGAATAGGTGTATAGTGTGTGACCAGACGTTCCTTTAGTGATTTAGAATTATAATAGTGTTTATTTTTTTTTTTTTTTGAACTACAAGTTCTAAACTCTAAGGTGTTTGTGCAATGATGTTTGTGCAATCTTATAAATAGTATACTTGCAGAATATTATTCTCTAAAGAATTGTAAGTTGAAATAAATTTAATAAATGACCAAACATAAATTGACCTTTTAATTATTTAAAACCTTTTAGTTTTGTTACAAAATCATAGAAAGTTATAATCAATTTGAAGTTTACACTAACAATATCTATATCGAGTCAAATATCTTCAATAGATTTTTCTATCTTGTATCATAAAGATAAGGCGGACTACCGAGCTTAACCCCATTCAAGTCCCCATTGAATAAAAAGTTAAGTACATACCATTAAGTTACAATAGAATGGGTGCGGCTTGCGCAAGCGCCGCTTTTTGCTTCTTTCCGACCAATCGGGTTCACGAATGAGTGTTTATTGTGTATTCAAAGATGATCGATAGATATACATAATTTACTTTTATATTTACTTTAAATGGGGTTAGTGTATTTTTAATTTGTAGATAATCAATATAAAATGTTTAAAAGCAAATACAAAACCGTTCAATATTTTTTTTGCCTCTGTTCATCAAACGATTTGTGTTATGTTTATTAGCTATTAAGATGCACACGGAATGATATCAATAAATAAATGGAAATAAGAGTGAAAAGATAACATTACGAAACTTGCAAATTCATATATGTACTACTCAAATTTCAATAATCCACCGCGCGAACATTAGTGTTATATAAGCTTCTTAATTAAAGTTATTTTTAGGTTAAGAAATCTAAAAATAAAACTAATTCCTGTACTTAAACTAGACTTATTTCGCTACAAATAACCTTACACAACTGGATATAACAGACTACTACTTTCTGCTTGATGACGTGCGGCAAGTCGAATTTACCTCGGACGCATTTCAGCTTCACACCGGGACAATCTTTAACTCTGAAATTGATAAAAAACCCAAATTCATCATACATTATTGGTGGCAGACGCAGCAGATACTTGTTAAGTTTAATATTAATCCATTTGGTTTTTGGTTAGTTTGATGGATCGCTTATAAAGCTAATCACAAGGTTGATAAGTAGTCACCATCGCCCATGAATTTTGAAAATATTAACTATTCCTTACATCGTCAACGCACTTGAACCGGGTACTTCGAACTAGAAAGACGTGTTACAAGCTTCTCTCATTTAAAATTACTTAACTCTTAAAATAGTGGAAATAGTGATTCAAATTAATAATCCTTACATTAAATAAAACTTTAAACAGCAGATACTTGTTAAGTTTAATATTAATCCATTTGGTTTTTGGTTAGTTTAATGGATCACTTAAAAAGCGATGAATTTTGAAAATGAATGTCTATATAATTTCCATATAGGTCATGACTGCCTCGTTGGTCTGTTGGCTAAATGTAAGGCCGCAGACCCGGAGTTCTTGGGTTCAATTCCCAGGTCGGGACAATAAAAAGTTATTGAGTTTTTCTGTCAGAAAATTTTTAGTAGCAGCCTGGAGTTTGGAAGTTAGAAGTGTACACTCCAGTGCCTCGGAAAGCACGTAAAGCCATTGGTCCTGCGACAGAACTCTTTCCGGTTGTGTTGGATTGCCGTCCCATTGGATTATGAGAGTTAGAGAATAGAGAGTGCACCTGTGTTTGCACACACACTTGTGCACTATAATATCTCCTGCTTAGTTGGCTAATCTCTGTTGAGATTGGCCGCTGTGGCCGAAATCGGTTTGGAGGACATCAATTCAATAAAGTGCTACACTTGTGTTATATAGCAAGCTGATAATAAGCAAATGGTACGAAATCGCAAGCTTTAAAACCTTCTACAATAATTGTAATGATTGTGGATCTTAGGAATATAATTTTAGTATATGTTATATACCAAATAATATTATTGTGATAACAAAAGAATAAACGCAATATTATTTACCACTATAAGCAGGGCATTGGATTCTTAATCCAATAGATAACAGCGAAATTCCTTTTCGTAGTAAATTCATCTGAAAAGTGAAGAACATAGGTTATAATTAAAGCCTAAATTTATAGGCAGAACAATTTATTAGTATGAACACGGAAACAATTATTTTCAATTACCTTTGCACTATTTTAATATTATTTAGTACTTTTATTTATAAAATTCCAATAAGTACGTGATTTTTTTTCATAACATAACCTCAAATTCTATATTTATCTTGACATTTGAGTTTTGACATAAGGATGACAGAACGGACCGACGGTGCTGCATGTATAATATGTTTTAAAAAATTAAAAAAAGATCTCATTAATAATATTTTTATTAAAATAATTTTAGGTACATAAATATTTTAATAGTGCCTTTTAAATAATACAATAATACATTAATATAAAAGTGACACTGTCGTAAAATTCTCGATAGATGTCACTTTTACCTTTAAGCAAGTTAGCTTACCGCTATTCAACGATAGATGTCACTTTTTGTTATTTGTTCTAATATTTTTTTTTTGATAATTCATGCCATAATCCCTACCTAATATAAATGCTAATGTATTTATAGGCTTATACTTTCAGGCAGGAACGGAAATATGCCGTACAGCGAATGTTTGCTTCGCAAGTCAAAATATTATTTTTATTATTGAGGGTACTGACGAATTTTGTTAAGATAAAATATTTATTAAAATTAATATGTATATATTTTCATAAATAATTAAAAAAAAAATTATATAGAAACTTAAACAAAAACTAAAGTTGCCATATAATTAAATCAGTATAACACTTTAAAGCTTTTAAGAGTTTAAAACTGTTTAAGAGGAAACGTTACCTGGAACGACAGGACTTCATAAGAAGATGAGTGCTTGATATAGTAAGATTGAATTAAAACTTCAGTTAAAATCTCTTCAAGTTTTATGAGCTCGAATACGACTTTACCATTTATATGGCGGCTTTAACATAATCTCCGTAGGAGAGATTTTATTTATTCATTCATTAATTGATCTAAATTTATAGTAATTTTATTGTCATTTTACTGTATGGAGTTCTACAAATCTATCATACAAAGTTTTCTCAGAATCAGTTATAGTTTTGTCAGAATATTTGACACTTGGAAAGCGTCGGAGCGATATTTTGAATCATATATCGTATATACACATACTATCGGACATATACATATGACACCAACGAAACCATAAAATAGAATAATAATACTTATTATTCTCCTGACATACCTATCAAACAACATACATTTTTTATTTATAGTATTATTATGAAATATAATTTTAATTCCTGTTTTTATGTAATATTTCTAAGAATGGAATAAGAAGGGTCGTCACTTGCATTACTGATTTATGTTCTAAATAGCTGCGACTCGCTATTTTATCCACGTTAAATTGTTTTTACGTATATATGTACGTAATCTTTAAGTTATTATAACTTTTGATAGATACAACCGATTTTGTTGAAATAAAAACTAATGTGTGCCTTATTCTTGCCTATATTAACTAAATTACTAACATTTGAATTTAATTGTTATCAATAATGAACGAACGAACGAACAAATAATGCTTGTTTTCGTTTTGACAACTCGGAAATATTCATATTAACTCAATAAATAAGTTATTTTTAATTTTATAAATAAAATTAATTGTGGATACAGACAAAGATGATAAAGATTCGATGTGACCAATATGTATTAGAGGGACAACAATTTCAAATACTCTTATTATTTATTTTGAAACATAAAAAAATTAAATAGGTATTTGTACGGTTTTCTTAAATGCAAAGAATACACATTTGTACGCTCGTTATGTTTGTTCAATACTTTAGACAGGAGCGTTAGACACCGTTTGTTTATCAGTTATTAATCTCTGTTGAGATACCGGAATGAATAATGACCAGTGGTTCAGATTAAATACTTATGAAAATGTATAATGATGGTAAGTACGAGTGTGTAGTGATAGTAATATAGACTGCCTCGTTGGTCTAGTGGCTAGATATAAGGCCGCAGAACCCGAGATCCTGGGTTCAAATTCCAGGTCGGGCCGATAAAAAGTTAGTGAGTTTTTTAGTCAAAGATTCTCAGTAGCATCCCGGAGTCTGGAAGTTGGAAGTGTGTACACTCCCGTGCTTCAAAGAGCACGTAAAACTATTAGTCCTGCGCCTGAACTCTTTCCGGTCGTGTCGGATTATGAGAGTGAGGGAATAGAGAATGCACCTGTGTTTGCGCACGTACTTGTGCACTATAATATGTCCTGCGCCGATGGCTAATCTGTTGAGATTGGCTGCCGTGCCTGAAATCTATTAGGAGGACATCAACATCTTCAAATTTTGGTTCCTAAAATTATTTATTTTTTAGCTTTTCTTCATATTGATAAAGAAAGTAAGCTATAACTTGTATACGCTAAATTCTGGATAAAAATTTAAATCTGAATATTATAACCATAATGATCTTATTTTTTATCTTTTTCTATTCTCCATTTATTATATTTGCGTATCATTACCAATGAATTATTCATTTAAAAATATAGTTTTAGAAATTATTGTGATCCTGTGGGTATTTATGCAACTTCAAGTAAGTCCCTACAATTTAAATAACTAGTCTTAAAGTATTAATACAAAAAACTGACAAAATACAGTAGATAAAAATACAATGGTAACTGGCACAATTGCTTAGTGTATCTTGGTTGACAAAAGTATAAGCCACGTTATCTGTTCTTAATACTTGCACAATAGCGACAGATTAAAAAAATCCTTTACAATACAGTGACGGTGGTCTCGCTCATTCGACCAAATGCTAATTCGTTTACTTCTCTTACAAGGTAGAATTCATTCTCGTCTTTTATTATTCAAAAATGTTCAATAGAAATACACTTTTCTAATTAAATGAGTGATAACGAAGTAACAGCCTGTAAAACGTCCCAATGCTCGGCTCAGGTGCAGGTGTTGTAATGACTGGGCCATCTTCAATCTTTTATGATTAATAGGTATTTTTAAAACGTTAGTTACTAAGCTACCTACATATACTAATATTTAAACTTTCCTCCTTACTTATGTGAAACATGAAGCTTTTGTCACATTAATTAAATGAATAATAAAATATTCATTGTCGTTTACAACGCTATCGTACAATAAAATCTTAATGCTAATTATTAAGAACTCTTTATTAGTTCAAACCTTTTTGTGAGCATACTCGTGTACCTGAATGTATGCAAGTAATTCGTAGATATATATCTTGGCCAATCGGATATTCTAATTGGTTATTTGTTTGCAATGTTTTATTCTTTAGCTCCTACGGAATTTCAGTAACTATACGTTAAAAGCCTTCCAGTATTAGATAACATAGCGAAAGCTGTCACAAAATTATATTATATAAGACGCGGTGTGATATTTACATTAGATATTAAAATTATGAGGCAACATCAGTCAACGGTAACACCTGCCTGTGTTGCGAATATTAATCCTTTAAGTGTGGGCACTGACCATACTCTACAAAAAATGACATGCATTATGCCTTCTTATACATACAGCATCTTTATCCGAAATAATATTTTTGAATATAGATTCTAACGAGAAGAACTGACATCAAACTCAATAGTTAAGTACTCTTTTCCACCAAGTTAGTTTTTTTTATTTAGGTATATTAATAATAATACTTTATTGTTATCCAATACATACATATTATAAAAAGTAGCCCTGACTCCTGAACTGGCGTTACCCGTGCGTCAGAAGTCAGTTCCATCCCATTCAATTATTAAAAAGTATTACAAGGGTCTTATTACTAATTATTGTAAGTTAATCAAAACCGTGTGCGCGTGACTGCATAAATGTGTGTATGTGTGCTATAATTGAGCGTGTGATGTGAATGTTCATTTGTGAGGTAGTTAATAGTTTCTCAACGTCTTCATAATTAAGTTGTTTTAACCATGTTTTAGTTTTGCCTTTTAATTGGTAGTTATTAATGTCCTTTATTCTTGAAATTGAGTATTTTTTATAAAATCTAGGTAGGATACTGTTATATTGTTGCTGTGCAAATTTACTTTTAACTTTATTGTAAGGAAATCGATGGAATATGAATTAAATACAATTAAATTTGTTAGTTATCCGGTATGAAAATCAACGGATACTAATGTTTTCTTTATAATCGATATAGTCTTTTATTAAGTAAATATTTTTTCTTTATAAATTAGTTTTTGACATGCGATTTAAATTTATTAATATGTCAAGTAATTTTTTTTCTTTTTCTACTGACTTTGTTTATTTCATTACATCAACTAAATTTATTTAATATTACATTGAAACATAAATATTATATCTAAGTTAACATGTTTTGCACGTTAACACAGAAATATAACAATGTCAATTTTTTTTTATTGTTTAAGTCAAATTTAAAATAGTACCACCCAATTCCCACCCGACGCAAAGCTGCCCATAATGCAGGCTGCATTTCCGCGCTGTACGTTTTTTTTTACAAGAAGTGTACATTTATTATTATAAGAATTACCGAACTGTGGAATATTATTTGTTGTTAATGTCCCAGGAAGGTTTTCATTTATTAAGTTGGTTAAAATTAATAAAATTAAGTTGGGTAAAAAATCAATTAAATTTGTACCTATCCTGCCTGTAAATCAACAAATATTAACTCGTTGTGGTTGTGGTTCAAGCTCCACTTGGTTCTTCGGATCACGGCCTTATATCTACCAAAGTGCCACAGGCCAAGCTGCCGCCATCAGCGGTATGCAAACGTCGCGTTTGGCACTATAAGTCGGCAGATTGGGACGGTATGCGCGATTACTATGCGTCAGTCCCATGGAAGGAACGTTGCTTCAGTGGGAATGACCCGACAGCTAGTGCCGCTGCTGTTGCTGATGAGATCATGTTAGGAATGGAATACTACATTCCTAGCTTAGATCTCATCAGTAGGGGTACGCGTAACCGTTGGTTAACTCGTGAATGTGCCGACGCTGTATCATCTAAGCAGGCCGCATATCGCGCGTGGATCAACGGCTGCGTTAGCGGGGCATCTAACATTGACTCACTGAAAGCAAACTACAATAAAAATTCCAAGTCCTGTAGGAAGGCATACACGAGAGCGGATGCACAGCGCATTGTACAGGTTGGTCATGACCTTATTTCGCATCCTAGGATACCTCGCATTGCAAAACAATTTCCACCGCTCAGAAATCCGGACGGATCGCTAGCTCACAGTCCGCAGGAGAAAGCCGATCTCCTGGCTAAACTCTTTGCCGACAACTCCGTGATCGATGATTGTAGTGCGCTGCCACCAACAATACCTTCATATGGCCACACGATGCCTGACATCAAAATCAGGCAACGTGATGTGCGTGCGGAGCTGCAATCACTTGATATACGGAAAGCTAGCGGTCCCGATGGAATACCAGCCATAGTGCTGAAGAACTGCGCGGCGGAGCTGTCTTCTGTGTTAACGCGCCTGTTCCTACTTTCTCTCTCTTTGAGATGTGTGCCGGAGGCTTGGAGAAGAGCTAATGTGCAAGCGGTTCCCAAAAAAGGGGATCGGTCTGACCCGGCAAATTATCGACCAATAGCTATCACCTCAGTAATTTGTAAGGTGATGGAACGGATTCTTAACAACCAATTGATCCATTACCTAGAAGATCGCTGTCTAATTAATGATCGTCAGTACGGGTTTCGACCAAAACGGTCCACAGGTGATCTTCTAGCGTACGTAACACACCTCTGGGGTGAAGCTATCGACAAGCATGGAGAATCGTTGGCTGTCAGCCTCGATATCTCCAAGGCTTTCGACAGGGTCTGGCACAGAAGTCTTCTCTCCAAGCTACCGGCATATGGTCTGCCTGCTCAGCTATGCACCAGGATTGCCAGCTTCCTACACAAGCGTAGCCTTCGTGTTTTAGTAGATGGTTGCGCTTCACAATTCTATGTAGTGAATGCTGGGGTCCCCCAGGGATCTGTGCTATCTCCCTCACTCTCTCTTTTACATATCAATGATATGCTCTCTCTTGGGAACATACATTGCTATGCAGACGATAGTACAGTGCATGGTGGATACCACGGACGCGCAGTGGCTGGGCGGACGGAAACTGAGGAGAGGCGGGAGAATCTTGTCATTGAACTCGATAGGACATTAGAGCTCATCGCCAAATGGGGTTCTGATAATCTTGTTGAGTTTAATGCCAAGAAAACACAGGTTTGCGCTCTCACAGCGAAAAAGTCACCATTTTCCCTTCTTCCCTTCCTCTGTGGCACACCGCTGATGATAAAAAGCAAAATCGCCATGCTGGGGATGGACGTTCGCTGCGACCTTAGTCCAAGGGATTACATTGAGGCTATTATAAAAACTGCTTCGTTATAAATATTGCTCGCACCTTTGGGATGGCTCCGCTAAGTACCTACTGGAGGCCTTGGACCGGTTGCAGCGACGTGCAGTACGCATTATTGGCGACGTAAAGGTCACAAACACCCTTGAACCTTTACAATTGCGTCGCGAGATAGCAGCACTGAGCGCTTTCTATCGACTGTATCACGGCGAGTGCTCTGAGGAATTATTCTCTCTAATTCCTGCTTCCCCCTTCCTTCTTAAGTCCACGCGAGCTGGTTCTCGATGTCACCGCCTAACTGTGACATCAATTCCATCGCACACAAAGAAATTTGGCAACTCCTTTCTGTGTCGCACTACCAAAACATGGAATTCCTTACCAGCTCACGTGTTCCCCTCCTCTTACAACCAGGGTTCCTTCAGACGAGGCGCGAAGAGGCATCTTGCGAGCCGGCAAGGCGGGGACGGCTAGTACAGAACATTCTTCCCGACTGTACTGGCCGTCGTCGCGTTTGGACTCTACTACCACTTACCATCAGGTGGAGTAGAGTCATTTGCTATCCCGGCGCATATATAATAAAAAAAAACTTGTATTGTAATATATGCCTATTTTTAACATGTGATTTAAATTTATTAATCAGCAAAATTTAAAATATTCGCTAATAAATGCGGAAAGATAAATGAGCTGACGTCATATTTCAGTCATTTCGGCTATCATCATAAAGCTACTGTAATGACAAAACTGTGTACTGTACATAATTCTGGTGCAATTTCCTTGGACAGAAAGTTCTTCAGTCGTTCATTGATTATGTGTAGCAGGATTTTACTAGCATGAGATATGAGGGCTATAAGGCGGTAGTTGCTACACTTCTTAGTTGAACCCTTCTTGTGCCATATCTTGTTGCATATGTTGTGGAAGATATTGACACCTATGTCGCCTAAGACTCTTATAGTTTCGATCGGTATAGCGTCTCTTCCTGTGGCTTTCCCCTTCTTCAGATGCATATAATGACGGCTTTTACTTCCGATCGAAGAATGTCTGGCTCTAGGTTTTCATTTCCGGGCTCTGTATCAGGAAAGTTTTTCGACTGGTTGTCCTGGAACAAGGACTGGCAATATCTCTTGAAAATGTCAGTTATATGCTTTAGCTCATTGACTTCTCTACCATCACTATCTTCAATGACCCAGGTCTTGGAAGGAAGTGTCTTTGTGATGGATCGAATTTTATGGTAGAGATCTCTGGACTCATGTCTATTTGCATGAGCATCGATTTCCTCACATATTTCCTCTTTGGTTAAGGAATCCAAATTCAAATTTATAAATTCATTTAGCTGGTACATTTGAGTTTTGAAAACAGTCATTCATTTGTTTTGTCCTCATTATTTTAACGTACGCGGCGTCGCTTATTACCGCACAATGGAAAACATGAAATATGGGTATATTAACGAGTACGAGTTCTACCGCGGCACCAGCGCTGCAGAAACAGCTCGAAGGATTAATGATGTGTACGGCGCTGGTATCGCAAAAGAAAGCACTGCGCGTTTTTGGTTTTAACGTTTTCTTTCTGGAAATTTCAATTACAAAGAATATGTACTTACATATATGATGACTGTGTGGTATCTACCCAGAAGGGCTTGCTCACCCAAAAGCTCTACCGGCAAGTAAATATATAGATATAGATATAGCTATGAAGAAACGTTTACAAAAGTACGTTTTTATGTAGGTTGATTTAGATTTATAATCTAAGACTATTATTTATTACGATTATGAAATTTAATTAGCGATTTAGATAATAATAATAATAATAATAATAATAATAATAATAAATAACTTTATTCACTAAAAAAGAAACAAAGACAAAAAAAAATAATATACAAAACCATAAAAAAAGAGTTAACAATATCATATTTCATCATATCTATGGGTATGCGAATCTTACAATTCAAAAACAATTTCGTTCATGTCTCATATCAAATAAGCCCCAACCAAAACACAATAGAAGGCATCGGCTTCGACCTTATTTGTCTTAGACTTGCAAGTACAAACTACATTTTACATAATTGTATCGTAAAACAATAAGTGGTTATTAAAATGTCTTTTTGTTATAAACAAAATGTCTAACAAATCGGCAAAGCGTTTTGTTCGTCTCCCGCCGAGTTTTTGGTTTATTGCAGGCGAAGAAGATAACGCAGCTATTGTTCTCAGAGAAAGTAGAGCTGTTTCAGAGAAAACGTCCCGACGGGAGAACGGTTGCACCCTTTGTGTCATTGCGAATATTACAATGCAAATGATACAATTCGCATGAACGTTTCAACTGGTTCGTAATTTCGCAATTTCACCAAACGCTCGACATTATTTTAAAAGTCCTTATTTTAAAATGTTTTCTCTTTTTAAATTTTATTTGTTTTTAAAATGGTGTTTACATAAAAATAATAATAAATTAATTTGCTACGGAAACACTAAATTAGCGTAGAGACTAGCTTACACGACTTAAATTACAATATACCTACCCGTTTACGCCGAACTAATATCGGGGATCAAACGGTAAATGGAACTAAGGAAGAGCTTTCCACTGTTCACACTATAATTTATTTTGTCTGATCATTTTAACAAAATCACCTTTACATTATATATATTCAGTAGCGAATCTAGACAGCGCGATTCAGGAAACTGACAGATTTTATTACCGCCATCTATACATACACTACCTACAGAAGGTATTTTAGTAATTTGAATAATGTATAATTTAGATTATATTAATAAAAGTAAAGACCTCTACATAATATACTTATATATTTCAAAAATAATATAATCCGAAATTTGTTTAATTAGGAATTATTATAAATATACTGTACAATACAATTGTCTGTATTTGGATTTGATTTTGTATATTTAAAGTGCTATTTTATGTAATCGCTTTGAAAATGTTGCGTGTCTTTCTGTGGCAATCATTTGACCGAAACTTAAAATAATATTTGCAAACGACTCGTGCCAATGTGTTTCTAAGCGAGATTCACGTGTGAAATTTTATTATCGATGATTAATATAGATCAATACAAAAATAGCATTACGAAATAACAATAAATACGAGTAGGTAATCAAATTCGATTCCTTTTAGTTTAGCTATTCACGGCTTAAAATTAATTGGATAAGTTTAGCTTATCTTTTCTAGACATCGCATACCTTTATATATAGGAGCTGCCCGTCCAGACGTATGTTCAAAATATTAGGTAATGAAAGATTTATTTTGAAGAACCAACATGTAAAACGGGCAGCAGAAGCCTTCTCGAAGCTATAACTCTTTTACCGCTAGTACCTGGAAATTGAAGTAGGCAAACAAGTAGTAATAAAATTCGCCGACGCACTTCTTTTTTGAATAAAATATAGGCTGGCCATTAGCAATTTACGACATCATTGTTTACATTCTCCGAGAATCTAAGAAGCATTGAAGGGAGCCGAAACAAAACATAATTGATGTAGTTGGCAACTTAAGCTTATAATTTATGATTTTACCCTAATAATAAGCAATAGTTAACGTGATTTGATGTAAAAATATCGAAAATTATCTAAAACTCCGATTCGAGTAAAAAAGTAATATATGGTTAATTTATTGAGAAAGGTATATACTTATAGTCTATAGCTCGTAGACAATATATATGTGACGTAATGCTATGACACATGTTTATTAGAACACATAAAATGTAATTATATCTCTATATATATAACTTACCTGTGTATATCTTTGAGTAAATAGTATGTCACTGATTGCAGAAATTTTAAATACTTTTTTGTTTGCCGGCTGTAGCTTAGATTCCTAGTAGTGAGATCGTCCACCCATATGGGTGCTCCATACAGTGCCATGGAACACACCACTCCGGCGTATATGTGCCGGCATGGTGATTCCGGCCCTCCCACGTTAGGTAGGAGGTGGCTCAAGACGGCAGCGGCATTGATGAGCTACGTGCCCAGTTGCACAAAGTATTGCCCGAAGCTCCATCTTCCATCCAGGATCAGACCTAATATCTCATCTGGGCCTTCACCACGTGGGACATGTATCACGGTCCAGACGTGGAATATAATAAAAATGTTATTATTATAAAGATAAATAAAACTTGTCCACGCGGTGATGATTTATAGTGTAATTACTTTCAATTTTGCTTTATATACAATACTTCTAATATTGATTTAAGTCTTCAATATAAATAATAATAAATAATGTAATATGTAATTATAACGATCAAAACTATGTACCTACATAGTTGATAAAAAGGCGTGGACACAGTAGTATTTAGCTTATTCATCATCCCCTAAAACAAATGCATCGATTTAGTTATTATTAATAATAAAGTTGCATTTAGAATTTTTAAAATTTATTAAAAGTTATTATAACTTTTCTTTTAAAATTTCTAAAATAAATAAAAATGTAGTGTCTGTCTCTCAGTTTGCCGGGTCTAATCGCCAAAAAGAAAAAAAAAATATTATAGAGAATATTCTGATGTACTGTTTGTCTTTAAAATTATCATCCAAATCCGTTGTATACCTATATAGGTAGATAAGTATAATTACAAAAAATATTTTCAGGAAATCATTGCAATTCTTTCGAAATGTGATAAAAAGCGTTATTTTTCTTCCGTTAATATTTTTAGGCTTTAGGACTTGGGCTTTAGGTTATTGCTCAATGTGCAATATAAACTTAACGCGGCTTAAACCGTTGGGCACTGGTAATAATAAATACATGTATAAAGATGTATCCTGCACGTACTGCTTATTACTTCATTGTATAGTAAATGTAGTAATCGATAACTACCGAATTGTGTGATTGATACAGTTGCAACGCGGAAATAAGATGCATCTGTTATTTCGGAACACATTATCCAAAATGAACTCTATTGTAATAATATAGAGTTAAAAATTGATTGTGCCGCGTATGCTTTGCTAGAATTACATTTAAGGTAATATAAGTTTTATTATATTGTGTTAAAGAATGAATTATAATAGCACAGATTACGTGTGAATGCCCACGCGCCTGCCATTTTTGTTAACCCATTACAAAACTTAGTGGTCGGTTCGACCATTTTGTATTGTTGACATATTTCAAGATGGATGGTATAACTGTTTCACAATAATGTGTGTTTGATATCTATTTTATTTTCCGTTAGTGTTTTTTTGGACGGCAGACGATTTAAATTCCATGCATTTCAATTTGAAATAACTTCGAAGAGATACACTGGATACGGTTTTGTCACGAACTTTCTATAAATGACTTTTGTATATTTAAATGTGTTACTTCGTGAAAATTAACAAAAAAAATTAGTAATGAGTATTTAAAAATATTTTTTTTATAATTTGGTTTAATTACTGCAATTAAATGAATAGTAATCATTTCAAAAAGTATATTATTCTATATTTAAATTTTCTTTTTCGGAAGCATAAAGCTTAATAGTCCCTTTCAAATTAAAAATATTTAATTTTTTTAAAGGCCCTAATGGTGAGTTCCCATAACAGATAATGATGTCCAGCGCGTGCTTTGATAAAAGTCATCGAAGCGTCATCAGGGGACCAACTGATGCGTCTTTCTCGTAACTTCCGGTCGAAATTTTGCAATTATATAAATAAAAACCGACGGTGGTCCTACATTGATCCCGTGACAGGAAAGGGTTATAATACCTTAAACGTTTCAAGTGAGACGCATCTACAATTGGTCAAAAGATTATTCAAAAACATGAAAAACCAGTTGTTTGGGTTGATGCATTACTTTAAATATTGTCATTTATTGAACTTTAGCTTCCGATATGTATTTTTTCAAATTTTCAATAACCGATAACGAAATTTCGACCTTCAGAACTAACCCCGTGGACGGTCGGAGACAAAAGTTGAAAATGAAGAATTAAAGGCTATTGTGGAAGCGGATCCATCACAAAGCACTTCAGAGATAGCTGCAGTCTTCGGGGTAAGTGATAAAACTGTATTAATTCATTTCAAGCAAATCGGGAAAGTAAAAAAACTTGAACGATGGGTACCTCATGAATTGAGTGAATCGAACTTGCAAACACGCGTAGACTGCTGTGTTACTTTGCTCAACCGACACAATAATGAAGGGATTTTAAATCGAATCATTACTTGTGATGAAAAGTAGATACTGTACGATAATCGGAAGCGCTCGTCGCTATGGCTGAACCCTGGAAACCCAGCCAAATCCTACCCTAAACGAAAATTGACTCAGAAAAAGTTACTTGTGAGTGTTTGGTGGACTAGCGCCGGTGTCGTTCACTACAGCTTTTTAAAATCTGGCCAAACTATTACGGCATATCTATTGTCAGCAACTGCAAACCATGAAGGAAGAACTAGCAACTAAACAACCGAGATTGGTCAATCGCTCTAGGCCACTGCTGCTTCACGACAACGCAAGACACACACTGTACAATTAACAACCACTAAGCTAAATGCTACAATTAGAATGTCTACGACATCCACCGTACCCCCCGGGCCTGTCTCCAACAGATTACCATTTTTTCCGGAATTTGGACAACTTCTTACAAGGAAAAAAATTCAACTCCGATGCGGAGGTCCAAACCGCCTTCAAAGAGTTTATTGATTCTCGCCCCCATGGTGTTTTTTAGTAAAAGGATCTATGAGATAGCAAAAGTGTATGAATAGCAACAGTATTTTGATTAATTAAATATATTTTACAAAAAAAAAAAAAACTTTATATTCCTCCCGTACAAAACGTCAATTTCATATGTAAGGACCTAATAATAATACATTTATTGTTATATGGTTCTTTAAGTAAAGCTTCTTTGGATGCGATATGAATTAAATTTCAATATAGTATAAGAGCAACGTTTCTGTATGTAATCTTTAAGTGAGTTCCAAACCTTCTCTCCTTAATTAATTATTTAAGTCGAGTCTTTACCTAGCGATTGTTAAGTTAGGTACTTAAGTCCTGTGTTTGACAGAAAGTTACTGTCTAACACAGACGGGTTGAAAAATGCTTATCTAATTATGTATTTAAAAATATAACATTTATGTTACGTTCTTATAGCTCACTTCTCACACATACTTTTATCACCGAAATTTAGTTGAGAAGGTTTGATTTTTGATTTTTTATGTGAAACTTTGATTTTTAAAGACGTATAAATTCGTAAGTACATATTTTTTAATTGTTAATTTTAAGGCTTAGTGATAACTTGACGGTGTAATTATTTCAGTAAATAAATAAAATAAACTCAATTCACAAATATCAACGTTTAATTTGGTCTTGGAGTGATGTTTAAGATTTATTTAATGATGCAAAAGCTTTGCGTCAGTTTCGTGTTAAGCAGAAAACTCGGACGATGTCACTATTGTTTACAGCGACCGCATTGCGATAAATTGAACACAACTCGCTCAGTCTATACAAGAGCAAAGAACAAAGGTTTCGAATTAAGATAAAATTGTATAAAAGGCAAATAAAGGTTCTCAAATAACAAAATGTACTCAAGTTCTCGGCTGTAGTTCAAAAGCTGCTGTAATTTATACTAAGTAAACATGTCGCACGCGACTTTGTTAACGCTAACAATTCATAAGGACATTTTTTTGATCCCGCTATAAATATATGACATTAAGAGACTGTAACTGATTTAAATAATTACTAATTATATTTCTTTGCTTATTTTATTCCATTGGACATTCCTAACTGTAATATTTGACTTACTCCCAGCAAAATAGTAATAGAATCCTATTGGTTAAGGGGAAATTTAATATTTATGTCGCCTACAGTCCCGTTACGAGTCCCGCAGGTAGACGATTACCCCTTCCACAACACCCTTTTACGCCCACAAATGAGACAGACGCGTTAGAAAATTGCATTCGGTGTTTACTGACTATTTGTTCAGAAAACAACACATGCTAAAAATGGCTTTGTGGACCCCCTACGCGGAGGAACCTTTGGACTTAACTACAAATGTTAAACAGGAAGTCTCACCAGACAGTACCTCAACACCTGGTTCCAAGGTTCCTGACTATAGATATTCATCAGAGCCACCGAGTTTAGAACATGAAAATAGATCTTACAATTGTTATGAGTGCAACATCCCGCTGTCCCAAATATCTCCGGTCGAGAGTTGGAACTACAGAAACGCACCTTCAACATCGCAATCAGAGGACTTAGATGTCGACTCGCTGTCTGATGATGCCGAGTATCAAGCCTTTGAGCAGGATGCATTTCGAGCTATGGCCGAGAAGAATGGAGGCAGCTTACTTGGAAATAATCCGAGAATGAGGCGAGCGGTCCAGAGGAATCGAGACGCTGACGACTCGTACAGGAAGCAGAGAGAAAAAAACAATTACGCGGCGAAACAGAGCAGAGACAGACGAAAGTTAAGAGAAGTTCGTCACGCGTTTCAAGTGACATATCTAAAGAAAAGAATTGCGAAATTAAGGCCCAAGCTCAGAGAACGAGTATGTCAACCTTGTCAACAGCAGGGTCGGTTTTAAATGATTGAAAGGCAATTTGATTGTGAAAAGTGCCGTTGAATTACGATTGTATAAATGATTGTAATATAAATAATAGTAAATATGTTTTTGCAGCTTCCTAGTATCTGAAGACTTATTGTAAATTGTAATGCGATAGAGTTCGATTAATTTTTATGTTTAAAATATATCGTCTTAATTAAACTAACGTTGTTTTATTTTTAAGCATACAATCTCACGTCAATTATAAATAAGTCATTATTAGTTTCTATTACGTATATTAAATAAATTACGCGGTTTTTTTAATCAAATATATATGTATAAGTATTATATTAAATTGGTTCTAATTGTTTTATTAAAGAGTTACCCGCCTAAAAAAAAGACTTGTTCCACCACGTTGCTTCGATGCTCGTTGGTGGGTGCACATAGAGCAGATTACCGGTTAAGATTAGTTCTAACCACTGGGCCATATCGATTCAAAAAAAACTAGTAGACTCAAAAGCATTATTTTCAAGTGATATAATCTGTCTGTCTATGCACATATCAATCGGATGTCATCCGTTCAATTGTCATTAATCACTAGACAGACATAATTATATAAAAGTATTTGTATTAATTCATGATTCTCAGACGTTATTCAATAAACTACGTCATCATATCGAATGACACGAGCCGCGGTCGTGTGTGGTTACAGATTAAAATACATCAATTGATCGCTCGTTTTCATTGGTCGCTGAATTATAGCGTGCGTGAGCGCAAGCCGCGCCTATACAATAGTAGGCGTAGGTATGTTTTGTTGCCATCTTAAGTTTTAATAACCTAACTGATATTATAAAAGCAAAGTTTATTGTTTTTTACGATTTCATTTCTTAATTACATAATCGATCGTCGTGAAATTGCATACACGTTGTAAGCGGTACAGTAAGGGAGCGTATCTAACAATGCCCCACCCCTCAAATGCGGGAGGAAAACGTTCACGATATATAAAAAATATTACTTCCTATTTAGTACATGTGACAAAAATGAAAGTAATATTACTTCCTTCTTGCGCTTTATTTTGAATCGATATAAATATATAGAATCTTGCCGATATATATATATGCACGTAACGTCACTCTCTATAGAATGGTAGTGCAGATTTTAAATCTGAAGTAGATTATTGTGGGTCCTAAAATCCGGCAATCAATTTGATACACTTGACCCATTCAAACTATCAATCCTTAACACTGCAAGACAAGTACCTAAATATGGTCTTAGCTATGTATTTATAGGATTATAAAACACACTAATATCACCTATTATATAATTTAATTTTTCGAGTGCGAAGTCATGATCTGTAGTGCTAGTCAAACTCATAATATAAATACGAAATTTGTCCGATGATAATGTAATTTACACAGAAATAGTCTGGAAGCAATACATAAGTTTGTACTTAACCGATATATACCCAATTTAAGGGATAAAATGGAATATACGAATTCACGCACGTAGTCACAAGGAATTAATGTTTGTCCTCATTATATTAATTACTTTAGTATAAATTAAAAACGATTACTTTTATTATCATAGGACTACGATAACGCGTGGCGTCTTCATTAGTATGTTGACTTGTTTGTTTAAAAATATTTTCGCTAACGACTTTATTTTTATTTTATTTAGCTCGCTGACCTTGAGTTCCGGGGCTCCAACACAAATCGGTTAGGGTGAATAAAAAAAAATCGGGTTTCCTTTCGAGAAGTTCTCAGCCCGGAGTCTGGAGGTTAGCAGCAGACGGCGATTCATTTTTAAGCATGGCTTAAATCGATTAAGAGTATACCATCTAAGATTGAATTTGCCTATTAGGTGTATATATTATCAAATGATTCAAAATTTAATCAATCTCAATGCTCAACTTATAAACGTTTAAAATTAAACCTAAAATAATATAAGGCACGTGCACATGTGGCTACCGGTGAGTCAAACACGTCGAGATTGTCACGTGGAGATTGTTTAGATTGCGGTCGCAGCTTGTCGTGCGCGTGCGCGAAATAAAAAAAAGTTACCATAGATCAAGTATTTGTGACGCGGGGAGGAAGGATTGTTTAATCTGCAGCTTGTTTAGGATCCGATATGCTTTTCAATACTTGTATATAAAAGTAAGAGCCCAGAAATGTCGTGGCGCTGGGCAAATTACTCCTCTCCCAATGAAAACAATTGAGGCTTATTCCACCACGCTACTCTAATGTCGTTTGGAGGTTGATTTTCCTATAAGATATATTAGATATATTAGAGTCCTTAAACTTCAACTTCATCGCGGTTCTTGCATTCTTGGTTCATAGTAAAAATAATAACCAAACTTTTAGTTAATTATGTATTGGTAATTTAGCTGTATATATTATAAAACGTCTTATTATCGAAATAACTAAAATTTCAATGAAAGATGATACGGGAAAGCACCTGAGGAAAAGTCGAAAAAGTCATTTTATATGTAGCTTTTGTATCAGGAATAGGTATATATAGGTACAGTTCTATTTCGGCATTAAGTATACATGTTGGCATATAATTTTCTTAGTAAATATACTTTTTTATTTCGATTACTAAGTTAATTATTATTTTCATTAACTTAAATATTTAAGTAATCTATTTAATAACTTACAAAAAAAATGTAGCAACATTAATAGAAATTTATAAAAAAGAAAATATGTTTTTATACTCTTATGTGAATTTGTGTTGTGCAATAAGTATTAAAAAATATATATGTTCTTTGTTGTGTTATTGATATCTTAGAAATTTTTTTGAGATATTTCTTGATGGCATTAAACAAACCTGTCTTGGTACATACCCACACATCAATTGCTAAAATAGCAACAGGCAGCAATAATTTGTATTGCTTATTGTTTTGATAGGTGAGTAAGCCAGTGGAATTGCACGCACAAGAAACTTAAATCTTAGATACGTGGTTGGTTGCAGTGCCAGTTTCTATGGTGGTGACCACTTATCATCAGGTGGTGTTTTTTCCTGCATGTCTTCCTATAAATATCATATAACCTCAAGTTTTCGCGTAGAAAAAGATTATATCAGAAAGTATGTCTATTTATATATATTAAAGTCCACAGCCACATCTTTACCGTCTCAACATACATTCACCCCACTCTTATTAACTTGCGCAGGCGAGGGTTCATGGGCGGCGCATAATGAGCGAGGGTGCGTCCCCATCCACCCTTACGTTGTTATGTAATATCGATCTCTCCCTTGCTGCAAGGATAACTGTTATATGTGTGATTGCGAATAGAGAATAACGGCGCCTAGATTACAATATAAGAATTGACTTTTAAAATATTCTGTATATCCAAAAAAAAAATTTCAATAAGGCGGAATATTTCATTCAGGGTTCTGACCCTGCAGACGATAAGGCAATGTTAGTCTCCAATTGCCTTTAGGAGAGTTGTAGTCTCGTCTACAACATCAATCATTCAAAAGCTACAATTTCCTCGCCTTGATCAGAAAGAAGGCTACGGATACCTAACGGATGATATGTTCAATGTACGAATATGACACGAATGTTTCAACGAGTCACTTACTATCCGTAAGCAAAACAAACCGTTTTCTGAATATAAAAAACGGGCATGTGTAATTTCATTCGAGAATTGGAGTAATTTATATTAGTCACGGCGTCATCGAGTCTGCTTTCGAAATACCACGTGATCATCAATATTTACCTCTTTTCTTGAAATCAGCTGAACATAAATGGCTTTGTTAAATACAGAAAGATTGTATTGTTAGAAAGAGAAGTGAACAGGTACGAAACTTGTAATTCAATTTACGGTATTAAAAATGACACTTTTGAAGCATTTGCAACATGTTTGATTTTTCAACTTATGTAATTCCTTAGAGATTTGGTCCAAACAAAAGTGACCGTTAGACGGTTCTAAGAAAATATTTGCCTGTCTTTGTCTTTATCTTAAGCTCCGGGTGTATTGTGAATGTTCTAGTATTTCGTTTTGGGTATTTGTACGTTCTTCGTTTAATACTTTTTCGATTCACTATTGTTTAAAAACCCCAAGTAAAGAGTTAGGTCTGTAAATGACGATGATATTTTTATAATATTCATCCAGTTTTTTTGTGTACATCTGTTGTACTTTGAATTTCGAGTTTCAGTCTCGTTCTATCATAATATAAGAAGTATTTTGTGGATAGATAGTATAGAATGGCGGACATTTTTAATTTATACGACATAATGCCAATAAGTATTATTTTCCAGAGCTGACTCTAAATCCTAAATTGAACTGACAATATAGTTATAGCTCAAATTATATACAAATAAAAAATGTTTTTTTAATACATGTTGTATTAATTTATACTAATGACGTAAATAGGAAAGATTTGTTTGTTTGTAATCGATACCTAAACTCTGAAACTATTGAATCGTTTCTAATAATTCCTTCACCGTTAGAAATACAAGCCGAGATGGCTCAGTGGTTTGAACGCTTGAATCTTAACCGATGATCGTGGGTTCATTCAAACCCGGGCAAGCAACACTGAATTTTCATGTGCTTAATTTGCGTTTATAATTCATCTCGTGCTTGACGGCGAAGGACATCATTGCGACGAAACCTGTATGTGTCTAATTTCACGGAAATTCTGCTACATGTGTATTCCACCAACTCATACTGGAGCTTGGTGGAAAAGGCTTCAAACCTTCTCCTCGAAAAAGGAGAGGAGCCCTTAGGCCAGCGCAGGACATTCACAGGCTGTTACTAGAAATTTACTTTATCCAGAAGTAGCATAGGCTATGTTTTATTTGAATAATAATAATATTTCAGTATATAGGTATGTATGTATTCTTATAGTCACAAACTGTGAGTTTCACAAAGACGAAGTCGAGGGAGAGTGTAGTAAAAAAAATAATTATGAAAATGATAGATATATAATATTAATGAAAGTAAAATAATCTTGATTAATGTTTAGACTGCAAGTAGGTCAGTTCTTTTTGTGCATAATATAACCCTTCGCTGAGTCTTTGACAAACATAAATATTTTTAAATGTTATAAAACAATGAGTACACTTAAATCATCGTAATCCCTTGGACGGAGACATCCTTTGTGAGAACTGTAATTTAGGTACAGGGCTTAAAAAGTTACTAGTAAAATGCAATAAATTAATCTCTTTTTTGTTTTGTTTTGTTTAAGAATTTCAATACAACGCGATATATATGATGAATAGAAACTCTTGTTTGAATATCTGTAAAAGTTTTTGGCAATGTTGGTGATTCGAATAAAAAAGTAACCTAACCTAACCTAAATATTATTACGACATACCTATTATAACTATCTACATATTTGTATAAGTTACCATAGAAGTATAGCTTTTGTTTCCGTTATCATTTTTCTGTATTAAATAACACATTTTTTCTTAATTAGATGATATAGGCAACAAAATATTGGACGTGCTAAATGCTAAATAAAAAGCTAATTAAAAAAAATATTTTTTTTTTTTTATAGAATAGGAAGGCGGACGAGCATATGGGCCACCTGATGGTAAGTGGTCACCAACGCTCTTAGACATTGGCATTGTAAGAAATGTCAACCATCTCTTACATATCCAATGCGCCACCAACCTTGGGAACTAAGATTTTATGTCCCTTGTGCCTGTAATTACACTGGCTCACTCACCCTTCAAACCGGAACACAACAATATCAAGTATTGCTGTTTTGCGGTAGAATATCTGATGAGTGGGTGGTACCTACCCAGACGAGCTTGCACAAAGCTCTACCACCAGTAGAGTAGTATATCCAATTTGATCGTTAGTTAAGTGTGAGTCCGACAGCTGAAGCTGCATTAGAAGAGTCGGATAATAATCGCGTTACTCCATTTCAGTTTTCACGTAAGAAATCGTCGCGTTTCCCACGAGCGTAACATGAATTTAAGGGATTTATACTTTTAAAACTATAAGAAAGCTTGCTTGAAAAGGAGCGTAAATTATTTTGTTATATGTCATATTTAAAAAAAAATTAAACGCAAATACAATAGTAATATCTCGCAGAATTCCAGCGACCTGTTATTATAATAATATTCTTACGCAAGAAAATTATTAAATTTTGTATATTAGGCTTAAATATGAAATATCCAATAAATTACTTGTGGTAGTGCTTTAAAAAAATTCAGCTAGTAAAATTCGGTACGGATGGAATAATTAGTACAACAGTTCAACGAATTCTATTTTATTTTTACTTAAATATATTTTAACAGGCACCTAATTTTTGAAACGCCAAGATCAAACGCCACCGGTTGGGTACGTAGACTTTATGGCTAAGAATAGGCAATAAAATCAGTAGCCAGTCGGCTTAGTAAAAAATAACAGCTACACAAGTTATAGCAATAATTATATACATGCATTTCTTTTCCTGTATACCTATATATGTATGCCGGCCTGCCGAACACTTATTTGAGTATTACAAGGTTGTACATTATTTTCCGTGACTGCGTTGTCGGCTAAAACTTAATATATATATATTTAAATACAGTTACATCCGGAGAGGAGCCTTACGTTGTCATTTGCATCCTGTTCTTGCATGAATAACATTTATGAATCGTTCGAATTATCTTTCATTATTCACGAATGGTTTAACTTCTATTTGACCGAATGTTGCAACTAAAATCATATTCTCCAACAATTTTTTCTGCAATGGTTATAATAAATTACTTAAATTAATATCAGTATGAAACCAAAGAACACGAAGAGCATCGTACATACAATAAAATGAAGAAATTATTTGAAAACATTTCGCGATATTGTATCAGAAAATTGTGACATCATGATATCATTGTAATCAACCTTCACATTTTTCTATCTATTGTGTCAAAAACAAGCAAGCTTGAGTAGCAAATTAATAGCAAACGCAAAATCTATGCAACTCTTCATAATAGACCGAAAGTCACCCCATTGTTCTTCCGATGTGTCCCGTTGGTTCAGGTAGCGGAAGTAACCCGTGCAGCGGGGTGGGGGTGCCCTGCACAATTAGACCTCACCCCCGAGAATAAAAGACCGGGGCGACCAACAACATCATTAGTTACTCGCAGTCAACCGTAACTACTAACCGTACTAACTAAAGTAATCATGGCTCTCTGGACACCATACGCTGAGGACTCACCATTAGATCTATCTGTGAATAGTACACGTGAAACGACATCGCAAACAAATACGGAGCTTTCACCGCATCCATGTATAAGCACAGTGCAACACAGTGTTGAACCGTACCCATACATCGGATATGTCCAGCCCATGTACGTGCCCGTTGTTGAACCAGCGCCTGCGTCTTCGAGTACAAATATGTCGCAATCGATGAGTGTCTCAAGGAGTACGTGCGTATTTTCGCCACCCAAGTATCGATCAGACGATCCGGACTATCTTGCGTTCGAGAGGGAAGCCCTCAGAGCAATGGCCGAAAAGAACGGAGGGTCGTTGCTCGGTAATAATCCGAGAATGCGTCGTGCCGTGCAAACTAATCAGAACGCCGACGATTTTTATAGAAAACAGAGAGAGAGGAATAATTTTGCTGCAAAGCAGAGCCGTGACAGGAGAAAACTACGAGAGATCCAAAATTCACTCAAGGTCACTTATTTGAAAAAAGACCTGTCTAAGATCATACGTCTGCTGTCTTCGAATAGGTGTATAGTGTGTGACCAGACGTTCCTTTAGAGATTTAGAATTATAATAGTGTTTATTTTTTTTTTTATTTTGAACTACAAGTTCTAAACTCTAAGGTGTTTGTGCAATGATGTTTGTGCAATCTTATAAATAGTATACTTGCAGAATATTATTCTCTAAAGAATTGTAAGTTGAAATAAATTTAATAAATGACCAAACATAAATTGACCTTTTAATTATTTAAAACCTTTTAGTTTTGTTACAAAATCATAGAAAGTTATAATCAATTTGAAGTTTACACTAACAATATCTATATCGAGTCAAATATCTTTAATAGATTTTTCTATCTTGTATCATAAAGATAAGGTGGACTACCGAGCTTAACCCCATTCAAGTCCCCATTGAATAAAAAGTTAAGTACATACCATTAAGTTACAATAGAATGGGTGCGGCTTGCGCAAGCGCCGCTTTTTGCTTCTTTCCGACCAATCGGGTTCACGAATGAGTGTTTATTGTGCATTCAAAGATGATCGATAGATATACATAATTTACTTTTATATTTACTTTAAATGGGTTTTCGTATTTTTACTTTAAATGGTTATTATGTAATTTTATATTTGTATCGCAGACTGGAATCTAAGATGAAATGTCCTATTTGCCTGTTCCTTACCTAGCTTCTTAACTCTACAAAACAAACGATAAACGATATACGACACACAGAACGATACAAATTATTGATATGAGGCGGTAAACTAATGAGTGGTATTCACACAAGCGCGCCTGACCATATTAATAGTGACATTTAACTGAAAATTATAAATTAATAATTTAAAAAATACCTAATACACGCATTTTATAGAATTATTTTCTTCCAATTTTGTTTAATGTTAGTTTAGTATGGAGAGTGTTTCTGAAGGGACAATATTAGTAAAACACCAGTGAGTTTGTTATAGCCCGGTTTCTATATTTAACGAATTATTTTTTTACATCTGTAACCGATAATTTTGATATGACTTCAATACTTACGGAACGTTATTTTTTAAATGTTTTTTATTCATGCATAAGGCAAAACGAATTGTTTTTTTTTAAATATAGTAACCGGATATGAAAGAATAGAAGTATGTAAAATAGTCAGCATATCTTGGCGAAAGGATTTCCATTGAGCGGATTTCTTGATTTTCTCTTTTTGATATGTGTAAGCTCCAAACCTCCTCCTCAAAAAGGGAGAGGAGGCCTTAGCCCAGCAGTGGGGCATTTATAAGTTGTTACTGTATTTAATATTTCATATGATCAATGATGGAAAATAAGCAATAGAATGAAAAGACTTCGTCTAAGCACGGCGACGACACTTTTACTTTATCGATGACGGCCTTAGACATGTTATATATATATATCGCAGGTATAATTTCACTTGTGATATTATAATTAAACGGTAGATTGTGAATCGATTTTATTTCTTGCAATTTAACGGCTCGGTTTTAATGACATTGTGTGGTATAAATTTAACGTATATATATCGCCGTTACAGTTTTATTATATGTACATATATAAAGTCAAGATTTTTTTTCCCTAGCTACCTAGTCAGAACAACAAATGATTATTATAGATTGTTTTGTTATTTTTAAAATAGATGTTATTTTTTGCAAATTAAAAATATTCCAGGAACCCGAAACATATTCAGAAGTTAAAATTATTTGAGCAACAACTAAAATAACAAACGTATAGTAGAGTCGAAGGCAATATCACGTAGTGTCCGGCTGAATGTTATTGTTTGAGAAAATCGTCGCCAAGTGTCTCCCGGGAGAGAGGCTTGCATCTGTCTAGCGCAAGCAAATATTATAATATCGGTACAAGTTACGAGCTGAACACTTGTTGGACGTGTTTTAAGATTTGTTGATTTCATATGCAATTAAATCAAAGCGACAGTTGACAATAGTACAAATACATTTGTAGGTATAAGATTTGATTTGAGTAGAATAGAAGAATTAGTAACGTACCTATTTTATTCTGAATTTGTTGATTTGGGGCTGATTTATCGATGGGACTATGTTATTTTGAAAAGTGAACTGGCGATCAAAAAATCGGTCGTAAAAAATTAAAGAATTGAAGTCATTTTTTTTCATCAAAAATATTTATACAGAGCGTCATTTACAAAACGCGTATACACTAAACTTGGACTGTGTCTGAAACAGTATCTGCTCTTTTTGCGGATTATAATCCGCTAATAGTGGGCATTGTCCGCACACGACGGACACATAGATTTGAAATTATCCTTTCTGACAACGTTGCTTTGAAATTATTTAGAAAAAAAAGTCCACAGGCGACAATAGGGAAGGGTTGCGCTACGGGAGCATTGTCTGTTCCCAGAAACGCTGTAAATCATATTTGTGTAAGAATAACTTTTCACAAATGGTACAACTTTATCGCAATTGTCAATTCAACATCTCATACTATGCGTTCGGTTATTGCAAATAACTGCACATTGTTATCAACAATAATAATAATTCTTGGAAGGATTCTTAAGACTTCTAGAAGAAAACTTATGATATATTTTCGTAACATTAACGAATTGATAGTATAATGTTAAATATTCATAATCTATATTGTTTAAATATGTATTATATATAAAAAGGAAGTAACAGATCTTAAATGTCTTACTGCCAATTATGGAGAAGGTATGGAGTATACTTCACCACGCCAGGTGGAGTATACTCCAATATTTCATGTATTTACTGGTGGTAGGGCTTTGTGCAAGCTCGTCTGTGTAGGTACCACCCACTCATCAGATATTCTATCGCAAATCAGCAGTACTTGGTATTGTGTTCTGGTTTGAAGGGTGAGTCAGTAATTACAGGCACAAGGGACATAACATCTCAGTTCTCAACGTTGGTAGCGCATTGGCAATGTAAGCGATGATTAACATTTCTTACAATGCCAATATCACTGGGCGTTGGTGACCACTTACCATCAGGTGGCCCATATACTCGTCATACCTATATAAAAAAATACGCTGGTCTACCATGGATTGGTTAGGTATAGTTATTATAAATAGAATTATAACTAACACAAGCGTTCCTATACAATTTTTATCCTTCATCATCACGTTTGAGAAGTGTTATTATAAACACACATCGAGCAAGTGAAATCTTAGATCAAAGAATTCTATACCTATAAAGGAAAAGTGCTAGAAAGTTTTACTTCTTCTCAAAGATTCGAATTTTAAGCATGAGCAAAATTTCCGCGTCTTTAACGCTAAAGGATCTGCGGCGGAGCGATCAAAACAGACACAATTGATTCATTGCTACTCGTATTTTCTATGAGAAAGTTTAATATGGGAAGATCCCACGTAGCGTCCGGTCAACAATCATTACTTTTAGTATCATGCTATAAATATATCAAAAATATAATTAGTAATGTTTAAGGATTTATCACATTATTAAAATATGTAAATTTAGAAATAATCAATTAATTTGTAAAGCATGAAAACTGTTTTTACTACAAGTACATATATAAAAAAAGACATAAAACCATCTTTGCACAAGAATTTGTAAAACATTATAAATACCGGTGTAAAATTTTGATATCAGCTCGTAAGCGATTTTTAGCTCGTAGAAAATACAGCCATAACAACGTATAACATTTATACGTAAACTGAAAATATTTTTGCCGAAAAAACAATCGGATAGTAAAATATTTATACCGAAAATACAATAAAATGCTTATGTAAAATACTTGCATGATACTTCAGGACAACATAATGCATATCAATTGGTATAGTATTTATACTTATATTTTTGTTCATTTTTATATAAGTTTTTTTTTAATTTCAATGCTAATTTAAATTCCCTTATTATTAGTTTAGTATTATTACTTTAATTTAACTAAAGCCGGTTGAGTCGTTATATCTGGTATTAGGCTTGCTGGTCCGTTTCAAATATTTAATAGTCTTGTTTTTCCTCTACCAATTTTTTATATTTGTAACCTGAAGTTACCATTAAGTATAGCACACTTCGGGAATGAAACAATCGCCTCCGGGTTATTTCGAAAGAAAAAATATAATTCTGTTATTCAATCAATCAATCAATCAACAGCCAATCGTTGTCCACTGCTGAACATAGGCCTCTCCCAAGGTGCGCCAAAGCTCCCTGTCCTCCGCCTTCCGCATCCAGTTGGTGCCCGCCACCTTCTTAAGGTCGTCGGTCCACCTGGCTGGAGGGCGCCCTACGCTGCGCTTGCCGATTCGCGGTCTCCACTCTAGGACTCGTCTGCTCCAACGGCCATCGGTCCTACGACATACGTGACCAGCCCACTGCCACTTCAGCCTGCTAATTTTGCAAGCTATGTCGGTGACTCCGGTTCTTTTCCGGATAATCTCATTTCTGATCTTATCCTTCAAAGATACTCCGAGCATAGCTCGCTCCATAGCACGCTGAGCGACTTTGAATTTGTGGACTAGTCCCGCAGTTAGTGTCCACGTTTCGGCACCGTATGTCATGGCAGGTAAGACGCATTGGTTGAAGACTTTCGTCTTCAAACATTGCGGTATAGACGACTTGAGGACTTGACGAAGGTTGCCAAATGCTGCCCATCCCAAGCGAATTCTTCGATCGGCTTCCTTCTCGAAGTTGTTCCTACCGACTTGTATTATCTGTCCTAGGTAGGTATATTCACTAACAACTTCGAGAGGTTTCCCCTCGACGTATATCGGTCCCGGCACGACATGCCTATTGAACATGACCTTGGTCTTTTCCAAGTTCATACCGAGACCGACACACCGGGAAGACTCGCCTAGGCTACGCAGCATTTCGGTGAGTTGTTCCAGCGACTCTGCTATGATGACGATATCGTCGGCAAATCGAAGGTGTGAGATGTACTCGCCGTTTACATTGACTCCATACCTAGTCCAATCCAGCGTTTTGAAAACGTCTTCCAACGCGTTGGTGAACAGTTTCGGGGATATTACATCCCCCTGTCTCACCCCTCTGCGCAGTTGGATCGCCTTCGTCTTACAGTCCTGGATGTGGACAGTCATTGTAGCGGCGTTGTACAGACATCTCAGTACCTCGATATATCTCCAATCGATATGACATCTCTGCAATGAGTCGAGCACTGCCCAGGTTTCGATGGAGTCGAAGGCTTTCTCGTAGTCCACAAATGCCATACACAGCGGCTGATTGTACTCTTCGGTCTTCTGCACAATCTGCCGAACAGTATGGATGTGGTCCACGGTGCTGTAGCCTGATCGAAAGCCGGCTTGCTCTGGGGGCTGGAACTCGTCAAGTCGTCTGGCGAGACGGTTCGTGACGACTCTTGAGAACAGCTTATACACGTGACTCAGGAGGGAGATTGGTCTGTAGTTTTTCAAGAGGGTTTTATCACCTTTCTTGAAAAACAGTACCACCTCACTCCCGCTCCACGTTTCCGGGGTCTTGCCATGTTGGATGACGGAATTAAAGAGGCTTGCTAGCTCTTTCAGGACCGGAGTCCCGCCTGCCTTAAGCAACTCTGTTGTGATTCCGTCATCTCCCTGAGCTTTGTTGTTTTTAAGCTGTTCTAGAGCCGCCCTAATCTCTCCTTGGTCAACGACCGGGAGCTCCTCGGAGTAATGGCGCATAAGAGGGGCGCGCTGGTCATCAATACTGATTCCCACGGGTTTATCCGATCTTGAAGAGAACAACTGCCCATAAAACCTCTCTACTTCTCCGACAATCTCAGGCCTAGAGGTAACGACCCCACCATTTTCAGTTTTAAGTTTTGTCAGACGCGGCCTCTCAAACTTGCGAGCGAACACTTTCGATCCCCGATTTTGCTCAATCGCAGCCTTGATGGCACGGGTATTGGAGCGTCGGAGATCGCGTCGCGTCAGCGTTTTTATTGTTCGGTTTAAGGCCTTATCTGACAAAAACGATGGTAGTTCTCGTCGTTTTCTCATGAGCTCGAGTGTCTCAGCAGAGAGTTTTGGTGCGTTGTCTCTTCTCTGTGGCGGAAAACACTTGCGGGATGTGTTTTGCAGTATTTTGACCAGCGTGTCGGTTCTCTCATCAATGCTGCTTATGGTTTCCAACGCGGTGAATTGATTTTGAAGTTCCATTTGGAACTTTTCGGAGCCTTGAGCAGCTTGGAGCATGGTAGGTCGGAGAGTAGACCTCATCATTCTCGATCTTTCGGCTTTTAAGTTGATATTTAGAGTGCCTCGAACCAAGCGGTGATCACTTCCGGTATTAAACCTGTTGATCACTGAAACATCTCTAAATATGTGCCTTTTATTCGAAATGATAAAGTCTATCTCGTTCCTTGTCACGTTATCGGGGCTTCGCCAGGTCCACCTCCTCTGAGGCTTCTTTTGAAAGAAAGAATTAATCAAAAAAAGCCCCTGTGCTTCGAGAAAGTTTACCAGCATTTGCCCCCTGTGATTTCTGCAGCCCAAGCCGTAAGGTCCGACTTTCGATTCACCGCTATCTTGTACTCCCACTTTAGCATTAAAGACATTGTAATGTATAAATTTAACGTATATATATCGCCGTTGCAGTTTTATTATATGTACATATATAAAGTCAAGATTTTTTTTCCCTAGTAATCATTTGTTGTTCTGACTAGGTAACTAGTCAGAACAACAAATGATTATTATAGATTGTTTTGTTATTTTTAAAATAGATGTTATTTTTTGCAAATTAAAAATATTCCAGGAACCCGAAACATATTCAGAAGTTTAAATTATTTGAGCAACAACTAAAATAACAAACGTATAGTAGAGTCGAAGGCAATATCACGTCACTTCCGGCTGAATGTTATTGTTTGAGAAAATCGTCGCCAAGTGTCTCCCGGGAGAGAGGCTTGCATCTGTCTAGCGCAAGCAAATATTATAATATCGATACAAGTTACGAGCTGAACACTTGTTGGACGTGTTTTAAGATTTGTTGATTTCATATGCAATTAAATCAAAGCGACAGTTGACAATAGTACAAATACATTTGTAGGTATAAGATTTGATTTGAGTAGAATAGAAGAATTAGTAACGTACCTATTTTATTCTGAATTTGTTGATTTGGGGCTGATTTATCGATGGGACTATGTTATTTTGAAAAGTGAACTGGCGATCAAAAAATCGGTCGTAAAAAATTAAAGAATTGAAGTCATTTTTTTTCATCAAAAATATTTATACAGAGCGTCATTTACTAAACGCGTATACACTAAACTTGGACTGTGTCTGAAACAGTACCTGCTCTTTTTGCGGATTATAATCCGCTAATAGTGGGCATTGTCCGCACACGACGGACACATAGATTTGAAATTATCCTTTCTGACAACGTTGCTTCGAAATTATTTAGAAAAAAAAGTCCACAGGCGACAATAGGGAAGAATTGCGCTACGGGAGCATTGTCTGTCCCCAGAAACGCTGTAACTCATATTTGTGTAAGAATAACTTTAATACCACTCACAAATGGTACAACTTTATCGCAATTGTCAATTCAACATCTCATACAATGCGTTCGGTTATTGCAAATAACTGCACATTGTTATCAACAATAATAATAATTCTTGGAAGGATTCTTAAGACTTCTAGAAGAAAACTTATGATATATTTTCGTAACATTAACGAATTGATAGTATAATGTTAAATATTCATAATCTATATTGTTTAAATATGTATTATATATAAAAATGAAGTAACAAATCTTAAACGTCTCACTGGCAATTATGGAGAAGGTATGGAGTATACTTCACCACGCCAGGTGGAGTATACTCCAATATTTCATGTATTTACTGGTGGTAGGGCTTTGTGCAAGCTCGTCTGTGTAGGTACCACCCACTCATCAGATATTCTATCGCAAATCAGCAGTACTTAGTATTGTGTTCTGGTTTGAAGGGTGAGTCAGTAATTACAGGCACAAGGGACATAACATCTCAGTTCTCAACGTTGGTAGCGCATTGGCAATGTAAGCGATGATTAACATTTCTTACAATGCCAATATCTATGGGCGTTGGTGACCACTTACCATCAGGTGGCCCATATACTCGTCATACCTATATAAAATAATACGCTGGTCTACCATGGATTGGTTAGGTATAGTTATTATAAATAGAATTATAACTAACACAAGCGTTCCTATACAATTTTTATCCTTCATCATCACGTTTGAGAAGTGTTATTATAAACACACATCGAGCAAGTGAAATCTTAGATCAAAGAATTCTATACCTATAAAGGAAAAGTGCTAGTAAGTTTTACTTCTTCTCAAAGATTCGAATTTTAAGCATGAGCAAAATTTCCGCGTCTTTAACGCTAAAGGATCTGCGGCGGAGCGATCAAAACAGACACAATTGATTCATTGCTACTCGTATTTTCTATGAGAAAGTTTAATATGGGAAGATCCCACGTAGCGTCCGGTCAACAATCATTACTTTTAGTATCATTCGATAAATATATCAAAAATATAATTAGTAATGTTTTAGGATTTATCACATTATTAAAATATGTAAATTTAGCGAAGATCATTTTGTAAAAAATACTACGCGTTTAGAAAACGGTCAGTTTTGTGTAAAAATTCCTTTAAAATATCCTTCTGACCTCCTAGGTGAATCTTTATCTCGAGCAAAGCATTGTTTTTCATCGTTAGAGCGCAGATTTAAGGGTAACTTACAATTCTGTGAAATGTATAAAAGTTTTATGAACGAATACGAGCTCTTAGGTCACATGTCACTATGTGACACTACAAACAAAGACGCATATTTTATTCCGCATCGTGGAGTGATGCGTGAATGTAGTACTACAACAAAATTAAGAGTGGTTTTTAATGCTAGTAGCCCAACAAATACTGGTGTTTCTTTTAATAATTTACAAATGATAGGACCCGTAGTACAGGATGATCTGTTATCTATCCTAATTAGATTTAGACAACATAAAAATATAATCTAATATTCTGTATATCCAAAAAAAAATTTCAATAAGGCGGAATATTTCATTCAGGGTTCTGACCCTGCAGACGATTAGGCAATGTTAGTCTCCAATTGCCTTTAGGAGAGTTGTAATCTCGTCTACAACATCAATCATTCAAAAGCTACAATTTCCTCGCCTTGATCAGAAAGAAGGCTACGGATACCTAACGGATGATATGTTCAATGTACGAATATGACACGAATGTTTCAACGAGTCACTTACTATCCGTAAGCAAAACAAACCGTTTTCTGAATATAAAAAACGGGCATGTGTAATTTCATTCGAGAATTGGAGTAATTTATGAATTAGTCACGGCGTCATCGAGTCTGCGTCCGAAATACCACGTGATCATCAATATTTACCTCTTTTCTTGAAATCAGCTGAACATAAATG
The DNA here is from genome assembly GCF_905147045.1 of Nymphalis io. Taxonomy (NCBI): domain Eukaryota; kingdom Metazoa; phylum Arthropoda; class Insecta; order Lepidoptera; family Nymphalidae; genus Nymphalis; species Nymphalis io. The sequence continues at coordinate 13,223,456 of NC_065894.1, forward strand.
GCTTTGTTAAATACAGTAAGATTGTATTGTTAGAAAGAGAAGTGAACAGGTACGAAACTTATAATTCAATTAACGGTATTAAAAATGACACTTTTGAAGCATTTGCAACATGTTTGATTTTTCAACTTATGTAATTCCTTAGAGATTTGGTCCAAACAAACGTGACCGTTAGACGGTTCTAAGAAAATATTTGCCTGTCTTTGTCTTTATCTTAAGCTCCGGGTGTATTTGTCTTTATCTTAAGCTCCGGGTGTATTGTGAATGTTTTAGTATTTCGTTTTGGGTATTTGCACGTTCTTTGTTTAATACTTTTTCGATTCACTATTGTTTAAAAACCCCAAGTAAAGTTAGGTCTGTAGATGACGATGAATTTCACGCATATTTTTATAATATTCATCCAGTTTTTTTGTGTACATCTGTTGTACTTTGAATTTCGAGTTTCAGTCTCGTTCTATCATAATATAAGAAGTATTTTGTGGATAGATAGTATAGAATGGCGGACATTTTTAATTTATACGACATAATGCCAATAAGTATTATTTTCCAGAGCTGACTCTAAATCCTAAATTGAACTGACAATATAGTTATAGCTCAAATTATATACAAATAAAAAATGTTTTTTTAATACATGTTGTATTAATTTATACTAATGACGTAAATAGGAAAGATTTGTTTGTTTGTAATCGATACCTAAACTCTGAAACTATTGAATCGTATCTAATAATTCCTTCACCGTTAGAAATAGAAGCCGTGATGGCTCAGTGGTTTGAACGCTTGAATCTTAACCGATGATCGTGGGTTCATTCAAACCCGGGCAAGCAACACTAATTTTTCATGTGCTTAATTTGCGTTTATAATTCATCTCGTGCTTGACGGCGAAGGAAATCATTGCGAGGAAACCTGTATGTGTCTAATTTCACGGAAATTCTGCTACATGTGTATTCCACCAACCCATACTGGAGCTTGGTGGAAAAGGCTCCAAACCTTCTCCTCGAAAAAGGAGAGGAGCCCTTAGGCCAGCGCAGGACATTCACAGTCTGTTACTAGAAATTTACTTTATCCAGAAGTAGCATAGACAGTAACAGTAACAGCCTGTTAATGTCCCACTGCTGGGCTAAGGCCTCCTCTCCCTTTTGAGGAGAAGGTTTGGAGCTTATTCCACCACGCTGCTCCAATGCGGGTTGGTAGAATACACATGTGGCAGAATTTCAATGAAATTAGACACATGCAGGTTTCCTCACGATGTTTTCCTTCACCGTTAAGCACGAGATGAATTATAAACACAAATTTAAGCACATGAAAATTCATTGGTGCTTGCCCGGGTTTGAACCCACGATCATCGGTTAAGATTCACGCGTTCTTACCACTAGGCCATCTCGGCTTTACTAGGCCATCTCGGCTAGAAGTAGCATAGGCTATGTTTTATTTGAATAATAATAATATTTCAGTATATAGGTATGCATGTACTCTTATAGTCACAAACTGTGAGTTTCACAAAGACGAAGCCGAGGGAGAGTGTAGTAAAAAAAATAATCATGAAAATGATAGATATATAATATTAATGAAAGTAAAATAATCTTGATTAATGTTTAGACTGCAAGTAGGTCAGTTCTTTTTGTGCATAATATAACCCTTCGCTGAGTCTTTGACAAACATAAATATTTTTAAATGTTATAAAACAATGAGTACACTTAAATCAACGTAATCCCTTGGACGGAGACATCCTTTGTGAGAACTGTAATTTAGGTACAGGGCTTAAAAAGTTTTGTTTCGTTTAAGAATATCAATACAACGCGATATATATGATGAATAGAAACTCTTGTTTGAATATCTGTAAAAGTTTTTGGCAATGTTGGTGATTCGAATAGAAAGGTAACCTAACCTAACCTAAATATTATTACGACATACCTATTATAACTATCTACATATTTGTATAAGTTACTATAGAAGTATAGCTTTTGTTTCCGTTATCATTTTTCTGTATTAAATAACACATTTTTTCTTAATTAGATGATATAGGCAACAAAATATTGGACGTGCTAAATGCTAAATAAAAAGCTAATTAAAAAAATAATCCAATTTGATCGTTAGTTGAGTGTGAGTCCGACAGCTGAAGCTGCATTAGAAGAGTCGGATAATAATCGCGTTACTCCATCCAGTTACAGTTACATACTCCAGTTTTCACGTAAGAAATCGTCGCGTTTCCCACGAGCGTAACATGAATTTAAGGGATTTATACTTTTAAAACTATAAGAAAGCTTGCTTGAAAAGGAGCGCACATTATTTTGTTATATGTCATATTTAAAAAAAATTAAACGCAAATACAATAGTAATATCTCGCAGAATTCCAGCGACCTGTTATTATAATAATATTCTTACGCAAGAAAATTATTAAATTTTGTATATTAGGCTTAAATATGAAATATCCAATAAATTACTTGTGGTAGTGCTTTGTACAAGCTCGTCTGGGTAGGTACCACCCACACATCAGATATCCTACCGCAAAATAGCAGTACTTGGTATTGTTGTGTTCCGGTTTGAAGGGTGAGTGAGCCAGTGTAATTAAAGGCACAAGGGACATAACATCTTATTTCCTAAGGTTGGTGGCGCATTGGTGATGTAAGTGATGGTTAACATTTCTTACAATGTCAATGTCTACGGGCGTTGGTGACCACTTACCATCAGGTGGCCCATATTCTCGTCCGCCTTCCTATTCTATAAAAAAAACGGCAACATCATAGGTATAGCAAGATTGATGATCCTGTCCATATATTTCCATGTAAAAACGTTGAAAGTTTTTTAGTCATTAATAGGTAGCTATTAAATTTAATCTCATAGATATTCGCCGCCCACCGGCCCCCTACCTGTGCCGGAGCACGGTTTATTGCAGAAGTCGTAAAACTTGTGCAGCGGCCATGACTATAAAATACAGCACCCGCATTATTACAATGACTTAAGACAGCGGACTATATAACCCATAGTTTTGTTTCATGCTAAGTTGCTTATCGGTTTTTCGTTATTTCGGGACACAAAGATAAGATAGTATACAACCGCAGCCAGTAAAATTCAGTACGGATGGAATAATTAGTACAACAGTTCAACGAATTCCATTTTATTTTTACTTAAATATATTTTAACAGGTACCTAATTTTTGAAACGCCAAGATCAAACGCCACCGGTTGGGTACGTAGACTTTATGGCTAAGAATAGGCGATAAAATCAGTAGCCAGTCGGCTTAGTAAAAAATAACAGCTACACAAGTTATAGCAATAATTATATCCATGCATTTCTTTTCCTGTATACCTATATATGAATGCCGGCCTGCCGAACACTTATTTGAGTATTACAAGGTTGTACATAATTTTCCGTGACTGCGTTGTCGGCTAAAACTTAATATATATAAAATTAAATACAGTTACATCCGGAGAGGAGCCATACGGTGTCATTTGCTTCCTATTCTTGCATGAATAACATTTATGAATCGTTCGAATTATCTTTCATTATTCACGAATGGTTTAACTTCTATTTGACCGAATGTTGCAACTAAAATCATATTCTCCAACAATTTTTTCTGCAATGGTTATAATAATAATAATAATAATAATAAAATGGTTGCATTTTGCAAATGTCTCACTGCTGTTAGTAGTACCTATCTCGTTTTGAAGATGTTTGGAACTTGTTCGTGTCACATGTGTATCTAGTAACAGAGAAGATTTTCATCCAACACATGCAGGTTTCTTCATGAGAGTATCTCTCACAACTGAGACTGGATGGCTTTAAACAAAAATTAAGCACACCAAAGTCCAATAGTTTGAAACTTTGAACACGCAATATCTGTTTAAGGCTCACTTAGAAAAAGTGAACCACGATGACATCTATACCATAAATGATAACACTTAATTTACGAATTATTATGTTATTAGAAACAAAACCAAGCAGCTGCTAAGATATTACACAGGCTTATTATTACAGGCTTTATGCAAGTCTGTCTGGGTAGGTACCACCCACTCATCACATATTCTACCGCCAAATCGCAGTACCTACCTACTTAGTATGATCGACCTGAGATCAGGCAAAAGAACCACTGCGACATTTGTAATGGGTACCTATTTCATATTTTAATATTGTTTACCATTTTCATTTTAGCTAACTTCGATTATTTATCAATACATAGATGTGTTACAGGAATGCAATTTTTGTTTTAATTTGTTTTGACGGATTATATCAACAAATAATTACGAGTTATGTTAACAACTTGTTTACGAGACGAAGCTGATTACGAACTAATGATTGTCTTTGTCAAATATTTTGCAATCGTAACGATAGGTAATTAGTTCGAGAGAGCTTTAATCATTATATCATTATAATGATAATAATATTATTATTATATATCGCTAAGAGTATGACTCCGTTTGCACTAACTTTTTTATACCTATCCACTATAGGTATATGTACATTACGTTGTATGTATTTAGGAAATAGTAGTACATCAATACTACATGTACTTACTAATATTTATAATACTGTATAATATTAATTACTGACTTTTAATTCATTATTGTAATTTTCTTTATATTTAATATTTCGCCTGTAACGCGTGATGTGTCAAATAAACATCTAATTTTTATATTATATATCACATTTAGTTGTTTTTTAAGATATAATATTTTGGTTAATCAAAATTTCTAAAATCAAACTGTGGAATTTTATTGCATAGTTGCACAGCAGACAACTACAGGTAGGTAGGGAGGTATTTTTCTCGTAGTCTGATAATCTCATTGCTGGGCTTAGCCTTCCCCTTATAATGAAAGGGAATACTTTAATTCGCCACGACGCTTTATTGGGGATTACTGGAAATATGTATACTTGTTTGTCTTTGAGGTTCTCCCCGTACTTGCAGGCTACCTAACAACGTCTGCGACGTAGAATATTAAAAAAAATACCATTACGTTAAGAGCATATGATGTCCAAATAATACTAATTATTAATTACAAACATTCGTGTGTTAATAAATACTTTAAAAGTTACTCTACTTTCCTTGAACACGGCAATAGAGATTAAAGTAATTTATTAAAGTAAATAATCCGTTTTTATGCTCTTCTGATTATAATACAGTTTTCACACACGATATTATGTTTTAATCATAAACTAATACGAGGCATACTTAAATTAATATCAGTATGAAACCAAAGAACACGTAGAGCATCGTACATACAATAAAATGAAGAAATTATTTGAAAACATTTCGCGATATTGTATCAGAAAATTGTGACATCTTGATATCATTGTAATCAACCTTCACATTTTTCTATCTATTGTGTCAAAAACAAGCAAGCTTGAGTAGCAAATTAATAGCAAACGCAAAATCTACGCAACTCTTCATAATAGACCGAAAGTCACCCCATTGTTCTTGCGATGTGTCCCGTTGGTTCAGGTAGCGGAAGTAACCTGTGCAGCGGGGTGGGGGTGCCCTGCACAATTAGACCTCACCCCCGAGAATAAAAGACCGGGGCGACCAACAACATCATTAGTTACTCGCAGTCAACCGTAACTACTAACCGTACTAACTAAAGTAATCATGGCTCTCTGGACACCATACGCTGAGGACTCACCATTAGATCTATCTGTGAATAGTACACGTGAAACGACATCGCAAACAAATACGGACCTTCCACCGCATCCATGTATAAGCACAGTGCAACACAGTGTTGAACCGTACCCATACATCGGATATTTCCAGCCCATGTACGTGCCCGTTGTTGAACCAGCGCCTGCGTCTTCGAGTACAAATATGTCGCAATCGATGAGTGTCTCAAGGAGTACGTGCGTATTTTCGCCACCCAAGTATCAGATATCAGACGAAAAAAAAAAGCGTCCAAGTTATATGATAGATGTAGACGCTCTATCAGACGATCCGGACTATCTTGCGTTCGAGAGGGAAGCCCTCAGAGCAATGGCCGAAAAGAACGGAGGGTCGTTGCTCGGTAATAATCCGAGAATGCGTCGTGCCGTGCAAACTAATCAGAACGCCGACGATTTTTATAGAAAACAGAGAGAGAGGAATAATTTTGCTGCAAAGCAGAGCCGTGACAAGAGAAAACTACGAGAGATCCAAAATTCACTCAAGGTCACTTGTTTGAAAAAAGACCTGTCTAAGATCATACGTCTGCTGTCTTCGAATAGGTGTATAGTGTGTGACCAGACGTTCCTTTAGAGATGTAGAATTATAATAGTGTTTATTTTTTTTTTATTTTGAACTACAAGTTCTAAACTCTAAGGTGTTTGTGCAATGATGTTTGTGCAATCTTATAAATAGTATACTTGCAGAATATTATTCTCTAAAGAATTGTAAGTTGAAATAAATTTAATAAATGACCAAACATAAATTGACCTTTTAATTATTTAAAACCTTTTAGTTTTGTTACAAAATCATAGAAAGTTATAATCAATTTGAAGTTTACACTAACAATATCTATATCGAGTCAAATATCTTCAATAGATTTTTCTATCTTGTATCATAAAGATAAGGTGGACTACCGAGCTTAACCCCATTCAAGTCCCCATTGAATAAAAAGTTAAGTACATACCATTAAGTTACAATAGAATGGGTGCGGCTTGCGCAAGCGCCGCTTTTTGCTTCTTTCCGACCAATCGGGTTCACGAATGAGTGTTTATTGTATATTCAAAGATGATCGATAGATATACATAATTTACTTTTATATTTACTTTAAATGGGTTTTCGTATTTTTACTTTAAATGGTTATTATGTAATTTTATATTTGTATCGCAGACTGGAATCTAAGATGTAATGTCCTATTTGCCTGTTCCTTACCTAGCTTCTTAACTCTACAAAACAAACGATAAACGATATACACACACAACGATACAAATTATTGATATGGGCGGTAAACTAATGAGTGGTATTCACACAAGCGCGCCTGACCATATTAATAGTGACATTTAACTGAAAATTGTAAATTAATAATTTAAAAAATAGCTAATACACGCATTTTATAGAATTATTTTCTTCCAATTTTGTTTAATGTTAGTTTAGTATGGAGAGTGTTTCTGAAGGGACAATATTAGTAAAACACCAGTGAGTTTGTTATAGCCCGGTTTCTATATTTAACGAATTATTTTTTTACATCTGTAACCGATAATTTTGATATGACTTCAATACTTACGGAACGTTATTTTTTAAATGTTTTTTATTCATGCATAAGGCAAAACGAATTGTTTTTTTTTAAATATAGTAACCGGATATGAAAGAATAGAAGTATGTAAAATAGTCAGCATATCTTGGCGAAAGGATTTCCATTGAGCGGATTTCTTGATTTTCTCTTTTTGATATGTGTAAGCTCCAAACCTCCTCCTCAAAAAGGGAGAGGAGGCCTTAGCCCAGCAGTGGGGCATTTATAAGTTGTTACTGTATTTAATATTTCATATGATCAATGATGGAAAATAAGCAATAGAATGAAAAGACTTCGTCTAAGCACGGCGACGACACTTTTACTTTATCGATGACGGCCCAAGACATGTTATATATATATATCGCAGGTATAATTTCACTAGTGATATTATAATTAAACGGTAGATTGTGAATCGATTTTATTTCTTGCAATTTAACGGCTCGGTTTTAATGACATTGTGTGGTATAAATTTAACGTATATATATCGCCGTTACAGTTTTATTATATGTACATATATAAAGTCAAGATTTTTTTTCCCTAGTTACCTAGTCAGAACAACAAATGATTATTATAGATTGTTTTGTTATTTTTAAAATATATGTTATTTTTTGCAAATTAAAAATATTCCAGGAACCCGAAACATATTCAGAAGTTTAAATTATTTGAGCAACAACTAAAATAACAAACGTATAGTAGAGTCGAAGGCAATATCACGTAGTGTCCGGCTGAATGTTATTGTTTGAGAAAATCGTCGCCAAGTGTCTCCCGGGAGAGAGGCTTGCATCTGTCTAGCGCAAGCAAATATTATAATATCGGTACAAGTTACGAGCTGAACACTTGTTGGACGTGTTTTAAGATTTGTTGATTTCATATGCAATTAAATCAAAGCGACAGTTGACAATAGTACAAATACATTTGTAGGTATAAGATTTGATTTGAGTAGAATAGAAGAATTAGTAACGTACCTATTTTATCCTGAATTTGTTGATTTGGGGCTGATTTATCGATGGGACTATGTTATTTTGAAAAGTGAACTGGCGATCAAAAAATCGGTCGTAAAAAATTAAAGAATTGAAGTCGTTTTTTTTCATCAAAAATATTTATACAAAGCGTCATTTACAAAACGCGTATACACTAAACTTGGACTGTGTCTGAAACAGTACCTGCTCTTTTTGCGGATTATAATCCGCTAATAGTGGGCATTGTCCGCACACGACGGACACATAGATTTGAAATTATCCTTTCTGACAACGTTGCTTCGAAATTATTTAGCAAAAAAAGTCCACAGGCGACAATAGGGAAGAGTTGCGCTACGGGAGCATTGTCTGTTCCCAGAAACGCTGTAAATCATATTTGTGTAAGAATAACTTTAATACCACTCACAAATGGTACAACTTTATCGCAATTGTCAATTCAACATCTCATACAATGCGTTCGGTTACTGCAAATAACTGCACATTGTTATCAACAATAATAATAATTCTTGGAAGGATTCTTAAGACTTCTAGAAGAAAACTTATGATATATTTTCGTAACATTAACGAATTGATAGTATAATGTTAAATATTCATAATCTATATTGTTTAAATATGTATTATATATAAAAATGAAGTAACAAATCTTAAACGTCTTACTGCCAATTATGGAGAAGGTATGGAGTATACTTCACCACGCCAGGTGGAGTATACTCCAATATTTCATGTATTTACTGGTGGTAGGGCTTTGTGCAAGCTCGTCTGTGTAGGTACCACCCACTCATCAGATATTCTATCGCAAATCAGCAGTACTTGGTATTGTGTTCTGGTTTGAAGGGTGAGTCAGTAATTACAGGCACAAGGGACATAACATCTCAGTTCTCAACGTTGGTAGCGCATTGGCAATGTAAGCGATGATTAACATTTCTTACAATGCCAATATCTATGGGCGTTGGTGACCACTTACCATCAGGTGGCCCATATACTCGTCATACCTATATAAAAAAATACGCTGGTCTACCATGGATTGGTTAGGTATAGTTATTATAAATAGAATTATAACTAACACAAGCGTTCCTATACAATTTTTATCCTTCATCATCACGTTTGAGAAGTGTTATTATAAACACACATCGAGCAAGTGAAATCTTAGATCAAAGAATTCTATACCTATAAAGGAAAAGTGCTAGAAAGTTTTACTTCTTCTCAAAGATTCGAATTTTAAGCATGAGCAAAATTTCCGCGTCTTTAACGCTAAAGGATCTGCGGCGGAGCGATCAAAACAGACACAATTGATTCATTGCTACTCGTATTTTCTATGAGAAAGTTTAATATGGGAAGATCCCACGTAGCGTCCGGTCAACAATCATTACTTTTAGTATCATGCGATAAATATATCAAAAATATAATTAGTAATGTTTAAGGATTTATCACATTAATAAAATATGTAAATTTACAAATAATCAATTAATTTGTAAAGCATGAAAACTGCTTTTTACTACAAGTACATATATAAAAAAAGACATAAAACCATCTTTGCACAAGAATTTGTAAAACATTATAAATGCCGGTGTAAAATTTTGATATCAGCTCGTAAGCGATTTTTAGCTCGTAGAAAATACAGCCATAACAACGTATAACATATATACGTAAACTGAAAATATTTTTGCCGAAAAAACAATCGGATAGTAAAATATTTATACCGAAAATACAATAAAATGCTTATGTAAAATACTTGCATGATACTTCAGGACAACATAATGCATATCAATTGGTATTTATACTTATATTTTTGTCCATTTTTATATAAGTTTTTTTTAATTTCAATGCTAATTTAAATTCTCTTATTATTAGTTTAGTATTATTACTTTAATTTAACCAAAGCCGGTTGAGTCGTTATATCTGGTATTAGGCTTGCTGGTCCGTTTCAAATATTTAATAGTCTTGTTTTTCCTCAACCAATTTTTTATATTTGTAACCTGAAGTTACCAATAAGTATAGCACACTTTATTTTGTTTTGAAATGGTTTTGCTTTATTATATATTACAGATATTATAGTTTACTGTGTTTGACTTTCAATCACAAGTTTTTGTACTATTTTAATACAAGACAACATTTCAAAGGAGCAGTTATACAAAAATTTGCATGAAATAGCCGAGTCATTGTCCGGTAAAGCAGTGTTCGGAGTTCGGTGTAGTAATCCCGAATGTGCAAGTAACGTGCGACAATATGCACAAAGCCGAGGTGTGAATGAGATCTTCATCAGCGGTCAGCGCTGACTCATGCCACCCTCACAACCCTTATTTACGCTTCGAATCGTGTAGCGTTAGCATAATACATTATTTCTCTGCTTGGACGCTTCGCTTCGATGCTTAGACTTTACTAATATTGAAAAAAAAAATATAGCCAGCTACTATTTAATCCTTGTACTTGATCAAATTAAAAAAAAAAACAAATTTCCACAAGATCATTTCAATTGCTAATTTATTTATACTAATATTATAAATACGAAATAACAAGGGGCCCTGTCTGCCAGTCGCGATAGGGGTAAGGGGCAGTGTTAGGTATAAAAAGCCCATAAGTTTCAAGGTTGCTTCATACAAAATTTCATCAAAATCAGTTCAGTGATTTATTATTATTATGTATATATGTTTTTTGATGAGCAATCTGACTAAATACTTTACGCTCATTCGTCGCCTATTGAACGACAAATTATTTTTATTATACATATATTATTATAAAATAAGTTTAATCAGTGATTCAGGAACTAGATGGAACTATATGACAAACAATAATAATGGCTTATTTTTAGACATTGCTTTGCTATCCGTACATGTCCCAGTGGACATAATCCGGGTCCACGCGGAAGGGTTCCACGCAAAAGACAGACGCGATCGCAATCCCCAAACTACGATTGATAACCATACCAAAACAACCCCTATTCTTTATGGCATAGAAAAGCATTTTCCCCACAAAATCTAGGCAGCTGCCAAAATTAATGCAGATGTCGATTTCGCGTATCGAAATTACATATCCGCTAAATTGACAGTTATATACGGTTTCCTATTTACTATCGGATTTGTTTACGTACGATGTTATTTATAAGGGGCTTACATTGGGGATTTGAAATGCGTAACAATATGTATTTATAAAAAAAAATATTACATACATAAATTTTTTAATCTGTATTTTTTGTCTTTAAATAAAATGATTATACAATTTCTGACAGCATACGCCGCGGAGACGTGTCTCTCTGTCAGGGACGATAGGTGATTATTACTCTAAAGATTTTTCTTAATCTAAAAATTATTCTATAAAAAACTGTTGTATAAGTTACATTGAGATGAATATTGTTGAAGAATTGCTTTCAGTTGCTTCTTAGTATTATTAATTTTTTTCTACTAAAGTCCCCATTAATCTAGATCACAGCCGTATTACGATCTGGTCTAAAACATTAATAAGTAATTTTATGTGAACTTTCGGTAACTTCGTGTCTTAAGGGAAAGTCTTTTTTTTATAGTATAGATAGGCGGACGAGCATATGGGCCACCTGATGGTAAGTAATCATCAACGCCCATAGACATTGGCATTGTAAGAAATTTTAACAATTGCATCACCAATGTACCACCAACTTTGGGAACTAAGATGTTATGTCCCTTGTGCCTGTAATTACACTGACTCACTCACCCTTCAAACTGGAACACAACAATACCAAGTACTGTTGTTTTGCGGTAGAATATCTGATGAGTGGGTGGTACCTACCCAGACGAGCTTGCACAAAGCCTTACCACCAGTGAAAAGTATCAATAGTCCACTAACACAATTTATCACTAACTGGCATTAATCACTTAAAAAAGGTTAAGTCCTTTTCAACATTAGAGCCAATAATAATTATTATCATATTCTATTTATTGGTTTTATTTAATTGAATTTATATTTACTAATATTATAAATGCTTATCTCTCTGTTTCATGGCTAACTTAGCCGAACCGATTTTGATGCAATTTAGTAGGCAGCAAGTTTGAGCCCCAAGGAAGGACGAAGCCTATATAACTATTTGCTTTTTTATACCTTACATCTAAATGAGAAAAACAAATTAATTTTTTTATAAATACTTTTTAAATGTTAGTTGCAATTTAAAGTAATATAATTTATTATCTATATAATTTCCATATAGGTCATGACTGCCTCGTTGGTCTGTTGGCTTAATGTAAGGCCGCAGACCCGGAGGTCTTGGGTTCAATTCCCAGGTCGGGACAATAAAAAGTTATTGAGTTTTTCTGTCAGAAAATTCTCAGTAGCAGCCTGGAGTTTGGAAGTTGGAAGTGTACACTCCAGTGCCTCGGAAAGCACGTCAAGCCATTGGTCCTGCGACAGAACTCTTTCCGGTTGTGTTGGATTGCCGTCCCATTGGATTATGAGAGTTAGAGAATAGAGAGTGCACCTGTGTTTGCATACACACTTGTGCACTACTAAATTATTAGTATGAACACGGAAACAATTATTTTCAATTACCTTTGCACTATTTTAATATTATTTAGTACTTTTATTTATAAAATTCCAATAAGTACGTGATTTTTTTTCATAACATAACCTCAAATTCTATATTTATTTTGGCATTTGAGTTTTGACATAAGGATGACAGAACAGACCGACGGTGATATAATATGTTTTAAAAAATTAAAAAAAGAAATCATTAATAATATTTTTATTAAAATAATTTTAGGTACATAAATATTTTAATAGTGCCTTTTAAATAATATAATAATACATACAAAACAATATAAAAGTGACACTGTCGTAAAATTCTCGATTGATGTCACTTTTACCTTTAAGCAAGTTAGCTTACCGCTATTCAACGATAGATGTCACTTTTTGTTATTTGTTCTAATATTTTTTTTTTGATAATTCATGCCATAATCCCTACCTAATATAAATGCTAATGTGTTTATAGGCTTATACTTTCAGGCAGGAACGGAAATATGCCGTACAGCGAATGTTTGCTTCGCAAGTGAAAATATTATTTTTATTATTGAGGGTACTAACGAATTTTGTTAGGTTAAAATATTTATTAAAATTAATATTTATATATTTTCATAGATATATTAAAAAAATTATATAGAAACTTAAACAAAAACTAAAGTAGCCATATAATTAAATCAGTATAACACTTTAAAGCTTTTAAGAGTTTAAAACTGTTTAAGAGGAAACGTTACCTGGAACGACAGGACTTCATAAGAAGATGAGTGCTTGATATAGTAAGATTGAATTAAAACTTCAGTTAAAATCTCTTCAAGTTTTATGAGCTCGAATACGACTTTACCATTTATATGGCGGCTTTAACATAATCTCCGTAGGAGAGATTTTATTTATTCATTCATTAATTGATCTAAATTAATAGTAATTTTATTGTTATTTTACTGTATGGAGTTCTATAAATCTATCATACAAAGTTTTCTCAGAATCAGTTATAGTTTTGTCAGAATATTTGACACTTGGAAAGCGTCGGAGCGATATTTTGAATCATATATCGTATATACACATACTATCGGACATATACATATGACACCAACGAAACCATAAAATAGAATAATAATACTTATTATTCCTATTAGGCCTATGTTCAGCAGTGGACAACGATTGGCTGTTGATTGATTGATTGATTGACTTATTATTCTCCTGACATACCTATCAAACAACATACATTTTTTATTTATAGTATTATTATGAAATATAATTTTAATTCCTGTTTTTATGTAATATTTCTAAGAATGGAATAAGAAGGGTCGTCACTTGCATTACTGATTTATGTTCTAAATAGCTGCGACTCGCTATTTTATCCACGTTAAATTGTTTTTACGTATATATGTACGTAATCTTTAAGTTATTATAACTTTTGATAGATACAACCGATTTTGTTGAAATAAAAACTAATGTGTGCCTTATTCTTGCCTATATTAACTAAATTACTAATATTTGAATTTAATTGTTATCAATAATGAACGAACGAACGAACAAATAATGCTTGTTTTCGTTTTGACAACTCGGAAATATTCATATTAACTCAATAAATAAGTTATTTTTAATTTTATCAATAAAATTAATTGTGGATACAGACAAAGATGATAAAGATTCGATGTGACCAATATGTATTAGAGGGACAACGATTTCAAATACTCTTATTATTTATTTTGAAACATAAAAAAATTAAATAGGTATTTGTACGGTTTTCTTAAATGCAAAGAATACACATTTGTACGCTCGTTATGTTTTTTCAATACTTTAGACAGGAGCGTTAGACACCGTTTGTTTATCAGTTATTAATCTCTGTTGAGATACCGGAATGAATAATGACCAGTGGTTCAGATTAAATACTTATGAAAATGTATAATGATGGTAAGTACGAGTGTGTAGTGATAGTAATATAGACTGCCTCGTTGGTCTAGTGGCTAGATATAAGGCCGCAGAACCCGAGATCCTGGGTTCAAATTCCAGGTCGGGCCGATAAAAAGTTAGTGAGTTTTTCAGTCAAAGATTCTCAGTAGCATCCCGGAGTCTGGAAGTTGGAAGTGTGTACACTCCCGTGCTTCAAAGAGCACGTAAAACTATTAGTCCTGCGCCTGAACTCTTTCCGGTCGTGTCGGATTATGAGAGTGAGGGAATAGAGAATGCACCTGTGTTTGCGCACGTACTTGTGCACTATAATATGTCCTGCGCCGATGGCTAATCTGTTGAGATTGGCTGCCGTGCCTGAAATCTATTAGGAGGACATCAACATCTTCAAATTTTGGTTCCTAAAATTATTTATTTTTTAGCTTTTCTTCATATTGATAAAGAAAGTAAGCTATAACTTGTATACGCTAAATTCTGGATAAAAATTTAAATCTGAATATTATAACCATAATGATCTTATTTTTTATCTTTTTCTATTCTCCATTTATTATATTTGCGTATCATTACCAATGAATTATTCATTTAAAAATATAGTTTTAGAAATTATTGTGATCCTGTGGGTATTTATGCAACTTCAAGTAAGTCCCTACAATTTAAATAACTAGTCTTAAAGTATTAATACAAAAAACTGACAAAATACAGTAGATAAAAATACAATGGTAACTGGCACAATTGCTTAGTGTATCTTGGTTGACAAAAGTATAAGCCACGTTATCTGTTTTTAATACTTGCACAATAGCGACAGATTAAAAAAATCCTTTACAATACAGTGACGGTGGTCTCGCTCATTCGACCAAATGCTAATTCGTTTACTTCTCTTACAAGGTAGAATTCATTCTCGTCTTTTATTATTCAAAAATGTTTAATAGAAATACACTTTTCTAATTAAATAAGTGATAACGAAGTAACAGCCTGTAAAACGTCCCAATGCTCGGCTCAGGTGCAGGTGTTGTAACGACTGGGCCATCTTCAATCTTTTATGATTAATAGGTATTTTTAAAACGTAATATTTTTGAATATAGATTCTAACGAGAAGAACTGACAACAAACTCAATAGTTAAGTACTCTTTTCCACCAAGTTAGTTTTTTTTTATTTAGGTATATTAATAATAATACTTTATTGTTATCCAATACATACATATTATAAAAAGTAGCCCTGACTCCTGAACTGGCGTTACCCGTGTGTCAGAAGTCAGTTCCATCCCATGCAATTATTAAAAAGTATTACAAAGGGTCTTATTACTAATTATTGTAAGTTAATCCAAACCGTGTGCGCGTGACTGCATAAATGTGTTGTGTTGTAATGTGTAATGTGTGTGATAGTTGTGGTAGTTAATAGTTTCTCAACGTCTTCATAATTAAGTTGTTTTAACCATGTTTTAGTTTTGCCTTTTAATTGGTAGTTATTAATGTCCTTTATTCTTGAAAATTGAGTATTTTTTATAAAATCTAGGTACGATACTGTTATATTGTTGCTGTGCAAATTTACTTTTAACTTTATTGTAAGGAAATCGATGGAATATGAATTAAATACAATTAAATTTATTAGTTATCCGGTATGAAAATCAACGGATACTAATGTTTTCTTTATAATCGATATAGTCTTTTATTAAGTAAATATTTTTTCTTTATAAATTAGTTTTTGACATGCGATTTAAATTTATTAATAGGTCAAGTAAATTTTTTTTTTTTTCTACTGACTTTGTTTATTTCATTACATCAACTAAATTTATTTAATACTACATTGAAACATAAATATTATATCTAAGTTAACATGTTTTACACGTTAACACAGAAATATAACAATGTAATTTTTTTTTATTGTTTAAGTCAAATTTAAAATAGTACCACCCAATTCCCACCCGACGCAAAGCTGCCCATAATACAGGCTGCATTTCCGCGCTGTACGTTTTTTTTACAAGAAGTGTTCATTTATTATTATAAGAATTACCGAACTGTGGAATATTATTTGTTGTTAATGTCCCAGGAAGGTTTTCATTTATTAAGTTGGTTACATGGTAATGTTAATAAAAAACCAATTAAATTTGTACCTATCCTGCCTGTAAATCAACAAATATTAACTCGTTGTGGTTGTGGTTCAAGCTCCACTTGGTTCTTCGGATCACGGCCTTATATCTACCAAAGTGCCACAGGCCAAGCTGCCGCCATCAGCGGTATGCAAACGTCGCGTTTGGCACTATAAGTCGGCAGATTGGGACGGTATGCGCGATTACTATGCGTCAGTCCCATGGAAGGAACGTTGCTTCAGTGGGAATGACCCGACAGCTAGTGCCGCTGCTGTTGCTGATGAGATCATGTTAGGAATGGAATACTACATTCCTAGCTTAGATCTCATCAGTAGGGGTACGCGTAACCGTTGGTTAACTCGTGAATGTGCCGACGCTGTATCATCTAAGCAGGCCGCATATCGCGCGTGGATCAACGGCTGCGTTAGCGGGGCATCTAACATTGACTCACTGAAAGCAAACTACAATAAAAATTCCAAGTCCTGTAGGAAGGCATACACGAGAGCGGATGCACAGCGCATTGTACAGGTTGGTCATGACCTTATTTCGCATCCTAGGATACCTCGCATTGCAAAACAATTTCCACCGCTCAGAAATCCGGACGGATCGCTAGCTCACAGTCCGCAGGAGAAAGCCGATCTCCTGGCTAAACTCTTTGCCGACAACTCCGTGATCGATGATTGTAGTGCGCTGCCACCAACAATACCTTCATATGGCCACACGATGCCTGACATCAAAATCAGGCAACGTGATGTGCGTGCGGAGCTGCAATCACTTGATATACGGAAAGCTAGCGGTCCCGATGGAATACCAGCCATAGTGCTGAAGAACTGCGCGGCGGAGCTGTCTTCTGTGTTAACGCGCCTGTTCCTACTTTCTCTCTCTTTGAGATGTGTGCCGGAGGCTTGGAGAAGAGCTAATGTGCAAGCGGTTCCCAAAAAAGGGGATCGGTCTGACCCGGCAAATTATCGACCAATAGCTATCACCTCAGTAATTTGTAAGGTGATGGAACGGATTCTTAACAACCAATTGATCCATTACCTAGAAGATCGCTGTCTAATTAATGATCGTCAGTACGGGTTTCGACCAAAACGGTCCACAGGTGATCTTCTAGCGTACGTAACACACCTCTGGGGTGAAGCTATCGACAAGCATGGAGAATCGTTGGCTGTCAGCCTCGATATCTCCAAGGCTTTCAACAGGGTCTGGCACAGAAGTCTTCTCTCCAAGCTACCGGCATATGGTCTGCCTGCTCAGCTATGCACCAGGATTGCCAGCTTCCTACACAAGCGTAGCCTTCGTGTTTTAGTAGATGGTTGCGCTTCACAATTCTATGTAGTGAATGCTGGGGTCCCCCAGGGATCTGTGCTGTCTCACACACTCTTTCTTTTGCATATCAATGATATGCTCTCTCTTGGGAACATACATTGCTATGCAGACGATAGTACAGTGCATGGTGGATACCACGGACGCGCAGTGGCTGGGCGGACGGAAACTGAGAAGAGGCGGGAGAATCTTGTCATTGAACTCGATAGGACATTAGAGCTCACCGCCGAATGGGGTTCTGATAATCTTGTTGAGTTTAATGCCAAGAAAACACAGGTATGCGCTCTCACAGCGAAAAAGTCACCATTTTCCCCTCTTCCCTTCCTCTGTGGCACACCGCTGATGATAAAAAGCAAAATCGCCATGCTGGGGATGGACGTTCGCTGCGACCTTAGTCCAAGGGATTACATCGAGGCTATTATAAAAACTGCTTCACGGAAACTCGGAGTTCTGAACAAGGTGCGGCGTTTTTTCACGCCACAACAACTGTGCCAGTTATACAAAACACAGGTACGGTCTTGCGTTGAATATTGCTCGCACCTTTGGGATGACTCCGCTAAGTACCTACTGGAGGCCTTGGACCGGTTGCAGCGACGTGCAGTACGCATTATTGGCGACGTAAAGGTCACAAACACCCTTGAACCTTTACAATTGCGTCGCGAGATAGCAGCACTGAGCGCTTTCTATCGACTGTATCACGGCGAGTGCTCTGAGGAATTATTCTCTCTAATTCCTGCTTCCCCCTTCCTTCTTAAGTCCACGCGAGCTGGTTCTCGATGTCACCGCCTAACTGTGACATCAATTCCATCGCACACAAAGAAATTTGGCAACTCCTTTCTGTGTCGCACTACCAAAACATGGAATTCCTTACCAGCTCACGTGTTGCCCTCCTCTTACAACCCGGGTTCCTTCAAACGAGGCGTGAAGAGGCATCTTGCGGGCCGGCAAGGCGGGGACGGCTAGTGCAGAACATTCTTCCCGACTGTACTGGCCGTCGTCGCGTTTGGACTCTACTACCACTTACCATCAGGTGGAGTAGAGTCATTTGCAATCCCGGGGCATATAAAAAAAAAAAAGAGTAAATAGTATGTAAAGTTATTATAACTTTTCTTTTAAAATTTCTAAAATAAATAAAAATGTAGTGTCTGTCTCTCAGTTTGCCGGGTCTAATCGCCAAAAAGTAAAAAAAAATATTATAGAGAATATTCTGATGTACTGTTTGTCTTTAAAATTATCATCCAAATCCGTTCTCTACCTATATAAGTATAATTACAAAAAATATTTTCAGGAAGTCATTGCAATTCTTTCGAAATGTGATAAAAAGCGTTATTTTTCTTCCGTTAATATTTTTAGGCTTTAGGACTTGGGCTTTAGGTTATTGCTCAATGTGTAATATAAACTTAACGCGGCTTAAACCGTTGGGCACTGTTAATAATAAATACATGTATAAAGATGTATTCTGCACGTACTGCTTATTACTTCATTGTATAGTAAATGTAGTAATCGATAACTACCGAATTGTGTGATTGATACAGTTGCAACGCGGAAATAAGATGCATCTGTTATTTCGGAACACATTATCCAAAATGAACTCTATTGTAATAATATAGAGTTAAAAATTGATTGTGCCGCGTATGCTTTGCTAGAATTACATTTAAGATAATATAAGTTTTATTATATTGTGTTAAAGAATGAATTATAATGGCACAGGTTACGTGTGAATGCCCACGCGCCTGCCATTTGTGTTAACCCATTACAAAACTTAGTGGTCGGTTCGACCATTTTGTATTGTTGACATATTTCAAGATGGATGGTATAACTGTTTCACAATAATGTGTGTTTGATATCTATTTTATTTTCCGTTAGTGTTTTTTTGGACGGCAGACGATTTAAATTCCATGAATTTCAATTTGAAATAACTTCGAAGAGATACACTGAATACGGTTTTGTCACGAACTTTCTATAAATGACTTTTGTATATTTAAATGTGTAACTTCGTGAAAATTAACAAAAATAAATTAGTAATGAGTATTTAAAAATATTTTTTTTATAATTTGGTTTAATTACTGCAATTAAATGAATAGTAATCATTTCAAAAAGTATATTATTCTATATTTAAATTTTCTTTTTCGGAAGCATAAAGCTTAATAGTCCCTTTCAAATTAAACTTATTTAATTTTTTAAAGGCCCTAATGGTGAGTTCCCATAACAGATAATGATGTCCAGCGCGTGCTTTGATAAAAGTCATCGAAGCGTCATCAGGGGACCAACTGATGCGTCTTTCTCGTAACTTTCGGTCGAAATTTTGCAATTATATAAATAAAAACCGACGGTGGTCCTACATTGATCCCGTGACAGGAAAGGGTTATAATACCTTAAACGTTTCAAGTGAGACGCATCTACAATTGGTCAAAAGATTATTCAAAAACATGAAAAACCAGTTGTTTGGGTTGATGCATTACTTTAAATATTGTCATTTATTGAACTTTAGCTTCCGATATGTATTTTTTCAAATTTTCAATAACCGATAACTAAATTTCGACCATCAGAACTAACCCCGTGGACGGTCGGAGACAAAAGTTGAAAATGAAGAACTAAAGGCTATTGTGGAAGCGGATCCATCACAAAGCACTTCAGAGATAGCTGCAGTCTTCGGGGTAAGTGATAAAACTGTATTAATTCATTTCAAGCAAATCGGGAAAGTAAAAAAACTTGAACGATGGGTACCTCATGAATTGAGTGAATCGAACTTGCAAACACGCGTAGACTGCTGTGTTACTTTGCTCAACCGACACAATAATGAAGGGATTTTAAATCGAATCATTACTTGTGATGAAAAGTAGATACTGTACGATAATCGGAAGCACTCGTCGCTATGGCTGAACCCTGGAAACCCAGCCAAATCCTACCCTAAACGAAAATTGACTCAGAAAAAGTTACTTGTGAGTGTTTGGTGGACTAGCGCCGGTGTCGTTCACTACAGCTTTTTAAAATCTGGCCAAACTATTACGGCATATCTATTGTCAGCAACTGCAAACCATGAAGGAAGAACTAGCAACTAAACAACCGAGATTGGTCAATCGCTCTAGGCCACTGCTGCTTCACGACAACGCAAGACACACACTGTACAATTAACAACCACTAAGTTAAATGCTACAATTAGAATGTCTACGACATCCACCGTACCCCCCGGGCCTGTCTCCAACAGATTACCATTTTTTCCGGAATTTGGACAACTTCTTACAAGGAAAAAAATTCAACTCCGATGCGGAGGTCCAAACCGCCTTCAAAGAGTTTATTGATTCTCGCCCCCATGGTGTTTTTTAGTAAAAGGATCTATGAGATAGCAAAAGTGTATGAATAGCAACAGTATTTTGATTAATTAAATATATTTTACAAAAAAAAAAAAACTTTATATTCCTCCCGTACAAAACGCCAATTTCATATGTAAGGACCTAATAATAATACATTTATTGTTATATGGTTCTTTAAGTAAAGCTTCTTTGGATGCGATATGAATTAAATTTCAATATAGTATAAGAGCAACGTTTCTGTATGTAATGTTTAAGTGAGTTCCAAACCTTCTCTCCTTAATTAATTATTTAAGTCGAGTCTTTACCTAGCAATTGTTAAGTTAGGTACTTAAGTCCTGTGTTTGACAGAAAGTTACTGTCTAACACAGACGGGTTGAAAGATGCTTATCTAATTATGTATTTAAAAATATAACATTTATGTTACGTTCTTATAGTTCACTTCTCACACATACTTTTATCACCGAAATTTAGTTGAGAAGGTTTGATTTTTGATTTTTTATGTGAAACTTTGATTTTTAAAGACGTATAAAGTCGTAAGTACATATTTTTAATTGTTAATTTTAAGGCTTAGTGATAACTTGACGGTGTAATTATTTCAGTAAATAAATAAAATAAACTCAATTCACAAATATCAACGTTTAATTTGTTCTTGGAGTGATGTTTAAGATTTATTTACTGATAGCTTTTGCGTCAGTTTCATGTTAAGCAGAAAACTCGGATGATGTCACTATTGTTTACAGCGACCGCATTGCGATAAATTGAACACAACTCGCTCAGTCTATACAAGAGCAAAGAACAAAGGTTTCGAATTAAGATAAAATTGTATAAAAGGCAAATAAAGGTTCTCAAATAACAAAATGTACTCAAGTTCTCGGCTGTAGTTCAAAAGCTGCTGTAATTTATACTAAGTAAACATGTCGCACGCGACTTTGTTAACGCTAACAATTCATACGGACATTTTTTTGATCCCGCTATAAATATATGACATTAAGAGACTGTAACTGATTTAAATAATTACTAATTATATTTCTTTGCTTATATTATTCCATTGGACATTCCTAACTGTAATATTTGACTTACTCCCAGCAAAATAGTAATAGAATCCTATTGTTTAAGGGGAAATTTAATATTTATGTCGCCTACAGTCCCGTTACGAGTCCCGCAGGTAAAGGATTACCCCTTCCACAACACCCTTTTACGCCCACAAATGAGACAGACGCGTTAGAAAATTGCATTCAGTGTTTACTGACTACTTGTTCAGAAAACAACACATGCTAAAAAATGGCTTTGTGGACCCCCTACGCGGAGGAACCTTTGGACTTAACTACAAATGTTAAACAGGAAGTCTCACCAGACAGTACCTCAACACCTGGTTCCAAGGTTCCTGACTATAGATATTCATCAGAGCCACCGAGTTTAGAACATGAAAATAGATCTTACTATTGTTATGAGTGCAACATCCCGCCGTCCCAAATATCTCCGGTCGAGAGTTGGAACTACAGAAACGCACCTTCAACATCGCAATCAGAGGACTTAGATGTCGACTCGCTGTCTGATGATGCCGAGTATCAAGCCTTTTCAAGCAGGATGCATTTCGAGCTATGGCCGAGAAGAATGGAGGCAGCTTACTTGGAAATAATCCGAGAATGAGGCGAGCGGTCCAGAGGAATCGAGACGCTGACGACTCGTACAGGAAGCAGAGAGAAAAAAACAATTACGCGGCGAAACAGAGCAGAGACAGACGAAAGTTAAGAGAAGTTCGTCACGCGTTTCAAGTGACATATCTAAAGAAAAGAATTGCGAAATTAAGGCCCAAGCTCAGAGAATGAGTATGTCAACCTTGTCAACATCGCAAACAAATACGGAGCTTCCACCGCATCCGTGTATAAGCACAGTGCAACACAGTGTTGAACCGTACCCATACATCGGGTATGTCCAGCCCATGTACGTGCCCGTTGTTGAACCATCGCCTGGGCCTTCGAGTTCCGGGTTGCAGCAATCGACTAATAATTATATAAGTACGTGCTTGATATCGCCACCCAAGTCTCCGGGATCAGACAAAAAAAAAGCGTCCAACGGAGCTTCCACCGTATCCGTGTATAAGCACAGTGCAACACAGTGTTGAACCATACCCATACATCGGTTATGTCCAGCCCATGTACGTGCCCGTTGTTGAACCAGCGTCTGCGTCTTCGAGTACAAATATGTCGCAATCGATGAGTATCTCAAGGAGTACGTGCGTATTTTCGCCACCCAAGTCTCCGGTATCAGACAAAAAAAAAGCGTCCAAGTTATATGATAGATGTAGACGCTCTATCAGACGATCCGGACTACCTTGCGTTCGAGAGGGAAGCCCTCAGAGCAATGGCCGAAAAGAACGGAGGGTCGTTGCTCGGTAATAATCCGAGAATGCGTCGTGCCGTGCAAACTAATCAGAACGCCGACGATTTTTATAGAAAACAGAGAGAGAGAGGAATAATTTTGCTGCAAAGCAGAGCCGTGACAGGAGAAAACTACGAGAGATCCACAATTCACTCAAGGTCATTTATTTGAAAAAATACCTGTCTAAGATCATACGTCTGCTGTCTTCAAATAGGTGCATAGTTTGTGACCAGACGTTCCTTTAGAGATTTAGAATTATAATAGTGTTTAATTTTTTTTATTTTGAACTATAAGTTCTAAACTCTAAGGTGTTTGTGCAATGATGTTTGTGCAATCTTATAAATAGTATACTTGGAGTATTACAAGGTTGTACATAATTTTCCGTGACTGCGTTGTCGGCTAAAACTTAATATATATAAAATTAAATACAGTTACATCCGGAGAGGAGCCATACGGTGTAATTTGCTTCCTGTTCTTGCATGAATAACATTTATGAATCGTTCGAATTATCTTTCATTATTCACGAATGGTTTAACTTCTATTTGACCGAATGTTGCAACTAAAATCATATTCTCCAACAATTTTTTCTGCAATGGTTATAATAAATTACTTAAATTAATATCGGTATGAAACCAAAGAACACGTAGAGCACCGTACATACAATAAAATGAAGAAATTATTTGAAAACATTTCGCGATATTGTATCAGAAAATTGTGACATCTTGATATCATTGTAATCAACCTTCACATTTTTCTATCTATTGTGTCAAAAACAAGCAAGCTTGAGTAGCAAATTAATAGCAAACGCAAAATCTACGCAACTCTTCATAATAGACCGAAAGACACCCCATTGTTCTTCCGATGTGTCCCGTTGGTTCAGGTAGCGGAAGTAACCCGTGCAGCGGGGTGGGGGTGCCCTGCACAATTAGACCACACCCCCGAGAATAAAAGACCGGGGCGACCAACAACATCATTAGTTACTCGCAGTCAACCGTAACTACTAACCGTACTAACTAAAGTAATCATGGCTCTCTGGACACCATACGCTGAGGACTCACCATTAGATCTATCTGTGAATAGTAAAACGTGAAAAGACATCGCAAACAAATACGGAGCTTCCACCGCATCCGTGTATAAGCACAGTGCAACACAGTGTTGAACCGTACCCATACATCGGGTATGTCCAGCCCATGTACGTGCCCGTTGTTGAACCATGGCCTGGGCCTTCGAATTCCGGGTTGCAGCAATCGACTAATAATTCTATAAGTACGTGCTTTATATCGCCACCCAAGTCTCCGGGATCAGACAAAAAAAAAGAAGCGTCCAACGGAGCTTCCACCGTATCCGTGTATAAGCACAGTGCAACACAGTGTTGAACCGTACCCATACATCGGGTATGTCCAGCCCATGTACGTGCCCGTTGTTGAACCAGCGCCTGCGTCGAGTTCAAATGTGTCGCAATCGATGAGTGTCTCAAGGAGTACGTGCGTATTTTCGCCACCCAAGTCTCCGGTATCTGACAAAAAAAAAAGCGTCCAAGTTATATGATAGATGTAGACGCTCTATCAGACGATCCGGACTACCTTGCGTTCGAGAGGGAAACCCTCAGAGCAATGGCCGAAAAGAACGGAGGGTCGTTGCTCGGTAATAATCCGAGAATGCGTCGTGCCGTGCAAACTAATCAGAACGCCGACGATTTTTATAGAAAACAGAGAGAGAGGAATAATTTTGCTGCAAAGCAGAGCCGTGACAGGAGAAAACTACGAGAGATCCACAATTCACTCAAGGTCACTTATTTGAAAAAAGACCTGTCTAAGATCATACGTCTGCTGTCTTCGAATAGGTGTATAGTGTGTGACAAGACGTTCCTTTAGAGATTTAGAATTATAATAGTGTTTATTTTTTTTTATTTTGAACTATAAGTTCTAAACTCTAAGGTGTTTGTGCAATGATGTTTGTGCAATCTTATAAATAGTATACTTGCAGAATATTATTCTCTAAAGAATTGTAAGTTGAAATAAATTTAATAAATGACCAAACATAAATTGACCTTTTAATTATTTAAAACCTTTTAGTTTTGTTACAAAATCATAGAAAGTTATAATCAATTTGAAGTTTACACTAACAATATCTATATCGAGTCAAATATCTTCAATAGATTTTTCTATCTTGTATCATAAAGATAAGGTGGACTACCGAGCTTAACCCCATTCAAGTTCCCATTGAATAAAAAGTTAAGTACATACCATTAAGTCACAATAGAATGGGTGCGGCTTGCGCAAGCGCCGCTTTTTGCTTCTTTTCGACCAATCGGGTTCACGAATGAGTGTTTATTGTGTATTCAAAGATGATCGATAGATATACATAATTTATTTTATATTTACTTTAAATGGGTTTATTGTATTTTTAATTTGTAGATAATCAATATAAAATGTTTAAAAGCAAATACAAAACCGTTCAATATTTTTTTTGCCTCTGTTCATCAAACGATTTGTGTTATGTTTATTAGTTATTAAGATGCACACGGAATGATATCAATAAATAAATGGAAATAAGAGTGAAAAAATAACAGTACTAAACTTGCAAATTCATATATGTACTACTCAAATTTTCAATAATCCACCGCGCGAACATTAGTGTTATATTAGCTTCTTAATTAAAGTTATTTTTAGGTTAAGAAATCTAAAAATAAAACTAATTCCTGTACTTAAACTAGATTTATTTCGCTACAAATAACCTTACACAACTGGATATAACAGACTACTATACTTTCTGCTTGATGACGTGCGGCAAGTCGAATTTACCTCGGACGCATTTCAGCTTCACACCGGGACAATCTTTAACTCTGAAATTGATAACCAACCCAAATTCATCATACATTATTGGTGGCAGACGCAGCAGATACTTGTTAAGTTTAATATTAATCCATTTGGTTTTTGGTTAGTTTGATGGATCGCTTATAAAGCTAATCACAAGGTTGATAAGTAGTCACCATCGCCCATGAATTTTGAAAATATTAACTATTCCTTACATCGTCAACGCACCAATAATGGGAACAGAGATATATATCTTTTGCCTGCATTTACACTGGCTCACTCACCTTTGTAATTGTAAAAAGATCTATAGCTAAGTATATTTATAGCCAAGATGTGCTGCAGTATTATGGCGACTGCTCCATTTATCATGATGAACCACATCACTCACCTGCCGACTCTAACGAGCACGATATTGTGTTCCTGCAGGTTGTGTCCGATGCCCGGCACGTAGGCGATCATCTCTCGCCCGCTGGAGAGACGCACGAGCACGCATTTACGGTTAGCGGAGTTCGGCTTCTTGGGTTTTCTGATCAAGGTTTTTAGTATCACACCCTGAAATTATGTTCCTTATTTAACTAAAAGTAAGAGCCTGTTTAGGGAAACATAACAGGGGTTCTGGGTTATGCTTTAATGAGAAGGTTTGGAGCTTAATTCATCACGTTGCTCCGTCGACTGTTCGTGAATACACACACACATACACTTGTAGGTTTTTCACGTTATTTTTCTTCAAAGTAAAGCACTGTATTAAAAACACAAATTAAACACACGAATATTCAGTGATGCTTATATGCTTGGTACAGATTTACTCGATTTAGCTAAATAATCGAGGTTTTGTAAAACACATTGTTAGGAGACTATGTAAAAATATATATCTTAATATTCCGTATGGGTAAATAAAAACCTTCATAATATAAGAGATATTTGTGCACATTGTCTTTTATGCATACTTCTAATGCGCTGTTCATAGCAGTAAGTTTTGGCATCCCTTGATCATATGTTACAATTACATCCTAAAGTTGAGAGTGGTGTTTCAAAATTTTTTTTTTAATTTTATATTTGTATCGCAGACTGGAATCTAAGATGTAATGTCCTATTTGCCTGTTCCTTACCTAGCTTCTTAACTCTACAAAACAAACGATAAACGATATACACACACAACGATACAAATTATTGATATGAGGCGGTAAACTAATGAGTGGTATTCACACAAGCGCGCCTGACCATATTAATAGTGACATTTAACTGAAAATTGTAAATTAATAATTTAAAAAATACCTAATACTGCGTGTATTAGGTATTTTTATAGAATTATTTTCTTCCAATTTTGTTTAATGTTAGTTTAGTATGGAGAGTGTTTCTGAAGGGACAATATTAGTAAAACACCAGTGAGTTTGTTATAGCCCGGTTTCTATATTTAACGAATTATTTTTTTACATCTGTAACCGATAATTTTGATATGACTTCAATACTTACGGAACGTTATTTTTTAAATGTTTTTTATTCATGCATAAGTTTTCAAAACGAATTGTTTTTTTTTAAATATAGTAACCGGATATGAAAGAATAGAAGTATGTAAAATAGTCAGCATACCTTGGCGAAAGGATTTCCATTGAGCGGATTTCTTGATTTTCTCTTTTTGATATGTGGACCCGTTTTGTGCATCTGCACGAGGGATGCCATCGTTCTCGACAACACTGATGTTGCTTGAAGATTAGAGCCGGTTAGGAAGTCTGTTGTGGGTGCCACTCGACGGATTATAGATTGTGTGGGTGTAGCTGAATAAAAGTTTATAGAATAAAATACCATGATTCATGATATGTACTAATATTATAAATGCGAAAGTAGCTCTGTCTGTTGGCTTATTTCTGTCACGAAGAAATCGAGGTAGTCTTAGATTTGGTTAAGGTCTTAAGTATATAATTTACAGGAACATATTTGCTATGCGAACTGAATTACGGGGAAAAGCTATTGCTATATAATAAAACTGATATAAATTGAAAACTTGCACATTAAAAAATAAATAAACAGCAAATCCAAATAGGAGTATTTTTTAAAATACATAGCTGACATCTTTTTCATATTTTTTTCGCACGTAGTCAATATTCTTATCTCATAAAACAGCAGGTGCAAAACCCTCAGTTTCGGATTATCTTCCATCGTCATGTAGCCTAGATATTTTACTGTAATTTGAACTCTAACACAAAGACATAAGGATATCGAAAATATGCATGACGAAAAGGCTAAATGTGTACTGTTAACCGCGAATATATTGTTAAAATCAAGGTTTTGAAGGCGTTCTCGCAATTGTATCAATTGTGTGGGCTGTGATCAAATGTTCACATGGTCTCGTGGGGCGTTGTGTACTTTATAGCGGTTCTTGAAAGGTATGATTGACAAGTCCAAGGTGTTGTACGATTCGATGCAGCGGAAACATCAAGTGTGGTCCGTTAAACAACTATTTTGAATTTGTATACATTTTTATAGATACGGTTAAATCAACTGTTGTTTGTTTGGATGTTGATAAACTTTTCCTGGTTATAATATATTTGTTGATGTTACTTGCCGCTTTATCGATAACGGGCTTTAACAAGTTTCATAATACTAACAAATTATCGGTTTTGAAAAATACTAATGTTTTTTAAGCTCCAAACCTCCTCCTCAAAAAGGGAGAGGAGGCCTTAACCCAGCAGTGGGGCATTTATAAGTTGTTACTGTATTTAATATTTCTTGCAATTTAACGGCTCGGTTTTAATGACATTGTAATGTATAAATTTAACGTATATATATCGCCGTTGCAGTTTTATTATATGTACATATATAATAAAACTGCAACTGCTTCATCATCACGTTTGAGAAGTGTTATTATAAACACACATCGAGCAAGTGAAATCTTAGATCAAAGAATTCTATACCTATAAAGGAAAAGTGCTAGTAAGTTTTACTTCTTCTCAAAGATTCGAATTTTAAGCATGAGCAAAATTTCCGCGTCTTTAACGCTAAAGGATCTGCGGCGGAGCGATCAAAACAGAGACAATTGATTCATTGCTACTCGTATTTTCTATGAGAAAGTTTAATATGGGAAGATCCCACGTAGCGTCCGGTCAACAATCATTACTTTTAGTATCATTCGATAAATATATCAAAAATATAATTAGTAATGTTTTAGGATTTATCACATTATTAAAATATGTAAATTTAGCGAAGATCATTTTGTAAAAATACTACGCGTTTAGAAAACGGTCAGTTTTGTGTAAAAATTCCTTTAAAATATCCTTCTGACCTCCTAGGTGAATCTTTATCTCGAGCAAAGCATTGTTTTTCATCGTTAGAGCGCAGATTTAAGGGTAACTTACAATTCTGTGAAATGTATAAAAGTTTTATGAACGAATACGAGCTCTTAGGTCACATGTCACTATGTGACACTACAAACAAAGACGCATATTTTATTCCGCATCATGGAGTGATGCGTGAATGTAGTACTACAACAAAATTAAGAGTGGTTTTTAATGCTAGTAGCCCAACAAATACTGGTGTTTCTTTTAATAATTTACAAATGATAGGACCCGTAGTACAGGATGATCTGTTATCTATCCTAATTAGATTTAGACAACATAAAAATATAATCTAATATTCTGTATATCCAAAAAAAAATTTCAATAAGGCGGAATATTTCATTCAGGGTTCTGACCCTGCAGACGATTAGGCAATGTTAGTCTCCAATTGCCTTTAGGAGAGTTGTAATCTCGTCTACAACATCAATCATTCAAAAGCTACAATTTCCTCGCCTTGATCAGAAAGAAGGCTACGGATACCTAACGGATGATATGTTCAATGTACGAATATGACACGAATGTTTCAACGAGTCACTTACTATCCGTAAGCAAAACAAACCGTTTTCTGAATATAAAAAACGGGCATGTGTAATTTCATTCGAGAATTGGAGTAATTTATGAATTAGTCACGGCGTCATCGAGTCTGCGTCCGAAATACCACGTGATCATCAATATTTACCTCTTTTCTTGAAATCAGCTGAACATAAATGGCTTTGTTAAATACAGTAAGATTGTATTGTTAGAAAGAGAAGTGAACAGGTACGAAACTTATAATTCAATTAACGGTATTAAAAATGACACTTTTGAAGCATTTGCAACATGTTTGATTTTTCAACTTATGTAATTCCTTAGAGATTTGGTCCAAACAAACGTGACCGTTAGACGGTTCTAAGAAAATATTTGCCTGTCTTTGTCTTTATCTTAAGCTCCGGGTGTATTTGTCTTTATCTTAAGCTCCGGGTGTATTGTGAATGTTTTAGTATTTCGTTTTGGGTATTTGCACGTTCTTTGTTTAATACTTTTTCGATTCACTATTGTTTAAAAACCCCAAGTAAAGTTAGGTCTGTAGATGACGATGAATTTCACGCATATTTTTATAATATTCATCCAGTTTTTTTGTGTACATCTGTTGTACTTTGAATTTCGAGTTTCAGTCTCGTTCTATCATAATATAAGAAGTATTTTGTGGATAGATAGTATAGAATGGCGGACATTTTTAATTTATACGACATAATGCCAATAAGTATTATTTTCCAGAGCTGACTCTAAATCCTAAATTGAACTGACAATATAGTTATAGCTCAAATTATATACAAATAAAAAATGTTTTTTTAATACATGTTGTATTAATTTATACTAATGACGTAAATAGGAAAGATTTGTTTGTTTGTAATCGATACCTAAACTCTGAAACTATTGAATCGTATCTAATAATTCCTTCACCGTTAGAAATAGAAGCCGTGATGGCTCAGTGGTTTGAACGCTTGAATCTTAACCGATGATCGTGGGTTCATTCAAACCCGGGCAAGCAACACTAATTTTTCATGTGCTTAATTTGCGTTTATAATTCATCTCGTGCTTGACGGCGAAGGAAATCATTGCGAGGAAACCTGTATGTGTCTAATTTCACGGAAATTCTGCTACATGTGTATTCCACCAACCCATACTGGAGCTTGGTGGAAAAGGCTCCAAACCTTCTCCTCGAAAAAGGAGAGGAGCCCTTAGGCCAGCGCAGGACATTCACAGTCTGTTACTAGAAATTTACTTTATCCAGAAGTAGCATAGGCTATGTTTTATTTGAATAATAATAATATTTCAGTATATAGGTATGCATGTACTCTTATAGTCACAAACTGTGAGTTTCACAAAGACGAAGCCGAGGGAGAGTGTAGTAAAAAAAATAATCATGAAAATGATAGATATATAATATTAATGAAAGTAAAATAATCTTGATTAATGTTTAGACTGCAAGTAGGTCAGTTCTTTTTGTGCATAATATAACCCTTCGCTGAGTCTTTGACAAACATAAATATTTTTAAATGTTATAAAACAATGAGTACACTTAAATCAACGTAATCCCTTGGACGGAGACATCCTTTGTGAGAACTGTAATTTAGGTACAGGGCTTAAAAAGTTTTGTTTCGTTTAAGAATATCAATACAACGCGATATATATGATGAATAGAAACTCTTGTTTGAATATCTGTAAAAGTTTTTGGCAATGTTGGTGATTCGAATAGAAAGGTAACCTAACCTAACCTAAATATTATTACGACATACCTATTATAACTATCTACATATTTGTATAAGTTACTATAGAAGTATAGCTTTTGTTTCCGTTATCATTTTTCTGTATTAAATAACACATTTTTTCTTAATTAGATGATATAGGCAACAAAATATTGGACGTGCTAAATGCTAAATAAAAAGCTAATTAAAAAAATAATCCAATTTGATCGTTAGTTGAGTGTGAGTCCGACAGCTGAAGCTGCATTAGAAGAGTCGGATAATAATCGCGTTACTCCATCCAGTTACAGTTACATACTCCAGTTTTCACGTAAGAAATCGTCGCGTTTCCCACGAGCGTAACATGAATTTAAGGGATTTATACTTTTAAAACTATAAGAAAGCTTGCTTGAAAAGGAGCGCACATTATTTTGTTATATGTCATATTTAAAAAAAATTAAACGCAAATACAATAGTAATATCTCGCAGAATTCCAGCGACCTGTTATTATAATAATATTCTTACGCAAGAAAATTATTAAATTTTGTATATTAGGCTTAAATATGAAATATCCAATAAATTACTTGTGGTAGTGCTTTGTACAAGCTCGTCTGGGTAGGTACCACCCACACATCAGATATCCTACCGCAAAATAGCAGTACTTGGTATTGTTGTGTTCCGGTTTGAAGGGTGAGTGAGCCAGTGTAATTAAAGGCACAAGGGACATAACATCTTATTTCCTAAGGTTGGTGGCGCATTGGTGATGTAAGTGATGGTTAACATTTCTTACAATGTCAATGTCTACGGGCGTTGGTGACCACTTACCATCAGGTGGCCCATATTCTCGTCCGCCTTCCTATTCTATAAAAAAAACGGCAACATCATAGGTATAGCAAGATTGATGATCCTGTCCATATATTTCCATGTAAAAACGTTGAAAGTTTTTTAGTCATTAATAGGTAGCTATTAAATTTAATCTCATAGATATTCGCCGCCCACCGGCCCCCTACCTGTGCCGGAGCACGGTTTATTGCAGAAGTCGTAAAACTTGTGCAGCGGCCATGACTATAAAATACAGCACCCGCATTATTACAATGACTTAAGACAGCGGACTATATAACCCATAGTTTTGTTTCATGCTAAGTTGCTTATCGGTTTTTCGTTATTTCGGGACACAAAGATAAGATAGTATACAACCGCAGCCAGTAAAATTCAGTACGGATGGAATAATTAGTACAACAGTTCAACGAATTCCATTTTATTTTTACTTAAATATATTTTAACAGGTACCTAATTTTTGAAACGCCAAGATCAAACGCCACCGGTTGGGTACGTAGACTTTATGGCTAAGAATAGGCGATAAAATCAGTAGCCAGTCGGCTTAGTAAAAAATAACAGCTACACAAGTTATAGCAATAATTATATCCATGCATTTCTTTTCCTGTATACCTATATATGAATGCCGGCCTGCCGAACACTTATTTGAGTATTACAAGGTTGTACATAATTTTCCGTGACTGCGTTGTCGGCTAAAACTTAATATATATAAAATTAAATACAGTTACATCCGGAGAGGAGCCATACGGTGTCATTTGCTTCCTATTCTTGCATGAATAACATTTATGAATCGTTCGAATTATCTTTCATTATTCACGAATGGTTTAACTTCTATTTGACCGAATGTTGCAACTAAAATCATATTCTCCAACAATTTTTTCTGCAATGGTTATAATAATAATAATAATAATAATAAAATGGTTGCATTTTGCAAATGTCTCACTGCTGTTAGTAGTACCTATCTCGTTTTGAAGATGTTTGGAACTTGTTCGTGTCACATGTGTATCTAGTAACAGAGAAGATTTTCATCCAACACATGCAGGTTTCTTCATGAGAGTATCTCTCACAACTGAGACTGGATGGCTTTAAACAAAAATTAAGCACACCAAAGTCCAATAGTTTGAAACTTTGAACACGCAATATCTGTTTAAGGCTCACTTAGAAAAAGTGAACCACGATGACATCTATACCATAAATGATAACACTTAATTTACGAATTATTATGTTATTAGAAACAAAACCAAGCAGCTGCTAAGATATTACACAGGCTTATTATTACAGGCTTTATGCAAGTCTGTCTGGGTAGGTACCACCCACTCATCACATATTCTACCGCCAAATCGCAGTACTTACCTACTTAGTATGATCGACCTGAGATCAGGCAAAAGAACCACTGCGACATTTGTAATGGGTACCTATTTCATATTTTAATATTGTTTACCATTTTCATTTTAGCTAACTTCGATTATTTATATATATATATGTACAGCAGACAACTACAGGTAGGTAGGGAGGTATTTTTCTCGTAGTCTGATAATCTCATTGCTGGGCTTAGCCTTCCCCTGATAATGAAAGGGAATACTTTAATTCGCCACGACGCTTTATTGGGGATTACTGGAAATATGTATACTTGTTTGTCTTTGAGGTTCTTCCCGTACTTGCAGGCTACCTAACAACGTCTGCGACGTAGAATATTAAAAAAAAATACCATTACGTTAAGAGCATATGATGTCCAAATAATACTAATTATTAATTACAAACATTCGTGTGTTAATAAATACTTTAAAAGTTACTCTACTTTCCTTGAACACGGCAATAGAGATTAAAGTAATTTATTAAAGTAAATAATCCGTTTTTATGCTCTTCTGTATATAATACAGTTTTCACACACGATATTATGTTTTAATCATAAACTAATACGAGGCATACTTAAATTAATATCAGTATGAAACCAAAGAACACGTAGAGCATCGTACATACAATAAAATGAAGAAATTATTTGAAAACATTTCGCGATATTGTATCAGAAAATTGTGACATCATGATATCATTGTAATCAACCTTCACATTTTTCTATCTATTGTGTCAAAAACAAGCAAGCTTGAGTAGCAAATTAATAGCAAACGCAAAATCTACGCAACTCTTCATAATAGACCGAAAGTCACCCCATTGTTCTTCCGATGTGTCCCGTTGGTTCAGGTAGCGGAAGTAACCCGTGCAGCGGGGTGGGGGTGCCCTACACAATTAGACCACACCCCCGAGAATGAAAGACCGGGGCGACCAACATTCATCATCGACATCATTGGTTACTCACCGCCAGCCGTAACTACATACTTAAGTAATCATGGCTCTCTGGAGACCATACGCTGAGGACTCACCATTAGATCTATCTGTGAATAGTACACGTGAAACGACATCGCAAACAAATACGGAGCTTCCACCGCATTCGTGTATAAGCACAGTGCAACACAGTGTTGAACCGTACCCATATATCGGGTATGTCCAGCCCATGTACGTGCCCGTTGTTGAACCAGCGCCTGCGTCTTCAAGTACAAATATGTCGCAATCGATGAGTGTCTCAAGGAGTGCGTGCGTATTTTCGCCACCCAAGTCTCCGGTATCAGACAAAAATAAAAAGCGTCCCAGTTATACGATAGATGTAGACGCTCTATCAGACGATCCGGACTACCTTGCGTTCGAGAGGGAAGCCCTCAGAGCAATGGCCGAAAAGAACGGAGGGTCGTTGCTCGGTAATAATCCGAGAATGCGTCGTGCCGTGCAAACTAATCAGAACGCCGACGATTTTTATAGAAAACAGAGAGAGAGGAATAATTTTGCTGCAAAGCAGAGCCGTGACAGGAGAAAACTACGGGAGATCCACAATTCACTCAAGGTCACTTATTTGAAAAAAGACCTGTCTAAGATCATACGTCTGCTGTCTTCGAATAGGTGTATAGTGTGTGACAAGACGTTCCTTTAGAGATTTAGAATTATAATAGTGTTTAATTTTTTTTATTTTGAACTATAAGTTCTAAACTCTAAGGTGTTTGTGCAATGATGTTTGTGCAATCTTATAAATAGTATACTTGCAGAATATTATTCTCTAAAGAATTGTAAGTTGAAATAAATTTAATAAATGACCAAACATAAATTGACCTTATAATTATTTAAAACCTTTTAGTTTTGTTACAAAATCATAGAAAGTTATAATCAATTTGAAGTTTACACTAACAATATCTATATCGAGTCAAATATCTTCAATAGATTTTTCTATCTTGTATCATAAAGATAAGGTGGACTACCGAGCTTAACCCCATTCAAGTCCCCATTGAATAAAAAGTTAAGTACATACCATTAAGTTACAATAGAATGGGTGCGGCTTGCGCAAGCGCCGCTTTTTACTTCTTTCCGACCAATTGGGTTCACGAATGAGTGTTTATTGTGTATTCAAAGATGATCGATAGATATACATAATTTACTTTTATATTTACTTTAAATGGGTTTAGTGTATTTTTAATTTGTAGATAATCAATATAAAATGTTTAAAAGCAAATACGAAACCGTTCAATATTTTTTTTGCCTCTGTTCATCAAACGATTTGTGTTATGTTTATTAGCTATTAAGATGCACACGGAATGATATCAATAAATAAATGGAAATAAGAGTGAAAAAATAACAGTACGAAACTTGCAAATTCATATATGTACTACTCAAATTTTCAATAATCCACCGCGCGAACATTAGTGTTATATTAGCTTCTTAATTGAAGTTATTTTTAGGTTAAGAAATCTAAAAATAAAAGTAATTCCTGTACTTAAACTAGATTTATTTCGCTACAAATAACCTTACACAACTGGATATAACAGACTACTATACTTTCTGCTTGATGACGTGCGGCAAGTCGAATTTACCTCGGACGCATTTCAGCTTCACACCGGGACAATCTTTAACTCTGAAATTGATAAAAAACCCAAATTCATCATACATTATTGGTGGCAGACGCAGCAGATACTTGTTAAGTTTAATATTAATCCATTTGGTTTTTGGTTAGTTTAATGGATCGCTTATAAAGCTAATCACAAGGTTGATAAGTAGTCACCATCGCCCATGAATTTTGAAAATATTAACTATTCCTTACATCGTCAACGCACCAATAATGGGAACAGAGATATATATCTTTTGCCTGCATTTACACTGGCTCACTCACCTTTGTAATTGTAAAAAGATCTATAGCTAAGTATATTTATAGTCAAGATGTGCTGCAGTATTATGGCGACTGCTCCATTTGTCATGATGAACCACATCACTCACCTGCCGACTCTAACGAGCACGATATTGTGTTCCTGCAGGTTGTGTCCGATGCCCGGCACGTAGGCGATCATCTCTCGCCCGCTGGAGAGACGCACGAGCACGCATTTACGGTTAGCGGAGTTCGGCTTCTTGGGTTTTCTGATCAAGGTTTTTAGTATCACACCCTGAAATTATGTTCCTTATTTAACTAAAAGTAAGAGCCTGTTTAGGGAAACATAACAGGGGTTCTGGGTTATGCTTCAATGAGAAGGTTTGGAGCTTAATTCATCACGTTGCTCCGTTGACTGTTCGTGAATACACACACACATACACTTGTAGGTTTTTCACGTTATTTTACTTCAAAGTAAAGCACTGTATTAAAAACACAAATTAAACACACGAATATTCAGTGATGCTTATATGCTTGGTACAGATTTACTCGATTTAGCTAAATAATCGAGGTTTTGTAAAACACATTGTTAGGAGACTATGTAAAAATATATATCTTAATATTCCGTATGGGTAAATAAAAACCTTCATAATATAAGAGATATTTGTGCACATTGTCTTTTATGCATATTTCTAATGCGCTGTTCATAGCAGTAAGTTTTGGCATCCCTTATTCATTTGTTACAATTACATCCTAAAGTTGAGAGTGGTGTTTCAAAATTTTTTTTTAATTTTATATTTGTATCGCAGACTGGAATCTAAGATGTAATGTCCTATTTGCCTGTTCCTTACCTAGCTTCTTAACTCTACAAAACAAACGATAAACGATATACACACAACGATACAAATTATTGATATGAGACGGTAAAATAATGAGTGGTATTCACACAAGCGCGCCTGACCATATTAATAGTGACATTTAACTGAAAATTGTAAATTAATAATTTAAAAAATACCTAATACACGCATTTTATAGAATTATTTTCTTCCAATTTTGTTTAATGTTAGTTTAGTATGGAGAGTGTTTCTGAAGGGACAATATTAGTAAAACACCAGTGAGTTTGTTATAGCCCGGTTTCTGTATTTAACGAATTATTTTTTTACATCTGTAACCGATAATTTTTATATGACTTCAATACTTACGGAACGTTATTTTTTAAATGTTTTTTATTCATGCATAAGGCAAAACGAATTGTTTTTTTTTTTAATATAGTAACCGGATATGAAAGAATAGAAGCATGTAAAATAGTCAGCATACCTTGGCGAAAGGATTTCCATTGAGCGGATTTCTTGATTTTCTCTTTTTGATATGTGGACCCGTTTTGTGCATCTACGCGAGGGGATGACATCGTTCTCGACAACACTGATGTTGCTTGGAGATTAGAGCCGGTTAGGAAGTCTGTTGTGGGTGCCACTCGACGGATTATAGATTGTGTGGGTGTAGCTGAATAAAAGTTTATAGAATAAAATACCATGATTCATGATATGTACTGATATTATAAATGCGAAAGTAGCTCTGTCTGTTGGCTTATTTCTGTCACGAAGAAATCGAGGTAGTCTTAGATTTGGTTACGGTCTTAAGTATATAATTTACAGGAACATATTTGCTATGCGAACTGAATTACGGGGAAAACCTATTGCTATATAATAAAACTAATATAAATTGAAAACTTACACATTAAAAAATAAATAAACAGCATATCCAAATAGGAGTATTGTTTAAAATACATAGCTGACATCTTTTTCATATTTTTTTCGCACGTAGTCAATATTCTTATCTCATAAAACAGCAGGTGCAAAACCCTCTGTTTCGGATTATCTTCCATCGTCATGTAGCCTAGGTATTTTACTGTAATTTGAACTCTAAAACAAAGACATAAGGATATCGAAAATATGCATGACGAAAAGGCTAAATGTGTACTGTTAACCGCGAATATATTGTTAAAATCAAGGTTTTGAAGGCGTTCTCGCAATTGTATCAATTGTGTGGGCTGTGATCAAATGTTCACATGGTCTCGTGGGGCGTTGTGTACTTTATAGCGGTTCTTGAAAGGTATGATTGACAAGTCCAAGGTGTTGTACGATTCGATGCAGCGGGAACATCAAGTGTGGTCCGTTAAACAACTATTTTGGATTTGTATACATTTTTATAGATACGGTTAAATCAACTGTTGTTTGTTTGGATGTTGATAAACTTTTCCTGGTTATAATATATTTGTTGATGTTACTTGCCGCTTTATCGATAACGGGCTTTAACAAGTTTCATAATACTAACAAATTATCGGTTTTGAAAAATACTAAAGTTTTTTAAGCTCCAAACCTCCTCCTCAAAAAGGGAGAGGAGGCCTTAGCCCAGCAGTGGGGCATTTATAAGTTGTTACTGTATTTAATATTTCTTGCAATTTAACGGCTCGGTTTTAATGACATTGTAATGTATAAATTTAACGTATATATATCGCCGTTGCAGTTTTATTATATGTACATATATAAAGTCAAGATTTTTTTTCCCTAGTTACCTAGTCAGAACAACAAATGATTATTATAGATTGTTTTGTTATTTTTAAAATAGATGTTATTTTTTGCAAATTAAAAATATTCCAGGAACCCGAAACATATTCAGAAGTTAAAATTATTTGAGCAACAACTAAAATAACAAACGTATAGTAGAGTCGAAGGCAATATCACGTAGTGTCCGGCTGAATGTTATTGTTTGAGAAAATCGTCGCCAAGTGTCTCCCGGGAGAGAGGCTTGCATCTGTCTAGCGCAAGCAAATATTATAATATCGGTACAAGTTACGCGCTGAACACTTGTTAAACGTGTTTTAAGATTTGTTGATTTCATATGCAATTAAATCAAAGCGACAATTGACAATAGTACAAATACATTTGTAGGTATAAGATTTGATTTGAGTAGAATAGAAGAATTAGTAACGTACCTATTTTATCCTGAATTTGTTGATTTGGGGCTGATTTATCGATGGGACTATGTTATTTTGAAAAGTGAACTGGCGATCAAAAAATCGGTCGTAAAAAATTAAAGAATTGAAGTCATTTTTTTTTTCATCAAAAATATTTATACAGAGCGTCATTTACAAAACGCGTATACACTAAACTTGGACTGTGTCTCAAACAGTACCTGCTCTTTTTGCGGATTATAATCCGCTAATAGTGGGCATTGTCCGCACACGACGGACACATAGATTAGAAATTATCCTTTCTGACAACGTTGCTTCGAAATTATTTACAAAAAAAATCCACAGGCGACAATAGGAAAGAGTTGGGCTACGGGAGCATTGTCTGTTCCCAGAAACGCTGTAAATCATACTTGTGTAAGAATAACTTTAATACTACTCACAAATGGCATAATACTTTATCGCAATTGTCAATTCAACATCTCATACAATGCGTTCGGTTATTGCAAATAACTGCACATTGTTATCAACAATAATAATAATTCTTGGAAGGATTCTTAAGACTTCTAGAAGAAAACTTATGATATATTTTCGTAACATTAACGAATTGATAGTATAATGTTGAATATTCATAATCTATATTGTTTAAATATGTATTATATATAAAAAGGAAGTAACAGATCTTAAATATCTTACTGCCAATTATGGAGAAGGTATGGAGTATACTTCACCACGCCAGGTGGAGTATACTCTTATATTTCATGTATTTACTGGTGGTAGGGCTTTGTGCAAGCTCGTCTGTGTAGGTACCACCCACTCATCAGATATTCTATCGCAAATCAGCAGTACTTGGTATTGTGTTCTGGTTTGAAGGGTGAGTCAGTAACTACAGGCACAAGGGACATAACATCTCAGTTCTCAACGTTGGTAGCGCATTGGCAATGTAAGCGATGATTAACATTTCTTACAATGCCAATATCACTGGGCGTTGGTGACCACTTACTATCAGGTGGCCCATATACTCGTCATACCTATATAAAAAAATACGCTGGTCTACCACGGATTGGTTAGGTATAGTTATTATAAATAGAATTATAACTAACACAAGCGTTCCTATACAATTTTTATCCTTCATCATCACGTTTGAGAAGTGTTATTATAAACACACATCGAGCAAGTGAAATCTTAGATCAAAGAATTCTATACCTATAAAGGAAAAGTGCTAGAAAGTTTTACTTCTTCTCAAAGATTCGAATTTTAAGCATGAGCAAAATTTCCGCGTCTTTAACGCTAAAGGATCTGCGGCGGAGCGATCAAAACAGACACAATTGATTCATTGCTACTCGTATTTTCTATGAGAAAATTTAATATGGGAAGATCCCACGTAGCGTCCGGTCAACAATCATTACTTTTAGTATCATGCGATAAATATATCAAAAATATAATTAGTAATGTTTAAGGATTTATCACATTATTAAAATATGTAAATTTACAAATAATCAATTAATTTGTAAAGCATGAAAACTGTTTTTACTACAAGTACATATATAAAAAAAGACATAAAACCATCTTTGCACAAGAATTTGTAAACATTATAAATACCGGTGTAAAATTTTGATATCAGCTCGTAAGCGATTTTTAGCTCGT
The DNA here is from genome assembly GCF_905147045.1 of Nymphalis io. Taxonomy (NCBI): domain Eukaryota; kingdom Metazoa; phylum Arthropoda; class Insecta; order Lepidoptera; family Nymphalidae; genus Nymphalis; species Nymphalis io. The sequence continues at coordinate 13,265,130 of NC_065894.1, forward strand.
AAAAAATACAGCCATAACAACGTATAACATATATACGTAAACTGAAAATATTTTTGCCGAAAAAACAATCGGATAGTAAAATATTTATACCGAAAATACAATAAAATGCTTATGTAAAATACTTGCATGATACTTCAGGACAACATAATGCATATCAATTGGTATAGTATTTATACTTATATTTTTGTCCATTTTTATATAAGTTTTTTTTAATTTCAATGCTAATTTAAATTCCCTTATTATTAGTTTAGTATTATTACTTTAATTTAACCAAAGCCGGTTGAGTCGTTATATCTGGTATTAGGCTTGCTGGTCCGTTTCAAATATTTAATAGTCTTGTTTTTCCTCAACCAATTTTTTATATTTGTAACCTGAAGTTACCAATAAGTATAGCACACTTTATTTTGTTTTGAAATGGTTTTGCTTTATTATATATTACAGATATTATAGTTTACTGTGTTTGACTTTCAATCACAAGTTTTTGTACTATTTTAATACAAGACAACATTTCAAAGGAGCAGTTATACAAAAATTTGCATGAAATAGCCGAGTCATTGTCCGGTAAAGCAGTGTTCGGAGTTCGGTGTAGTAATCCCGAATGTGCAAGCAACGTGCGACAATATGCACAAAGCCGAGGTGTGAATGAGATCTTCATCAGCGGTCAGCGCTGACTCATGCCACCCTCACAACCCTTATTTAACTTCGAATCGTGTAGCGTTAGCATAATACATTATTTCTCTGCTTGGACGCTTCGCTTCGATGCTTAGACTTTACTAATATTGAAAAAAAAACTATAGCCAGCTACTATTTAATCCTTGTACTTGATCAAATTAAAAAAAAAAAACAAATTTCCACAAGATCATTTCAATTGCTAATTTATTTATACTAATATTATAAATACGAAATAACAAGGGGCCCTGTCTGCCAGTCGCGGTAGGGGTAAGGGGCAGTGTTAGGTATAAAGAGCCCATAAGTTTCAAGGTTGCTTCATACAAAATTTCATCAAAATCAGTTCAGTGATTTATTATTATTATGTATATATGTTTTTTGATGAGCAATCTGACTAAATACTTTACGCTCATTCGTCGCCTATTGAACGACAATTTATTTTTATTATACATATATTATTATAAAATAAGTTTAATCAGTGATTCAGGAACTAGATGGAACTATATGACAAACAATAATAATGGCTTATTTGTAGACATTGCTTTGCTATCCGTACATGTCCCAGTGGACATAATCCGGGTCCACGCGGAAGGGTTCCACGCAAAAGACAGGCGCGATCGCAATTCCCAAACTACGATTGATAACCATACCAAAACAACCCCTATTCTTTATGGCATAGAAAAGCATTTTCCCCACAAAATCTAGTATAGAAGGTGGATTACCAGGGTGGCGGCGAAAATAATGTCTGCCAGTCGCGATAGGGGTAAGGGGCAGTGTTAGGTATAAAAAGCCCATAAGTTTCAAGGTTGCTTCATACAAAATTTCATCAAAATCAGTTCAGTGATTTATTATTATTATGTATATATGTTTTTTGATGAGCAATCTGACTAAATACTTTACGCTCATTCGTCGCCTATTGAACGACAAATTATTTTTATTATACATATATTATTATAAAATAAGTTTAATCAGTGATTCAGGAACTAGATGGAACTATATGACAAACAATAATAATGGCTTATTTGTAGACATTGCTTTGCTATCCGTACATGTCCCAGTGGACATAATCCGGGTCCACGCGGAAGGGTTCCACGCAAAAGACAGGCGCGATCGCAATTCCCAAACTACGATTGATAACCATACCAAAACAACCCCTATTCTTTATGGCATAGAAAAGCATTTTCCCCACAAAATCTAGGCAGCTGCCAAAATTAATGCAGATGTCGATTTCGCGTATCGAAATTACATATCCGCTAAATTGACAGTTATATACGGTTTCCTATTTACTATCGGATTTGTTTACGTACGATGTTATTTATAAGGGGCTTACATTGGGGATTTGAAATGCGTAACAATATGTATTTATAAAAAAAAATATTACATACATAAATTTTTTAATCTGTATTTTTTGTCTTTAAATAAAATGATTATACAATTTCTGACAGCATACGCCGCGGAGACGTGTCTCTCTGTCAGGGACGATAGGTGATTATTACTCTAAAGATTTTTCTTAATCTAAAAATTATTCTATAAAAAACTGTTGTATAAGTTACATTGAGATGAATATTGTTGAAGAATTGCTTTCAGTTGCTTCTTAGTATTATTAATTTTTTTCTACTAAAGTCCCCATTAATCTAGATCACAGCCGTATTACGATCTGGTCTAAAACATTAATAAGTAATTTTATGTGAACTTTCGGTAACTTCGTGTCTTAAGGGAAAGTCTTTTTTTTATAGTATAGATAGGCGGACGAGCATATGGGCCACCTGATGGTAAGTAATCATCAACGCCCATAGACATTGGCATTGTAAGAAATTTTAACAATTGCATCACCAATGTACCACCAACTTTGGGAACTAAGATGTTATGTCCCTTGTGCCTGTAATTACACTGACTCACTCACCCTTCAAACTGGAACACAACAATACCAAGTACTGTTGTTTTGCGGTAGAATATCTGATGAGTGGGTGGTACCTACCCAGACGAGCTTGCACAAAGCCTTACCACCAGTGAAAAGTATCAATAGTCCACTAACACAATTTATCACTAACTGGCATTAATCACTTAAAAAAGGTTAAGTCCTTTTCAACATTAGAGCCAATAATAATTATTATCATATTCTATTTATTGGTTTTATTTAATTGAATTTATATTTACTAATATTATAAATGCTTATCTCTCTGTTTCATGGCTAACTTAGCCGAACCGATTTTGATGCAATTTAGTAGGCAGCAAGTTTGAGCCCCAAGGAAGGACGAAGCCTATATAACTATTTGCTTTTTTATACCTTACATCTAAATGAGAAAAACAAATTAATTTTTTTATAAATACTTTTTAAATGTTAGTTGCAATTTAAAGTAATATAATTTATTATCTATATAATTTCCATATAGGTCATGACTGCCTCGTTGGTCTGTTGGCTTAATGTAAGGCCGCAGACCCGGAGGTCTTGAGTTCAATTCCCAGGTCGGGACAATAAAAAGTTATTGAGTTTTTCTGTCAGAAAATTCTCAGTAGCAGCCTGGAGTTTGGAAGTTGGAAGTGTACACTCCAGTGCCTCGGAAAGCACGTAAAGCCATTGGTCCTGCGACAGAACTCTTTCCGGTTGTGTTGGATTGCCGTCCCATTGGATTATGAGAGTTAGAGAATAGAGAGTGCACCTGTGTTTGCATACACACTTGTGCACTACTAAATTATTAGTATGAACACGGAAACAATTATTTTCAATTACCTTTGCACTATTTTAATATTATTTAGTACTTTTATTTATAAAATTCCAATAAGTACGTGATTTTTTTTCATAACATAACCTCAAATTCTATATTTATTTTGGCATTTGAGTTTTGACATAAGGATGACAGAACAGACCGACGGTGATATAATATGTTTTAAAAAATTAAAAAAAGAAATCATTAATAATATTTTTATTAAAATAATTTTAGGTACATAAATATTTTAATAGTGCCTTTTAAATAATATAATAATACATACAAAACAATATAAAAGTGACACTGTCGTAAAATTCTCGATTGATGTCACTTTTACCTTTAAGCAAGTTAGCTTACCGCTATTCAACGATAGATGTCACTTTTTGTTATTTGTTCTAATATTTTTTTTTTGATAATTCATGCCATAATCCCTACCTAATATAAATGCTAATGTGTTTATAGGCTTATACTTTCAGGCAGGAACGGAAATATGCCGTACAGCGAATGTTTGCTTCGCAAGTGAAAATATTATTTTTATTATTGAGGGTACTGACGAATTTTGTTAGGTTAAAATATTTATTAAAATTAATATGTATATATTTTCATAAATATATTAAAAAAAATTATATAGAAACTTAAACAAAAACTAAAGTTGCCATATAATTAAATCAGTATAACACTTTAAAGCTTTTAAGAGTTTAAAACTGTTTAAGAGGAAACGTTACCTGGAACGACAGGACTTCATAAGAAGATGAGTGCTTGATATAGTAAGATTGAATTAAAACTTCAGTTAAAATCTCTTCAAGTTTTATGAGCTCGAATACGACTTTACCATTTATATGGCGGCTTTAACATAATCTCCGTAGGAGAGATTTTATTTATTCATTCATTAATTGATCTAAATTAATAGTAATTTTATTGTTATTTTACTGTATGGAGTTCTATAAATCTATCATACAAAGTTTTCTCAGAATCAGTTATAGTTTTGTCAGAATATTTGACACTTGGAAAGCGTCGCAGCGATATTTTGAATCATATATCGTATATACACATACTATCGGACATATACATATGACACCAACGAAACCATAAAATAGAATAATAATACTTATTATTCCTATTAGGCCTATGTTCAGCAGTGGACAACGATTGGCTGTTGATTGATTGATTGATTGACTTATTATTCTCCTGACATACCTATCAAACAACATACATTTTTTATTTATAGTATTATTATGAAATATAATTTTAATTCCTGTTTTTATGTAATATTTCTAAGAATGGAATAAGAAGGGTCGTCACTTGCATTACTGATTTATGTTCTAAATAGCTGCGACTCGCTATTTTATCCACGTTAAATTGTTTTTACGTATATATGTACGTAATCTTTAAGTTATTATAACTTTTGATAGATACAACCGATTTTGTTGAAATAAAAACTAATGTGTGCCTTATTCTTGCCTATATTAACTAAATTACTAATATTTGAATTTAATTGTTATCAATAATGAACGAACGAACGAACAAATAATGCTTGTTTTCGTTTTGACAACTCGGAAATATTCATATTAACTCAATAAATAAGTTATTTTTAATTTTATAAATAAAATTAATTGTGGATACAGACAAAGATGATAAAGATTCGATGTGACCAATATGTATTAGAGGGACAACGATTTCAAATACTCTTATTATTTATTTTGAAACATAAAAAAATTAAATAGGTATTTGTACGGTTTTCTTAAATGCAAAGAATACACATTTGTACGCTCGTTATGTTTTTTCAATACTTTAGACAGGAGCGTTAGACACCGTTTGTTTATCAGTTATTAATCTCTGTTGAGATACCGGAATGAATAATGACCAGTGGTTCAGATTAAATACTTATGAAAATGTATAATGATGGTAAGTACGAGTGTGTAGTGATAGTAATATAGACTGCCTCGTTGGTCTAGTGGCTAGATATAAGGCCGCAGAACCCGAGATCCTGGGTTCAAATTCCAGGTCGGGCCGATAAAAAGTTAGTGAGTTTTTCAGTCAAAGATTCTCAGTAGCATCCCGGAGTCTGGAAGTTGGAAGTGTGTACACTCCCGTGCTTCAAAGAGCACGTAAAACTATTAGTCCTGCGCCTGAACTCTTTCCGGTCGTGTCGGATTATGAGAGTGAGGGAATAGAGAATGCACCTGTGTTTGCGCACGTACTTGTGCACTATAATATGTCCTGCGCCGATGGCTAATCTGTTGAGATTGGCTGCCGTGCCTGAAATCTATTAGGAGGACATCAACATCTTCAAATTTTGGTTCCTAAAATTAAAAAATTAAGGTACAAAACCATAAAAAAAAGTTAACAATATCATATTTCATCATATCTATGGGTATAACAATTTCGTTCATGTCTCATATCAAATAAGCCCCAACCAAAACACAATAGAAGGCATCGGCTTCGACCTTATTTGTCTTAGACTTGCAAGTACAAACTACATTTTACATAATTGTATCGTAAAAAAATAAGTGGTTATTAAAATGTCTTTTTGTTATAAACAAAATGTCTAACAAATCGGCAAAGCGTTTTGTTCGTCTCCCGCCGAGTTTTTGGTTTATTGCAGAAGAAGAAGATAACGCAGCTATTGTTCTCAGAGAAAGTAGAGCTGTTTCAGAGAAAACGTCCCGACGGGAGAACGGTTGCACCCTTTGTGTCATTGCGAATATTACAATGCAAATGATACAATTCGCATGAACGTTTCAACTGGTTCGTAATTTCGCAATTTCACCAAACGCTCGACATTATTTTAAAAGTACTTATTTTAAAATGTTTTCTCTTTTTAAATTTTATTTGTTTTTAAAATGGTGTTTACATAAAAATAATAATAAATTAATTTGCTACGGAAACACTAAATTAGCGTAGAGACTAGCTTACACGACTTAAATTACAATATACCTACCTGTTTACGCCGAACTAATATCGGGGATCAAACGGTAAATGGAACTAAGGAAGAGCTTTCCACTGTTCACACTATAACTTATTTTGTCTGATCATTTTAACAAAATCACCTTTACATTATATATATTCAGTAGCGAATCTAGACAGCGCGATTCAGGAAACTGACAGATTTTATTACCGCCATCTATACATACACTACCTACAGAAGGTATTTTAGTAATTTGAATAATGTATAATTTAGATTATATTAATAAAAGTAAAGACCTCTACATAATATACTTATATATTTCAAAAATAATATAATCCGAAATTTGTTTAATTAGGAATAATTATAAATATACTGTACAATATAATTGTCTGTATTTGGATTTGATTTTGTATATTTAAAGTGCTATTTTATGTAATCGCTTTGAAAATGTTGCGTGTCTTTCTGTGGCAATCATTTGACCGAAACTTAAAATAATATTTGCAAACGACTCGTGCCAATGTGTTTCTAAGCGAGATTCACGTGTGAAATTTTATTATCGATGATTAATATAATATATCAATAAATAAAATTATCATCCAAATCCGTTGTATACCTATATAGGTAGATAAGTATAATTACAAAAAATATTTTCAGGAAATCATTGCAATTCTTTCGAAATGTGATAAAAAGCGTTATTTTTCTTCCGTTAATATTTTTAGGCTTTAGGACTTGGGCTTTAGGTTATTGCTCAATGTGCAATATAAACTTAACGCGGCTTAAACCGTTGGGCACTGTTAATAATAAATACATGTATAAAGATGTATCCTGCACGTACTGCTTATTACTTCATTGTATAGTAAATGTAGTAATCGATAACTACCGAATTGTGTGATTGATACAGTTGCAACGCGGAAATAAGATGCATCTGTTATTTCGGAACACATTATCCAAAATGAACTCTATTGTAATAATATAGAGTTAAAAATTGATTGTGCCGCGTATGCTTTGCTAGAATTACATTTAAGGTAATATAAGTTTTATTATATTGTGTTAAAGAATGAATTATAATAGCACAGATTACGTGTGAATGCCCACGCGCCTGCCATTTGTGTTAACCCATTACAAAACTTAGTGGTCGGTTCGACCATTTTGTATTGTTGACATATTTCAAGATGGATGGTATAACTGTTTCACAATAATGTGTGTTTGATATCTATTTTATTTTCCGTTAGTGTTTTTTTGGACGGCAGACGATTTAAATTCCATGCATTTCAATTTGAAATAACTTCGAAGAGATACACTGGATACGGTTTTGTCACGAACTTTCTATAAATGACTTTTGTATATTTAAATGTGTAACTTCGTGAAAATTAACAAAAATAAATTAGTAATGAGTATTTAAAAATATTTTTTTTATAATTTGGTTTAATTACTGCAATTAAATGAATAGTAATCATTTCAAAAAGTATATTATTCTATATTTAAATTTTCTTTTTCGGAAGCATAAAGCTTAATAGTCCCTTTCAAATTAAAAATATTTAATTTTTTTAAAGGCCCTAATGGTGAGTTCCCATAACAGATAATGATGTCCAGCGCGTGCTTTGATAAAAGTCATCGAAGCGTCATCAGGGGACCAACTGATGCGTCTTTCTCGTAACTTCCGGTCGAAATTTTGCAATTATATAAATAAAAACCGACGGTGGTCCTATATTGATCCCGTGACAGGAAAGGGTTATAATACCTTAAACGTTTCAAGTGAGACGCATCTACAATTGGTCAAAAGATTATTCAAAAACATGAAAAACCAGTTGTTTGGGTTGATGCATTACTTTAAATATTGTCATTTATTGAACTTTAGCTTCCGATATGTATTTTTTCAAATTTTCAATAACCGATAACGAAATTTCGACCTTCAGAACTAACCCCGTGGACGGTCGGAGACAAAAGTTGAAAATGAAGAATTAAAGGCTATTGTGGAAGCGGATCCATCACAAAGCACTTCAGAGATAGCTGCAGTCTTCGGGGTAAGTGATAAAACTGTATTAATTCATTTCAAGCAAATCGGGAAAGTAAAAAAACTTGAACGATGGGTACCTCATGAATTGAGTGAATCGAACTTGCAAACACGCGTAGACTGCTGTGTTACTTTGCTCAACCGACACAATAATGAAGGGATTTTAAATCGAATCATTACTTGTGATGAAAAGTAGATACTGTACGATAATCGGAAGCGCTCGTCGCTATGGCTGAACCCTGGAAACCCAGCCAAATCCTACCCTAAACGAAAATTGACTCAGAAAAAGTTACTTATGAGTGTTTGGTGGACTAGCGCCGGTGTCGTTCACTACAGCTTTTTAAAATCTGGCCAAACTATTACGGCATATCTATTGTCAGCAACTGCAAACCATGAAGGAAGAACTAGCAACTAAACAACCGAGATTGGTCAATCGCTCTAGGCCACTGCTGCTTCACGACAACGCAAGACACACACTGTACAATTAACAACCACTAAGTTAAATGCTACAATTAGAATGTCTACGACATCCACCGTACCCCCCGGGCCTGTCTCCAACAGATTACCATTTTTTCCGGAATTTGGACAACTTCTTACAAGGAAAAAAATTCAACTCCGATGCGGAGGTCCAAACCGCCTTCAAAGAGTTTATTGATTCTCGCCCCCATGGTGTTTTTTAGTAAAAGGATCTATGAGATAGCAAAAGTGTATGAATAGCAACAGTATTTTGATTAATTAAATATATTTTACAAAAAAAAAAAAAAACTTTATATTCCTCCCGTACAAAACGTCAATTTCATATGTAAGGACCTAATAATAATACATTTATTGTTATATGGTTCTTTAAGTAAAGCTTCTTTGGATGCGATATGAATTAAATTTCAATATAGTATAAGAGCAACGTTTCTATATGTAATGTTTAAGTGAGTTCCAAACCTTCTCTCCTTAATTAATTATTTAAGTCGAGTCTTTACCTAGCGATTGTTAAGTTAGGTACTTAAGTCCTGTGTTTGACAGAAAGTTACTGTCTAACACAGACGGGTTGAAAAATGCTTATCTAATTATGTATTTAAAAATATAACATTTATGTTACGTTCTTATAGCTCACTTCTCACACATACTTTTATCACCGAAATTTAGTTGAGAAGGTTTGATTTTTGATTTTTTATGTGAAACTTTGATTTTTAAAGACGTATAAATTCGTAAGTACATATTTTTTAATTGTTAATTTTAAGGCTTAGTGATAACTTGACGGTGTAATTATTTCAGTAAATAAATAAAATAAACTCAATTCACAAATATCAACGTTTAATTTGTTCTTGGAGTGATGTTTAAGATTTATTTACTGATAGCTTTTGCGTCAGTTTCGTGTTAAGCAGAAAACTCGGATGATGCCACTATTGTTTACAGCGACCGCATTGCGATAAATTGAACACAACTCGCTCAGTCTATACAAGAGCAAAGAACAAAGGTTTCGAATTAAGATAAAATTGTATAAAAGGCAAATAAAGGTTCTCAAATAACAAAATGTACTCAAGTTCTCGGCTGTAGTTCAAAAGCTGCTGTAATTTATACTAAGTAAACATGTCGCACGCGACTTTGTTAACGCTAACAATTCATAAGGACATTTTTTTGATCCCGCTATAAATATATGACATTAAGAGACTGTAACTGATTTAAATAATTACTAATTATATTTCTTTGCTTATTTTATTCCATTGGACATTCCTAACTGTAATATTTGACTTACTCCCAGCAAAATAGTAATAGAATCCTATTGTTTAAGGGGAAATTTAATATTTATGTCGCCTACAGTCCCGTTACGAGTCCCGCAGGTAGAGGATTACCCCTTCCACAACACCCTTTTACGCCCACAAATGAGACAGACGCGTTAGAAAATTGCATTCAGTGTTTACTGACTATTTGTTCAGAAAACAACACATGCTAAAAATGGCTTTGTGGACCCCCTACGCGGAGGAACCTTTGGACTTAACTACAAATGTTAAACAGGAAGTCTCACCAGACAGTACCTCAACACCTGGTTCCAAGGTTCCTGACTATAGATATTCATCAGAGCCACCGAGTTTAGAACATGAAAATAGATCTTACAATTGTTATGAGTGCAACATCCCACCGTCCCAAATATCTCCGGTCGAGAGTTGGAACTACAGAAACGCACCTTCAACATCGCAATCAGAGGACTTAGATGTCGACTCGCTGTCTGATGATGCCGAGTATCAAGCCTTTTCAAGCAGGATGCATTTCGAGCTATGGCCGAGAAGAATGGAGGCAGCTTACTTGGAAATAATCCGAGAATGAGGCGAGCGGTCCAGAGGAATCGAGACGCTGACGACTCGTACAGGAAGCAGAGAGAAAAAAACAATTACGCGGTGAAACAGAGCAGAGACAGACGAAAGTTAAGAGAAGTTCGTCACGCGTTTCAAGTGACATATCTAAAGAAAAGAATTGCGAAATTAAGGCCCAAGCTCAGAGAACGAGTATGTCAACCTTGTCAACATCGCAAACAAATACGGAGCTTCCACCGCATCCGTGTATAAGCACAGTGCAACACAGTGTTGAACCGTACCCATACATCGGGTATGTCCAGCCCATGTACGTGCCCGTTGTTGAACCATCGCCTGGGCCTTCGAGTTCCGGGTTGCAGCAATCGACTAATAATTATATAAGTACGTGCTTGATATCGCCACCCAAGTCTCCGGGATCAGACAAAAAAAAAAGCGTTCAACGGAGCTTCCACCGTATCCGTGTATAAGCACAGTGCAACACAGTGTTGAACCGTACCCATACATCGGGTATGTCCAGCCCATGTACGTGCCCGTTGTTGAACCAGCGTCTGCGTCTTCGAGTACAAATATGTCGCAATCGATGAGTGTCTCAAGGAGTACGTGCGTATTTTCGCCACCCAAGTCTCCGGTATCAGACGAAAAAAAAAAGCGTCCAAGTTATATGATAGATGTAGACGCTTTATCAGACGATCCGGACTACCTTGCGTTCGAGAGGGAAGCCCTCAGAGCAATGGCCGAAAAGAAAGGAGGGTCGTTGCTCGGTAATAATCCGAGAATGCGTCGTGCCGTGCAAACTAATCAGAACGCCGACGATTTTTATAGAAAACAGAGAGAGAGGAATAATTTTGCTGCAAAGCAGAGCCGTGACAGGAGAAAACTACGAGAGATCCACAATTCATTCAAGGTCACTTATTTGAAAAAATACCTGTCTAAGATCATACGTCTGCTGTCTTCGAATAGGTGTATAGTGTGTGACCAGACGTTCCTTTAGAGATTTAGAATTATAATAGTGTTTAATTTTTTTTATTTTGAACTATAAGTTCTAAACTCTAAGGTGTTTGTGCAATCTTATAAATAGTATACTTGGAGTATTACAAGGTTGTACATAATTTTCCGTGACTGCGTTGTCGGCTAAAACTTAATATATATAAAATTAAATACAGTTACATCCGGAGAGGAGCCATACGGTGTAATTTGCTTCCTGTTCTTGCATGAATAACATTTATGAATCGTTCGAATTATCTTTCATTATTCACGAATGGTTTAACTTCTATTTGACCGAATGTTGCAACTAAAATCATATTCTCCAACAATTTTTTCTGCAATGGTTATAATAAATTACTTAAATTAATATCAGTATGAAACCAAAGAACACGTAGAGCATCGTACATACAATAAAATGAAGAAATTATTTGAAAACATTTCGCGATATTGTATCAGAAAATTGTGACATCTTGATATCATTGTAATCAACCTTCACATTTTTCTATCTATTGTGTCAAAAACAAGCAAGCTTGAGTAGCAAATTAATAGCAAACGCAAAATCTACGCAACTCTTCATAATAGACCGAAAGTCACCCCATTGTTCTTCCGATGTGTCCCGTTGGTTCAGGTAGCGGAAGTAACCCGTGCAGCGGGGTGGGGGTGCCCTGCACAATTAGACCACACCCCCGAGAATAAAAGACCGGGGCGACCAACAACATCATTAGTTACTCGCAGTCAACCGTAACTACTAACCGTACTAACTAAAGTAATCATGGCTCTCTGGACACCATACGCTGAGGACTCACCATTAGATCTATCTGTGAATAGTAAAACGTGAAAAGACATCGCAAACAAATACGGAGCTTCCACCGCATCCGTGTATAAGCACAGTGCAACACAGTGTTGAACCGTACCCATACATCGGGTATGTCCAGCCCATGTACGTGCCCGTTGTTGAACCATGGCCTGGGCCTTCGAATTCCGGGTTGCAGCAATCGACTAATAATTCTATAAGTACGTGCTTTATATCGCCACCCAAGTCTCCGGGATCAGACAAAAAAAAAAGCGTCCAACGGAGCTTCCACCGTATCCGTGTATAAGCACAGTGCAACACAGTGTTGAACCGTACCCATACATCGGGTATGTCCAGCCCATGTACGTGCCCGTTGTTGAACCAGCGCCTGCGTCGAGTTCAAATGTGTCGCAATCGATGAGTGTCTCAAGGAGTACGTGCGTATTTTCGCCACCCAAGTCTCCGGTATCTGACAAAAAAAAAAAGCGTCCAAGTTATATGATAGATGTAGACGCTCTATCAGACGATCCGGACTACCTTGCGTTCGAGAGGGAAGCCCTCAGAGCAATGGCCGAAAAGAACGGAGGGTCGTTGCTCGGTAATAATCCGAGAATGCGTCGTGCCGTGCAAACTAATCAGAACGCCGACGATTTTTATAGAAAACAGAGAGAGAGGAATAATTTTGCTGCAAAGCAGAGCCGTGACAGGAGAAAACTACGAGAGATCCACAATTCACTCAAGGTCACTTATTTGAAAAAAGACCTGTCTAAGATCATACGTCTGCTGTCTTCGAATAGGTGTATAGTGTGTGACAAGACGTTCCTTTAGAGATTTAGAATTATAATAGTGTTTATTTTTTTTTATTTTGAACTATAAGTTCTAAACTCTAAGGTGTTTGTGCAATGATGTTTGTGCAATCTTATAAATAGTATACTTGCAGAATATTATTCTCTAAAGAATTGTAAGTTGAAATAAATTTAATAAATGACCAAACATAAATTGACCTTTTAATTATTTAAAACCTTTTAGTTTTGTTACAAAATCATAGAAAGTTATAATCAATTTGAAGTTTACACTAACAATATCTATATCGAGTCAAATATCTTCAATAGATTTTTCTATCTTGTATCATAAAGATAAGGTGGACTACCGAGCTTAACCCCATTCAAGTCCCCATTGAATAAAAAGTTAAGTACATACCATTAAGTCACAATAGAATGGGTGCGGCTTGCGCAAGCGCCGCTTTTTGCTTCTTTCCGACCAATCGGGTTCACGAATGAGTGTTTATTGTGTATTCAAAGATGATCGATAGATATACATAATTTATTTTATATTTACTTTAAATGGGTTTATTGTATTTTTAATTTGTAGATAATTAAAATAAAATGTTTAAAAGCAAATACAAAACCGTTCAATATTTTTTTTGCCTCTGTTCATCAAACGATTTGTGTTATGTTTATTAGTTATTAAGATGCACACGGAATGATATCAATAAATAAATGGAAATAAGAGTGAAAAAATAACAGTACTAAACTTGCAAATTCATATATGTACTACTCAAATTTTCAATAATCCACCGCGCGAACATTAGTGTTATATTAGCTTCTTAATTAAAGTTATTTTTAGGTTAAGAAATCTAAAAATAAAACTAATTCCTGTACTTAAACTAGATTTATTTCGCTACAAATAACCTTACACAACTGGATATAACAGACTACTATACTTTCTGCTTGATGACGTGCGGCAAGTCGAATTTACCTCGGACGCATTTCAGCTTCACACCGGGACAATCTTTAACTCTGATATTGATAACCAACCCAAATTCATCATACATTATTGGTGGCAGACGCAGCAGATACTTGTTAAGTTTAATATTAATCCATTTGGTTTTTGGTTAGTTTGATGGATCGCTTATAAAGCTAATCACAAGGTTGATAAGTAGTCACCATCGCCCATGAATTTTGAAAATATTAACTATTCCTTACATCGTCAACGCACCAATAATGGGAACAGAGATATATATCTTTTGCCTGCATTTACACTGGCTCACTCACCTTTGTAATTGTAAAAAGATCTATAGCTAAGTATATTTATAGTCAAGATGTGCTGCAGTATTATGGCGACTGCTCCATTTGTCATGATGAACCACATCACTAACCTGCCGACTCTAACGAGCACGATATTGTGTTCCTGCAGGTTGTGTCCGATGCCCGGCACGTAGGCGATCATCTCTCGCCCGCTGGAGAGACGCACGAGCACGCATTTACGGTTAGCGGAGTTCGGCTTCTTGGGTTTTCTGATCAAGGTTTTTAGTATCACACCCTGAAATTATGTTCCTTATTTAACTAAAAGTAAGAGCCTTTTTAGGGAAACATAACAGGGGTTCTGGGTTATGCTTTAATGAGAAGGTTTGGAGCTTAATTCATCACGTTGCTCCGTCGACTGTTCGTGAATACACACACACATACACTTGTAGGTTTTTCACGTTATTTTACTTCAAAGTAAAGCACTGTATTAAAAACACAAATTAAACACACGAATATTCAGTGATGCTTATATGCTTGGTACAGATTTACTCGATTTAGCTAAATAATCGAGGTTTTGTAAAACACATTGTTAGGAGACTATGTAAAAATATATATCTTAATATTCCGTATGGGTAAATAAAAACCTTCATAATATAAGAGATATTTGTGCACATTGTCTTTTATGCATATTTCTAATGCGCTGTTCATAGCAGTAAGTTTTGGCATCCCTTGTTCATATGTTACAATTACATCCTAAAGTTGAGAGTGGTGTTTCAAAAATTTTTTATTAATTTTATATTTGTATCGCAGACTGGAATCTAAGATGTAATGTCCTATTTGCCTGTTCCTTACCTAGCTTCTTAACTCTACAAAACAAACGATAAACGATATACACACACAACGATACAAATTATTGATATGAGGCGGTAAACTAATGAGTGGTATTCACACAAGCGCGCCTGACCATATTAATAGTGACATTTAACTGAAAATTGTAAATTAATAATTTAAAAAAACCTAATACACGCATTTTATAGAATTTTTTTTTTCCAATTTTGTTTAATGTTAGTTTAGTATGGAGAGTGTTTCTGAAGGGACAATATTAGTAAAACACCAGTGAGTTTGTTATAGCCCGGTTTCTATATTTAACGAATTATTTTTTTACATCTGTAACCGATAATTTTGATATGACTTCAATACTTACGGAACGTTATTTTTTAAATGTTTTTTATTCATGCATAAGGCAAAACGAATTGTTTTTTTTTTTAAATATAGTAACCGGATATGAAAGAATAGAAGTATGTAAAATAGTCAGCATACCTTGGCGAAAGGATTTCCGTTGAGCGGATTTCTTGATTTTCTCTTTTTGATATGTGGACCCGTTTTGTGCATCTGCGCGAGGGATGCCATCGTTCTCGACAACACTGATGTTGCTTGGAGATTAGAGCCGGTTAGGAAGTCTGTTATGGGTGCCACTCGACGGATTATAGATTGTGTATTGTGTAGCTGAATAAAAGTTTATAGAATAAAATACCATGATTCATGATATGTACTAATATTATAAATGCGAAAGTAGCTCTGTCTGTTGGCTTATTTCTGTCACGAAGAAATCGAGGTAGTCTTAGATTTGGTTAAGGTCTTAAGTATATAATTTACAGGAACATATTTGCTATGCGAACTGAATTACAGGGAAAAGCTATTGCTATATAATAAAACTGATATAAATTGAAAACTTGCACATTAAAAAATAAATAAACAGCATATCCAAATAGGAGTATTGTTTAAAATACATAGCTGACATCTTTTTCATATTTTTTTCGCACGTAGTCAATATTCTTATCTCATAAAACAGCAGGTGCAAAACCCTCTGTTTCGGATTATCTTCCATCGTCATGTAGCCTAGATATTTTACTGTAATTTGAACTCTAACACAAAGACATAAGGATATCGAAAATATGCATGACGAAAAGGCTAAATGTGTACTGTTAACCGCGAATATATTGTTAAAATCAAGGTTTTGAAGGCGTTCTCGCAATTGTATCAATCGTGTGGGCTGTGATCAAATCTCGTGGGGCGTTGTGTACTTTATAGCGGTTCTTGAAAGGTATGATTGACAAGTCAAGGTGTTGTACGATTCGATGCAGCGGGAACATCAAGTGTGGTCCGTTAAACAACTATTTTGGATTTGTATACATTTTTATAGATACGGTTAAATCAACTGTTGTTTGTTTAGATGTTGATAAACTTTTCCTGGTTATAATATATTTGTTGATGTTACTTGCCGCTTTATCGATAACGGGCTTTAACAAGTTTCATAATACTAACAAATTATCGGTTTTGAAAAATACTAAAGTTTTTTAAGCTCCAAACCTCCTCTTCAAAAAGGGAGAGGAGGCCTTAGCCCAGCAGTGGGGCATTTATAAGTTGTTACTGTATTTAAAATATTTATATTCATATGATCAATGATGGAAAATAAGCAATAGAATCAAAAGACTTCGTCTAAGCACGGCGACGACACTTTTACTTTATCGATGACGGCCCTAGATATATATATATATATATATATATAATATATATATGTAATGAAATGACATTTCATTATTCCAAATTTGCTGCGCTCCGCGCGTTTTTAATCTGTAACTAAAAGTCAGTTTGCCGCGTATTTGATGGTTGAATGACAGAATGACGGATAATGTTTAGATTATTTTGAACTTTGATTTTGTAAGAAAATAAAGAGATATAATAGAGGAGGCGATATTAGTGAACTTTAAATGTATTTTCAGAGAAACAATTTGTGGTTCATTTTGAGCATCCTCAATAACCTATCTTATAAAACGACATTTTCGTTAACTAAAATGGACCGGCTGCAATTCGAATTTACGATGATAGCATCAAATGATGGCAAATCTAATATATTAGCCATAACCTCGATATCTACAGAAGAAGGAAAATGTTATGTTTTACCTGAGGAGCTGAAACCGGTGACTCATCATACATATATTATCAAGATGAACACTTTCTCAAAAATAAAAAATAGCATAAAGAAAAGGCATCAAAGTAGAAAAATATGGATAAAATTGGATGAAGATCTTAAGAAAACGTATCTAGATGAAGAAGGTAATATGCAATTTTTAGATCAATATTTAGAAGAAATGAGCTTAAAACAACCAGTAGACAAAAGTGACAATTTGCAATATATCTTGGAAAAATTAATAGAAACTACTACGAAGAAAGAAAATCAACATAACCTAAAACATATTTCAGAGAAATTTATTATTGAAAAATTCACAAGTAAGAATCCTAATGCAATGCAATGGATCGAGAGTTTTGAAAAAGAATGTGAGCGCTTTAACATATCAAAAGATGAAACAAAAATAGACATATTGAGGTTGTTTTTAGAAAAATCTTGTTTAGATTGGTATAGCTCAATGACCATAAAACTTACAATAAATGCACAGTGGACTGAATGGAAAGACAAATTTTTAGAAACTTTTAAAAACCGAGGATGGGATATAGTCACATATGCTCTTGCATTCAGATATAAAGAAGGACTACTAATTGATTACGCTATAAAAAAAGAAAGACTTCTACTAGATATAAATAAATCTATAGACTCTAAAACAATGATAGATCTTATTGCAACGGGTTTACCTGGGTTTATATTAAATAAATTAAACAGGGATGAACTCAATGACACTACTGATTTGTTCAATGAGATAAGAAAATATGAAGGTATGATGTATAAGAAAAACTCGACTACAATAAAAAGCGGTACATTCCTTTATAAAAATAAAACTAATGATAAGAAGCCATGTAAGACCTGTGAATCTCTGGACAAAGGAATTAGATATCATCCGGAGGAGTCATGTTGGTTCAAGAAAAATAAAAATGAATCTGAAAAGGTTTTTAAACCCAGGAATGTAAATAACAACTCCATAATTGACGTAGATATAAACATTAAAAAAAAAACGAGTAAGTACACCATTAATCAAGATCAAACTTTTATTAGAGAAAAAATTAGAAGTGAGCGGCATTTATGATTCAGGTTCACAGATCTCTTTAATAAATTCAAGACTGATTAAATTAAAAGAAAAAAAGGAAAATGTGAATATGTGTGAAAAAAACAGATGGCTTGATAACAATAAAAATAAAAATATTTGATATAGAAGAAGTGGTGGATGTGTATATAGTAGAAAATGATGATTTTGATGATTTTATAATCGGATTGGATATGATAAAGAAATTCAAATTAACCCAAAACGAGGACTTGCAAATAGAACAAAAGAAAATAACAAATAAAATAGATGAAATGTCTAAAGATAACAGAAATGAAAAAAAGAATATAAAAACATTTGCAATAAATTTTAATGAACACATATAAACATAAGAATTTGTAAGTATGACAGACCATTTAGATAATGAAAAGAAAATTGAGATAGAGAAAATATTAAAGGAATATAAAACAATTTTCGCTAAGGACAAATATGATATAGGATCAGTCAGAGATTATGAAGCTCACATAGATTTACTAACAAATAGATACTGCAGTAAAAGACCATACAGATGTACAATAGAAGATAAATTAGAAATCGAAGAGCAAATATCCATGTTATTAAATAATAATTTAATAGAAGAATCCTAGTCCTTTCGTTGCTCCAGTGACATTGGCATTTAAAAAAGGTGAAAATAGAAAATCCCGCTTATGTGTAGACTTCAGGGAACTGAATAAAATTGTTGTTCCACAAGCTCAACCTTTCCCATTAATAGATGATTTGATTATTAAAACTAGAAATTGTAAGTATTTTACTACACTGTATATAAACTCAGCTTTTTGGGCTATACCACTACGGGTAGAAGATAGAAGTAAAACAGGATTTGTGACACAAGATGGCCACTTTCAGTGGACCTGCCTTCCTTTTGGCTTAAAAACATCACCAGCTATTTTCAGAGAATTTTAAGCAATATATGAAAGAAGCGGTTAAATACTGGCAACATTGGCTAATTGGAAAACATTTCACTATTTACTCTGACCACAAACCTCTAGAAAACATGAATATTAAATGCAGGACAGATGAAGAATTGGGTGACCTCACATATTACTTATCTCAATATGACTTTACAGTAAAATATATACCTGGTAAAGAAAATATAGAAGCAGATTGTTTGAGCCGAAACCCTGTATTAGAATCAGAAGATAACAAGGAGGAAATATTGAAAATAGTTAATTTAATACAAATGAAAGATATAGTTGAAGATCAAGAGAAAAATGAAACAATAAAAGAAAAGAAACAAAATTTACTACAAAAAAATAAAATCTATTATAAAAAATAAAGAAACATGAAAAGATTATACTCTCAGAAAAATTTAGTAAAGAATTAATAAAAAAGGTGCATGAAGACTATTGTCATATTGGAATTAGACTATTACAGAAAAAAATAAGTCCAATATATACAGCTAAAAACCTAACAAAAAATATAATAAATATTTGTAAAACATGTGAAATATGCATAAAAAATAAATCAAGATGTCAAGGAAAATTTGGGTTAATGTCACAACTGGGACCAGCGACAAAACCATTTGAGATAATGTCAATGGATACTATAGGTGGCTTCGGGGGATCTAGGTCCACAAAAAAATACTTACACCTTTTAGTAGACCACTACACAAGATATGCTTTTATTACAACTTCAAAAACACAGAACGCAAGTGACTTTATAAAATTAACAAACAAAGTACTAGAGACAGATGAGATTAGAATAATTCTGACAGATCAATATCCAGGCATCAATTCAATAGAATTTAAACAACATTTGCAGGAGAATAACATTAAACTAATTTTTACAGCTGTGAATACACCATTCTCGAACGGCTTGAACGAACGATTAAACCAAACAATTGTAAATAAAATAAGATGTAAAATAAATGAGAAAAATAATAAGAGAACATGGACAACAATAGCAAGAGAATGTATAGAGAAATATAATGAAACAGACCACTCTGTTACAGGTTTTGCACCAAAATATTTACTGGACGGAACCAATGTTAGTATTCTACCAAATGAAATTAAAACAATAGAAACCGAAGACAAGTGGATTGCTGATAGGAGATTAGCATTAGAGAATACAATAAAATCCCATAAGTACAATAAGAAAATATTTGATAGAAATAGGAAAATGCAAGAGTTTGAGATAGGAGACAGTGTATATGTAGAAAATGGAAATAGACTGAATAGAAAAAATTAGACGAATTAAAAATAGGCCCTTTCAAGATAATAGAGAAAATATCAAAATCCATTTATAGGATTGACACTGGCAACAAGAAAACAGAATCAACTTTATTTCACATAACAAAATTACAACGTATCACAGCAGATGAGGTAGAAGAAAACGAATATGAAGATAACTTCTAGATTATATTATTTAGAATTTTCGTTTATAGTAGATTAGATAATTTAAAATTTTCGTTTATAGTAGATTATATTATTTAGAATTTTCGCTCTTAGGGGGGGAGATGTAATGAAATGACATTTCATTATTCCAAATTTGCTGCGCTCCGCGCGTTTTTAATCTGTAACTAAAAGTCAGTTTGCCGCGCATTTGATGGTTGAATGACAGAATGACGGATAATGTTTAGATTATTTTGAACTTTGATTTTGTAAGAAAATAAAGAGATATAATAGAGGAGGCGATATTAGTGAAGTTTAAATGTCGTTTCTTTGTATTTTCAGAGAAACAATTTGTGGTTCATTTTGAGCATCCTCAATAACCTATCTTATATATATATATCGCAGGTATAATTTCACTAGTGATATTATAATTAAACGGTAGATTGTCAATCGATTTCATTTCTTGCAATTTAACGGCTCGGTTTTAATGACATTGTATGGTATAAATTTAACGTATATATATCGCCGTTACAGTTTTATTATATGTACATATATAAAGTCAAGATTTTTTTTCCCTAGTTACCTAGTCAGAACAACAAATGATTATTATAGATTGTTTTGTTATTTTTAAAATAGATGTTATT